>NW_026623334.1:1748055-1795856 GCF_030028575.1 Malurus melanocephalus
GGCCGCCCGCGGCGCGGCGCAGCCCCGGCCCCCAGAAGCCGCTCAGTCGGCGCTGCCCGGATGCCGCCCCATTCTCCCCGAGCTGGGACGCGGCGCTAGCACCGCCCGGCCGGCCGCGCATGAGCAGGGCTGCCAGCTGCGCGTCATTCCCCGGCGCAGGCCCGGCCGTGCCCCCGGCCCCCCCCCTTCCTCCTCCTCCTTCCCGCCCCGCCGCCGCCTCGCCTCGCCTCCCCTCAGCGCGGGCCGGGGGCGCCGGCGCCCGCCCCAGCCCTCGGGAAAAGTTTGCCCCGGCCCGGCTCCAGCCCCGCGGCCGSCGGGGTCGGGGGAGCCCCGGGACTGGGAGGGAGAGGGGCTGGAGGGGCGAGCGGAGGGGACGGAGGGGACAGGGGACGGTCCGCGGCGAACGGGGGGAGCTGCAGGATGGTSTGGGGGTCAAACCATGAGCCCAGGGGCGAGGAGCGAGCTGGGGGTCGGGGGGCGAGCCAGGGACAGGGAACGAGCTGCGGGGTGAGTTGAGGGCTAGACGCTGAACCCAGGGACAGCTGAGGGATCAGCTGGGGGTTCGGGACAACTTGGGGGACACAGGAAGGGCTGAGAGATGCGGAAAGAGCTGATCGATGAGCCAGAGAGCAATCCGTGGGTCAAGGGACAAGTTAGGGAACAGTCGGAGTGAGCTGGTGATGAGGGTGCAGGACAGAAGAGCTGAGCAACCAGAGCTGTGGGTGGGACATGGAGCAGTGTAAGGGAACCGGGGGTTAAGACTCATGGAGATGGAAGCAGGGGACCCAATTCATTAGCTCCTGCTCCCCATCCATTCATCTTGTTCAGGTTTCATGAGGGTTCTTTCCCTTCTTGTTTCCCTGCAATTTCAGGCCCTCTCCTCTCCAGGATCACCTTGACAAAGGCTTGGTTCCTTTGGGACGAGGACTGGCTTGGTGGCCAGCTGAGCAGCTGTGCGGTGCCCAGTCCTAAGGGCAGTGCTGGGGAAGGTGTGCCTGCATCAGGGCTCCTGTCCTACATATCGCAATGGTAGCAGGACTTAATCCTCCTGTTATCRTCTTTTATTGCACACCGTCAGATATTGCAGCATGTTACCATCACTTCTGGCTACTCCCTTCCTTGTGTGGGGCTGGCTTTGCTCCATTGGAYTGACTCGGCTTAATTCCTTACTTCAGCTGCTTTCACCCTCCCTGGGGGTTYGCCTTAGTTCTGAATATGAGAGACGTTAGAAAGGTGTGAAATAAAACCTAAATAAGTCCATTGAGATTCATGTACAAGGAAAAAAATCCACAAAGGAGATCCAGCGTTAGTGGAGCCGTGGAAGTAAGGGAACCCAAAAAATCTCCTGCTACCTGCTCCCACTTGTGTTGCAGTCYGGTTGTCACCAGGGATGGTGGCTTCCTCAGGCTGGTGTCCCCGGCAGTGGCAGGCTGGCAGCTGGGTGTCTTTACAAAAAGAAAACCTTGTCCCCCAAGGTTTCTGTGTGGACACTTCAATGCCTTACTTTCATTTTCGTGTGTTCCTGTTCGATTTGTATCAACAGAGCAGTCAAGAATTAACCCCCTTCCACCTGGCCCAGACAGGATTTTTAAAAAGGTTTCTGGTGTCTGGCAACAGCGTTGCCCTACCTTACTYAGACAAGCGCTAATATAAATACCATCCTTTTAAAATGTAGCATAGAAACGTCATTTAAATTTAAGCCATTTAAAACCAAAGGTAGAAATCCCATGTGTAGTGCAAAGCCTCTTAATGCAAGTAGTCAGTCATGCATCGCATGCCTCAATCACACTCATATCGGTGTCATTTGTGTCCTAATAAAATCCTATAATCTTTTGCGTGCCAATTAAAGAAGGAAGATAGCTAAATCTAGCTGCTTCCTTGGGTAATTACAGGCTAGTGGGGAGCCAGACAGTTATCTGCCCTGGGTTTTGCTGGACTGTGGATTTCCAAAGGGTATTTTGTCTCCTGTTTCATTAAGTGACAGTACAGTATTTTTTAAAATGTGTGGTATTTGAAAGGCACAACCAAGATCCAGGAGATGATTGTTAATGAAAGGTCTCAATTTAGATACACCCAGTTAAACAGTGGGTTTGGTTTGACAACTCCATTTGCTTTACCAGTATTTTAAGGGTCACTTTCTAGMAATAAGCATTTAGACTGAGTTCAGTAAGTTATTTTTACACTGGTGAGCCTGTCCTTTTATTTACAAGGTAATTTCTATGTTACTTATAAGTACATCATRAGGGTAAGTCATTAAAAAAGATAAACTGGGGCATTTTTAACAGTTTCTCTTGCTAGTGCTCATCTCACTCCTGTGGTCTATAGGCCATCATTAATATGCATTTCTAGTTCTCTTTTTTTCATTCACTTCCAAATTTGCTGACCAACAAGGACAGTGGAAATTGCCTGTAAAGTTCCTTTCTTTATTTCCTGTCAGCAGGGTCATCAAGATTCTCATCCCGTGTTTACGTGCAGGAGTTTAATGTCACTGGGAACGTAAACCAAAGGTGCCTTCTGGGGAAAGTTGTGAATACCATTATTTTTTTCAATTAACTCCACAAATCCAGCAGCACTATGATTGCCTTCAGTTATTCTCATTTATATATATATGTTTTTTTTTCTTGTTGAAAATGCAGCAGAAGGGTCATCCAAAGGAATTAACAAAATCAAACAGTCCACACGGGAAAGGATGCCTCTGCTTGAAACAGCATCTCTGAATCAATCATGCCTTTCCTTCCACCAAGGCAATCTTGTGTTTTCAATAGAAGGCAGACCTACAGTGGTTTTGTTTCCCCCCAGCATCAAATGGCATTCCGCACAATGATATTCATCATGTTATAACTCTAGGTGAATGATAATGGATCAGAGGGAATGAAAACAGATGGATGTTAAAACAGACAATTCCCCGCCACAAACCTGGGAGCCCTCCACTGCTGCCTAGTCCATTCATTCAGTGGATAATTGTATTAGACATTCCAACAATAGAGAGGCCTTCTTCATTAATCCTGAATTTACTGAAAAGAAGCTTTGCAGACTATAGCTCTTTCGGTACTTAGACAACATCAGGCAAAATTTACCACAGGCTCGAATGTCTAAAACTCAACCAGATAGGAGCTGGCACAGAAAATTCCAAAAATGAGAGATGGGTGAGCGAGGCCAGGGAACAGGAGAACCCAGGGTGAGCAGGAGACACACTTTGCAGCAGAGCTGCAGCTCAGGTGAGCCCAAGGAAATTTATCGGAAAGCTTTCCCCTCGCTGGTGTGCAAGCACAGCTGAATTTATCAATASTGGCGCTGGGTTTGATGTGATTGTGCCTTTGCAGCAGCCAGCCTCCAGCTCGCCACATGAGCCAGCRAATGCCAATCCCTGCCATGTGATGGGGCACAACCGTTCCGTAACCCCGGTCTGCATCAGGTGACTGGGGCTAAGCAATACAGATCAGGTCTCTTACCAGCTGTCCTGTGAGTCAGACCTTGATTACAATATTGACATTAACATTTTAATCGCATGCACGCTGCTGCAGGTTTTAATGACCAACTTGCTGTGCCTTTGCCTTTTGGGGATCAGAAATTAGACCCTCGTTCGTAGCTCCGGTGAGTGTGGCATCAGAGCAGCGGCAACCACAGCAGTAAACATGGCATTGCTCTCGCCACAGCCTGCCCCTGGACATTAACCTCGCTGGCACTGAGCACCTCGCTGGAGCAGGGACTTTGTTCTCAATTACTCTGATCCTGTGGCTGGGGCAGTACTGGAAGTTATGAGAAAGGAAAAAGGCGGTGCTKTTGTATCCTCTGTAGCCTGAGGCAATGTGAAAATCTACCCAATCCCTCTGTAACTATMATTTTCGATTCACAGGTACTTTAATCAGGGCAGGGTAATCCAGMGACATTTCCTTCATTCCAGAGATAGAAGCAGGGTTTCTGCTATACCTTTTCTGCCCGGTGCCATCAGAGTAAGGTGAAGAATATTCAATGCAAATGAGAATCATGCCCCAAATCTGCATGTGTTCCTCTCACCYCAAACGCGTTTCACAATCTGTTGCAAACGCTGCAAACTGAGTCCGTGAGGCTTTGCTCTGTTAAAGACTGTCATGTCCAAGGTGGAAGGACAACCAAAAGGTCACGATAAATAAACTGAATACAGAATTGCTTAAGGCAATAAAAAGAGACCACAGACTTTCATTACAGCACTGACATGCCCCAGAAGACGCTTCAGGATGTTAAATAAGCTGGGKTTTGTGTCGATGGGCTTTGTTGTTTTCTGTTGTTTCTTCCTCTGCTMCCCTAATACTTTGCCAAAATAATCAGGCCTTAACTGCTTGGTATCCCTTTCACAAACATGGGCTGCCTTTATCACTTGCTTCATCATGGTCATTTGCACTGAAAATACATAATCACTGTCAGAGTACAAAGAATCATTACGAATAATTAGTTACTTCCAATATGGCAAGTCAGTCTCATAAATCTTGAATATTTGGCTTTGGTTTTGGAAAGAGATTCCTTAATGGCTACACTTGTGAGACTCTGTTAATTGATATAAAATTGTATTCAAAATTAAATTTGTTTTAACAGATCTAAATCACCCCAATAAATCAGCTTCAGCCTATCTGCTCTAAGGGTTCAAGTACACTTTTTTTTTTGCCTTTGGGAGAAACCGTGAGCTTGCAATCAATGCTTAGAGGGCTGGATCTGACCCTCCCCTCATTGACTAACTGCTTCCATATGCTGACATGGGGTGATTTTGCTGGTCTGGAGAGTCATAAAGGAGGGGGTGGAAGGGGCAGCTCCTCTTCCCAGCCCAGCTGCAGCAGCTCTGGGACACTCAGCCTTCCTGCCAGGTAGGGGTGTGGGGAGCAGGGGTTCTGTCTGAATTCAGCTCCCAGTCAATGTCTGAGGAAAGGATTGCCTGCCTCAGTGGGCAAAGGAGAGGGGATTTTAATAAAAACGAGAAGGAGTTCAAGTCTATCTGAAATAGTCAGATACTGAGGATTTACGCTATTATGGGTAATAGCAGTGTGAATGGTAGTTCTTATGATGCTTTTTTTTTCTTCAGAGAAACTGTCTTTTTCATCTGATATCACGGGTGAGAGAAGGTGAGCGTTAATAACAATAGCTTAATTTTACTTGACTRTATATACTCTATTTAGCTCCCGAAATTGTTTCAGGACAGGATGTTATTATCTTTATCCTTGCCTTAAACCACAGAAATGGAGTTTGAGAGACAAAAGCCCAGTGTTCCTCTCCCATAATGTCTTCAGCAGGCTGCCTTCCTCACCTATGCAGCGGTGAGCCCAAACGCTTCCCGGGCTCCTGAGTGGTAGAAATCTCCTGGAAGAATTCCCCATTTACATCCTGTCTGCTTTTGCTGTTATCTTAAATCTCCCCAACTTTTTTTTTTTTTCCTTCTCCTCCAGAGATTCTTTCTTGCCTACTTCATCTCAGCAAAGCTTTCCCCACCCTTCTCGCCCCCGGCTCCGTGTCTCCCTCCCTCGCAGCCGTTCTGTGCGGGCTGGGACCGCAGTGGGAGGGAGGGGGATGCAATGGATGCTCGGTGCCCGGGGTTTCGGAGGGCTCGGCTTTGGGAGGGGATAGAGTGGATGCTCGGTGCCCGGGGTTTCGGAGGGCTCGGCTTTCGGGAGGATCAGAGCCGCCCCTTGCCTTGCAGGGAAGGGTTTGCAAAGCGCCGGGGCCGCTGTCGGGCCCTGCAGCGCTGGGGATGCCAAAATCCTGTTGGGCTCAGTCATCTCTTTAATGGTTCTTTTATTTTCAGAACACTGCGAGGGCACAGCCGCCGACTTGGGCACTCAGCTTGTTTAGGAATAGATAAAAATGACAACCTTTTCAGTTTTATTAGCTGCAACTGTTGTGTTAGTAATTTTCCTCGGGTGGAACTTGCTTCTGTTTCCAAGTGTCTTGTAGGTTGTGCTCAATTTACTCTTAAACTTCTTAAAGCAATACATTTCATTTTAATCYCTCAGTGCATATTATTAATCAGCTAATAGTTCAAAGAAAAAGTAAAAATTCCCAAACAAACAATGAGAAAACTCACCCACCCACCTTGGGAAACCTGAAGATTAAGACTGTAAATATGCTTTTCTGCTCTAAGCCTGGAAAGTGAGGGGAAAGCTAGTAAAAACTGATTTGAGGAAGGTAGATTTGGCAGTCTACAACTTGCAGAGCTCTCCTAATAAAGGCTGGCAGGATGTGCAAACGAAGCTTAACACATGGTTGTGATAAACAGGTGCTGAAACATTTCTGCAGCATTTCTTCCACTAATATTTTGTCTCTTTAAAGCAATCGTCAGGAAGATGTGTCATCTTAATTACAGAATCTGGGAGTAAGCAATTTACTAGTAGCTGTGTAACTCGTTAATAAAGGTTTCCCAGGAGTGGGGATTTTGGCTCTCTGTGTGCCAGYAGCAGGCTGAGCACTAAGGGAGGCTGGCAAAATCACAATGATGCATAATTTACACYGGGTCAAGTTACCCTTCGTGGCAAGTAGATGAGCTGGACAAGTGTTAAACAGGGCTTCACCTTCACTGCTCTCCATGCCTATAATGGGAAATTTATTCCCAGAATGGACGAGGCTTAACTAATTACTGCATGGCTGTATGTCCTGATGTCTTTGGGTCATCAGGCTGACTTTGCACGAGCCAGATCTGAAGTGGATTCAAAGAAGGGAATAAAATAGTCAAAAGTATTGGTTTGACTGCCTGGAATAATTTTGCAAAGAGAAAGGTAGAACTGGGAGTTAGATGAAAGGAAAACAGGAAAGATGGGAATGGCTCACTCTCTGTTAGAGTGAGTGTGTAATACAGAGTGAATTATTCTTTACATGCACCTCATAGTTTTGCTAATCTTTTGTTGTCCTTCATCTGATTCACTGATTTAATTTCATTGCTGCAAATGAAGCAAGGAGCCTCAATTTATTGAGGGGGCTGTGAGGGCCTTTGCAAGGGAACGTATTGAATTTCAGAAAGCATTTTACAAGAGGGTAGCCTGCCACAGTCTTGTGCTGTAGGACTTCCTTTGGAAGCATATATTTCTCCCCCATAAGTCTTTTGAACAGTTTTATACCACACATGTTTCAAGAGAATTAAATCAATAACAATCTGTACCTTTCTAACCTGAAATGCAAGCTCTGCACGGCGGGAGATCAAGCTATGCAATTAACTGTTGTCCTTTYAAAGGAATTCTGACAGATATTTATAGTTTACTGTATTCCATTTTCCTGCCATTGGAATATAACAGCACAACTGAATGCAGCTGACTGGAACTATGAAATAATTATAGCAATAACTATTTCCTTCTCTACTGGGGAAATCTTGTAAAGTGCTGCATGTGGGAACTGCTGATGTTCTTGCCCCTCGAAATCCAGCCCTTACCTTCAGTTTATCATGCATCCCTGGCTAAGTCACCCAAGAGAGAATTTTTGTTCCATTACCTTYAGCTTTTTCAGAAGTCTGGTTCTAAATCTCACGTTCATCTTGCTGTGGAATGAATCAACACTGTACAAATAAATGCACTTTAAAAAGCTTTCTATATTTGTGCACGGACAGTGTATGAAGTAGAAAGACCTCTCTGTAGTAAAATAAGTCATATCTTTGTGTGGGAGTTTGGAGCAGTCTAATAAGAGGAAACTATGCAATATTACCAGAAGTGAATAGATTGGCATTTGACTGCTAAGCACTTTGCAAATTTCGATATAAAGGCACTTATTTTATACCCTGAGCTGTCACTGTAACTTATGTGCTCRTGCTGGTGACTTAGTAGCATAATGACAGGCCATTGTTACTGAGYTAATTAATTTTAAGCAATCTTTCCTAACAGTATACTAGAGGATGACATTCATTTGCTGCAAACTTGTGAGACATTGATGCATCAGGAAAACAGTGATGCTGAATCTTTCAGCTACCTCTCTTGCTGGCTCAGTGTGAGTGTCTTATCACRGAATAGCTGCTGTGTTGGACACTTCAGATGCCTCTTGGCCCTAGTAATACCCTCAGCTACTTATCTTTCAGCTAAGAGCTGTGAACTTCCAGCTTCAGGGCTGTAAACCTGCAGAGGAACACTGCGGGTTCCAACATCTGGTGGGATCTAATGGCTGCTTTGCCACGTGATTGTTTTCTATCMCTTGGGTTGAATGTCTGCAGATGCTTCCCAGGACCTTCCAACCAGGATCAGATACAGCTGGTGCTTTGTGGAGAAGTGGTGGGGGCTTGTGGTGTCATAAAATAAACCTGAAAGTTCAGGGTAGGATAAGTAGAAGTGGAAAAGTCTGTTCAAAGAAAGTATTGGCATTCTTTTCCTAGTGATGTTCGCCAAAGGGTAGCAAAGAAGTGTCCAGATGCTCTACACCTTTACCCACATGAACTGGGCATGAAGTTAAGCCCTTCTGCCAACAAGAAAAGAAGGAGAATAGGGAAGAGAAACTATTCTCACTTTTATTCTCACAGGTGGCACCAACAGCTTGTGGCTGTTGAGTAATACTGTATTGTGCAGCTGCCTTAGAAACTGGTGGTACTGAGTCATTCCTAGGTAATAATTTTGTTTTGGAGTCCCCCCAACTTCTGTTAAGGCTGGGTGGATAAATGGTGAATTTTCTCTCCATAACAGGAGGGAAAATTCAACAATCAGTTTCTCCTGAGTGTTGCCATAAATGTCAAGCCCACTGGAAGAAGTTAAGGAAATGGAGRATGTCTTCTAAATTAACCAGGTCTGGAAGCTCCCTGTGTTTTTCCATGTGGGGCTATGGAATGCAGCTGTCTGACCTCCTGGAGCAGTAAAACCTGAGTCTGCACCCCAGCCTGTGTGACTCAGTTCCTGCAGGTTTGCTTCCCTCTGTGAACAGAGGGAAGATTGGGGGTTTCTGCCCAGGGAGCTGGTGTGTGTGTGCAGATCAATAGCAGAGCTGAGAACTCTCCTCCTGAGAGGCCTGCAACAAGCAGTGCATTATTTATGTGCTCCTCTCATGTTTCCCTGCCCCTTATGTAAATACTAATCAAGGTGAAATTGGACTCAACCATGTCTAATTTTGACTTCAGTTTATTTTGGCGATATSCAAGCAGAAATCAGTCCAGTGGTCTTCTAGAAGGGTCCTGAGGTTTTCTAAGGCTTTCCATGGGTTTGAGGCAGTCCCTGTGTAGGCTCAGAGACTGTTGGAATCCCAAGAGCTGCTGCTCTGCTGTTCCCAAACCTTTCCCTCTCCTTTCTCACAATAGGAATGTGAAAATATTGCATCCTGTCGAGCCACTGTCCTTTGACCACAGTTGATGTTACTCATTCTGATAAGCAGCAGCGTGTTTAATTCCATTTTTCCAAAATTTATTAACTTTGCATCCTCTCCCCCACACCATTTAGCTTTTCACTTTGTGTTTACAACTCTCTCAGTGTGTTTTTCTTCCAGTTCAACGGGGAGCAGGGGATTTCTTTGGGAATGTTTCACAATTTTCAATTTGTTTYGTGGTTTCAGGAGTCTAGTGCTGGTTGTTTGTGTTTACTCACTTATAACATCGCTGTATTTTTTTCACCTGTCTGTAGATTTGCGAAAAAAAGGATGCTAAAATGTGTTTTGCTGGCAGTGCTGCCAACCAGAGCCTCTTGTTCTTCCRTGGTGAGGGCTGGGGCACTGCAAAGCTGCCGTGATGTGCATGGGTGTGCCTGCTGAACAGGGCAGCTATTAGTTCTGTGCATGATGATGGTTTCTGTGATGTGCATGACTTTCTCTGTTGGGAAATGAACTGTGAACACCTACTCATTTTTCACAGGCCAAATTACAGTGCTGTTTCAGCTCTCTGAATTGCCTACACCTCAAAAAGAACRTCCCTAGGACCCTTTAGTAATGAAATGGCTGGAGCTGAGCAGCTCTTCTGTTAGCAGGAACCACCTCWATAAATTTAGCCATTTGCCTTCTGCCTGGCAGGCTTCTGATGCACTTGATGTACTTCTTCACCCTTTTATTTTTTTACACTTGAGGTAGCCTTTGTGTGCTTRTAGCTCAAGCTTTAACTGTGATTAAACCAAAGGAAGAGATTTTGGAGTCAGTGAAATTTTGCTCAGACTTCTGTGTCACTCTGAAAAGCTCAAAGGCAGCAGCTTAGTGAAAACAAATTAAAGTAGACATTACTATTTTTTTCTTGAGGGAAGGGGGAAAGCATCACCAGTAACATAGCTGCTAAAACAGATAATACGAATTCAGACCTTGGAAACAAAGGAGCCCAACTTTGAAAGAATTTTGTCTGAAGTTGGAATTCATGTGCTTCCACACTYGCATCTTTGGATGATCATTAAATTCATTTGTGCTTTCTAATCTAATTGCTCCCCAGTGGATATTAACAGCTCAAATATTTGTGCATGAGACTTTTTTTATTTACTTCCTCTCTAGTTTTGGGGTATTCCTGATTTGGTCTAACAGAAAAAAAAAGCTTATTGGAGCTTTTGACTCTTGAGATAGCAGAACACAGTCAGTAATAAATTTGTAATGGAGCAGAACCCAGCAGGTGGAGGGGACAGGGCCCTTGATGAAAGGGGAGCTGTGGGATCTTTCTCATCAAGCACCAGCCAGAGCTGTCTTTCCCCTCCAGGATGACCATGGCAGGGCATTACCTTCTCCCAGGGAATCAGGTGTGTGTCTGCATGCAAAGATGCCTTCAGCCTCTCWCTGATTTTCCTCACGTTACATCACAGCATGGGTATATACACAGCTGTCTTTTGTTGTCTTCAGAAAACAAAAATCCATTTTTCCTCAATKAGGAGCTTTTTATGTTCTGAGGTTTGGACACTGTGGTCATAACTGTTTAAGGTTTTCCTTAAAATCAAGCTTTCCAATGCAGCAGGACAGAAAGAATACTGCCAGACAGTCAATTTGGGCTTCAGAGCTGTGCAGGTACTTAGAAGTGCAATCCATCAGGTCCTCTGATCCACAAGTCTGGCTRAAATCTTGCAGCCGTCAGCATGACATTACTCCCCGTCACATCAAGTGTGACGAATTGCTAATAGATGTTTTGAGAGGAGAACTTAAATTAGCTTCCCAAAATTCACCTGAAGAATACAGGATCTGTCTACAAGGYGTGATTTTAGCCCACTTGGTTAAATCACTAACACCCCCCAAAAAATCTGCCATTTTAATTTGTGTTTAGCTGGCCGTTAAACAATCCTGCGTTCTGCTAGAGCAGACAAAACATGTTGGCAGGTGACTAAGATCAGAAGGAAAACGAGATATGTTTCTTTCTTCTCGGTGGCTGTGGCTTTCAGTTCAGAGCAAAGGCAGGCGTTGGAGAGYGTAATGAGGATGCTGCAGGATGCGTGGAGGTCTCGCGTCAGCTCCCGTTAACTTCCCTTGTACACAGAGTTCAAAGCAAACCACCACGTGATTGGCGAGATGAACTCAACCATTCGGCTGTCCTGAGCAGGGAAAAAGAGCAYGTTCTGATTCTGGACTCCTTCTGAGAGTGCTGAACGTGTTTGTAACAGGCTTCCTCAAAGCAGAAAGAATTTGAGGCGGCATCTGCTGAGTGCGGAGTTCTTCACTGAGACAAAATCGCTCCGTTTACCCTGAGAAGCTGCCCCTGAAAAACAAATGAGGATGAAAAGGGTGAACCTCCAAAAAGTAGAAGGAATATAGAAAAGCTGATTTCCAGAGAAGGTGGGTGTATGGATTTAGCTGTGCCTCCGTGTTGTGTATGTTGCTCAAGGGCCAGACTTGTGTTCCAGGCAAGTGTGCCCAAAGGTCTGAGTGTCCATTATATGTCAGTCATTTCCTTGCCTSTGTTTTCTCCCCTCATTTGGGTTGTCAGTTCAGCAGGCAGCAGCTGCAGGGGACAGTAGGACACAGAGCTGGAACTCATTTTTGAGTACCTGTTTTATGCTTTGCGAGAGCAGCTGGAGAGAAGGGATAAATTACTATAAATTGCCAGTCTATGCAAAAAGGTGTTTGCATAAATTATTGGAGAGCCCACTTGAACTTGTTGAGCAGTGCTCCCACCAGCATTAAGAGGTCACTTAACCCTCTGTGCAGCCCTGCTGCGGAGCCCAGTCATGCATTGCAGAATTCAATGAGTTCCACCATTTTTCTTCTGAGCATTGCCCAGAACTGATGCAAAGTGACATCTGACAGCACAGGCAAAGCAGTGACAATGCTCTGAGACACTAATAATAGCTGTAGAGCTAGAGCAGTTTTCCTCTATCCTTATTTTTTATTAGATTCTCCCCCCTTTGGTGAGGAAATGTTGTCATCCCTGGCACAGTTTATCCTTGGAAACCACCTTTGCTGAGCCACTTAATCACAAGGCTGGCTGCACAGTGGAGTCAATGTGCTAGGAATGCTCCCACCATAATCTCTTTAAAGAACAGCTGATACCTCATTGAGAACTTTGAAAAAAAACCCCACATTCCTCTCGGGTGATCCTTGCCAGAAGTTAGGAGCAGTGAGGGGTGCTGACGGGGAGAGGCTGAATCATCTCTGGAACAGCGTGACAGCAAACACCCCGAGAAAAACAGGCTGCAAATCCTCTGCAGACTCCTTCTCTTCCCCCCTCCATTTCCTTTGTTACTAAGGAGATTTACATTGAAACAAGCTCTGCAGGAATCCTCAGGTTCCTCGCAAGGGGATCTTAATATTTCTCTCTCTTACTAATTATAAAGGAGTAGAAGATACTAGAAGAGCTTCCCGCAAGGGATTCTTGGGGTCAAATTGCAGTAAAAAGGGAAAAATTATGAGTAGCCCTCAAAACCTCAATTGTGTRGCTGTGGTCAGTTTGATGGGGACTCAAAGGTAGCCCCAGGGGCAGAGCAGTGATGTGAGTTGCTTCACCAGGACAGAAGTAGATCAATCTTTGTTATTGTTTTTGTGTTTTTGTTTCATGATCTCCTGCTGTAGCTGTTTGTTCCTTGCACTGTTGCCTATTTCTCTAGGTTATTTATCTTCTTATCTATTTATCTGTTATTTATCTTCTGTTTAGCTGTTGGATTCAATGGTCTAAAAGGCTTTTTCCAACCTAAACAGTTCTATGATTTTATGATATCACCCTGCTGTCCTGAAGGCAGCTGCCAGACTGCAAAGAACAAACAAGGTTCCAGGATGCCTGGATTTATTGGGATAATCAGGTGTTTTTAACCAGTGCTCCATAGACAGGGAAGAGAAGGGGCAGTGATTTTTATTTTTTTTTTTTTGAGTGCTGGAGTTACAGGAAGGAATGGATACCTAAGGAGGACCTTAAGGAAGAATTGAGGCACCCAAATCCTAAAGGATAATCCTGACTGCTCCCACTGTCTTCTGTGAGTGGCTGAGCATCACCACCAAGAGGGTTCCTTAGGCACTCAGAACCCTCCTCTGTATGTCCAGAACTATCCAAACCTTGTGGAAGCTGAACTGCTCAAATCTGATCTCTCTCCTAAGCCCTGTCAAGATTAACAAGCAGGGCTTTCTCCTGCCTCCTGCGAGGCCGTGCTGGTGGCACAGGCAGAGCACGCCCGCAGCAAGGCTCTGCACCAGCAGAGCACAGACAGCTGCTATTTACATTCCAAAGCAGGGGAAGAGTCAGGGATATCCTGCTGCTATAAAACAGTGCTGAATATTAAATGCCAAGAGAGGAGTTGTTGCATGAGCAGTGGGGCTTTGTCCAGCCCTATGTGCTCCTCCACTGCAGCAATCTTGGCAGACTTTATTTTTGCTTTGCAACATCCACATCTCTCTCATCTTCATGATATCCCTGTTGTCATTTCTCTCTACCTCTGACATTTTTATGCATCTCTGCTGTGTTCCTGTCTTCTCATAGCTTCTGCTTTCTCCCGTGTCCTCTGGCTGCTGCTGGGAAGGATAAACCCCAATGACCCGAGGCTGGGAGCAGTGTCTGTGYGGGGCAATATGGTATCCTGTGCGTGTCAGTTGGAGGAGTTCTGCAGGAAAGGGAGTGCTGAGCAGTTTCCCAGTGCCATCTGTCTGAGTCCACGTGGCAATGGAAGGTCTGGAGTTTCTTTACAACTGAGCAGTCGAAAGTAGTTTTGCTGCGAGGCATAAATTGTCAGAATTTAGTGCATACGGTGGGCAACATGGAAAATACTTTGAGAATGGGATTGTTGGAGATTATTCAGCGTGAAGGTRAATGGAAAGAAAGCACAGAGGAGGGAGGAACTGGCAGGTTCCTGTAAAAGAGCAGTTGAAATCTTAGAATGATAGTTTCCTCCCACCTCAGCCCCCATCTCATCTGCTGGTGTCTCAGTGTGCATTCAGCAAGCTAACAGCACCAGGTCCTCTTTCACCTTGGCAGCACCACTGGTGATACTCTTATACACCTCTATGGTTACTGATTCTKTTCTCCAAGTGTTCCACACCAGCATTTTTTCCCATGTTGATTATGCAGAATCTTCTGACCTTTAGAAATATGGCACTTCTGACTGCTGCAGTGGAAACCAGCCTTCCCGTTTACAGCTCTCCTCAATTCCCAGAACATTGCTATGGAACACACTTCTTTATTTCTCCCGCCACCCCCTTCCAATATATTATATTCTTGTAGATTTAACCCTCAGGAAATCAACATCTGGTACCAATTATTGTTCTTTAGCCGAGGTGGCTGAATCTCCTGCCTTCCAGCAGTGAAGGTCTAGAATTCCTTTAGCATGGGGAGTCYGTCAGGAAAGGCAGGAGCTTGCTGTGAGACCAGGGTGTTGGCACGCTTCCCAGCACCTGTTGGTAGCACAAAAGGGTATGTTACAGCCTGGGCTGTGCAATCCCTGGGTAAAGAAACACGATGAGGCCATTAAACACCCACTTTAAATTGCACCTTTGATCAAATTCCTGACGGAAGGCAGCACGGCTGTGTAGTCCTGTGTTCCTGCTTCGCAGATTGCATCCCCAGATGGATGAGATCCCTGGGGACCASAGGGGACGGAATGTCATGCACACAATAGAGCTGGAAAAACCTTCTGCCTTAATGGTGTCCCATCAAATCTTATCTGATAACCTCTCCTTTTGAAAGTATGTGGAAAACCAAAAATAAGAACAAAGCAAACCATAGGCACAGCCTTGCCCTGACCTGTCTTCTGGGCTRTATCTCTGTGGAGCTCTCCTTGCTCGTTGTTCTTGTCTTGCTGTGACCTCTCTCTCATCTCGCTATCAAACTCTCTTTCTGGTGTGAGAATCTCCCCCTCCCTGGCTCCTTYCCTTCTCTCCAGCCTCTCCTGTTTGTAACAGCCTCCTCGTGCTTKTCTGCCTTATCCACTTTGTCTTATATTTTCAGCAGAGATTAGAAATATCTTTTCTTCTGAGTCTCAAAGTTCTGAATTCCTCTATCTTCCTGCCACTGCTTATCTTGCTGCTGTATTTTTAAACTCTAATACACTCCAGGATATGGTTGTCACCAGGGACACTTGAACAAAGTAAAAGTAGTGTAGCAACCTTCCAAAATTCTCAGCAAAAGTGCTTTGTCAAAAGAAGAGAGTTCAAGTCATAAAAATATATTTTTTAGTTGTTGAATAGTGACAACATATGACAGGAGAGTGATTTTGGAGAATGTTAACTGCGTTCAACCCCTGCCTGAGATATCCACAGGTGCTTTTGTGGTAAAATCCATTCTGTTCTGACCCACGATTTGTTTTATCGTTTCTAGTTTGAGGCCTCTATGGGACAGGGGAGTTTGCAGCAGCTAATTATGAGCAGTCTGGAAGGTAAAGGATGACTATTAGGACAGTCTGACTGCACAGGKGAGATATCCAGGCAGAAGGAGAAACATGGCTCGTAGCTGATATCAGACCAGGGAAATGAGCTCTGACTTCCCCATCCCAGCTAACAGCACAGGCCATGGCCCATCCTTCCTCTCCTCTGTGCTTCCCTCCAAACATGAAGTGGGAGATTCTTATCTKGGTGCTCACTCTCAGTGAATCCCTTGAATCCTTTGAGCTTCATGAAAAGGCCCTGAAACACCTCCGTTTTCAGAGCCAAAAGAAGGGAAGTACCAGACTTTTGCAACTTCCCCAGCTGAAGGACAGTAAAGTTTGTCTTACAGGTTGTTGAAGTTTTACCCTAAAACCTTGGGTTGATACCTGTGTGTGGCTTTGGAAGCTTTTAATGAACACAAACTAGGATACTTTCCATTTGAAACTTGTTGCTTGGTCTATGAGATACCTTTGCATGTTTTACCTTAGCAAGTAACCATTTCCTTTCTTACTGCTGCCCACTTGGGATCATAAATTGCCACACTCTCAACAAGGTTATATTMTTTCTCTTTGGTTTGCTGAATTATTCTTGCCCTGAAGACAGCTCTAAGATCTATCTTGCAGTCTCTGATGTTCATTTTCATGTTGCAGTGCCCATAGYTGTTTTCAGGAGTGATTTTTCTAGGATTGGAGCATTAGCATGAGCTGTCTCCACTCTAAGTTGTTTACAAGACCGTCTTATTGTCTCCCCTTTAAGTCTCGTGCTCTTTGTGGGTTCATCTCTCTCCTCATTTTAGGAGGCATTATTGCCTTCTTTATGGAAGTGAAACACTTAAAAATGTGAAACTTGGCTGCTAGAGAGTCACAACGAGGTTGTGGCCTCTGTGGTGTCTGAGCACCTAAAAAGCACTTCCCTTCCTCAGAGGAAGAGGAGGATGCCCAGTGCCTGCTCCAAAACTGGCAGTTCCTACTCGAGCAAGGGCCAATTTCCACCTGATGTTGACCCTGGAGCTCCAGTGGGACAATTCCACAAGTTGCTTTTGATATTGCGTCTATTTATTAGGAAATTAATTTTTTTTTAAATTGGTTTTATTTTGGGCATGGCAAGTTGTTGCTTTGCTTCAGTGGGGGAAAAATCAAAAGAAGAGACACATGATTTCTGCTTTTTCTGAAATCATGGTTTTGTTATGCTGAATAGCTGAGGAATATTTGCATTACAATGCACAGTAAATAAGAGATGCCACCAACTGAAGKGTAAACTGAGCAAAATGCAGGGAGCTCTCAGCAAAACTGAATTTAAATGGTTTGAGGTGAGATTGGACAGAGCTCCTGGGTGAGAGCACAAGGGGCTGGGGTTAAGGGTCTCAGACAAACCCTGTGGTCAGCAAAAGCCCTTTTACCCTAAGATGTCCAGATGATCTCAATTTTCAAAATAAGTAACATAATGTGTGTGGTATGGGTGCCAAAACTGTCAGGCAAAGAGGATGGGAGGGAATATGAAACCCTGTAGAGCAGGATTAGGCAGGATTAAAGTCTGAAATGATCGTGCTGCACCGGGTAGCAGATACTGCCACAGCCAACTCAGTAAAACTCAGTGGGACACTTGACATTGCACATTTTCAAGCAGCAAGTCTTAAATCTGTATTCATGTGGAATCTTCTGCWCTGAGCCTGGTGGGAATGRGAACACCACACAGCTTCAGGTGCTGGTTTAGGGGAGTAAAGCACAGGCTGCTGCTCGCAGGGACAGATCTCTGCTAGGAAAATGGAAAAGCAGCTGAATGATATATGTAATTATGTTTGTTTGCGGGGCTGTGTAATTTCTACAAACCCACTGAGAATCCCTTAAACCTGAGATTAAAACCAGCTATAGATATATTTTTAACAACAGTTGTCTATATATAATTATATKTACCTACATAGCAGTCGGTGTAATAGTGTAACAGCTGCCAGTTCAACAGTCCAACGCACATAAACATTTACCTTTAYAAATTAAACCACACACTTAAGTGTGCTTTGCTGGACAGGGAAGCACTTAAGCATTTTGCTTAAATGTTGAGCTGAGTCAGGTCAGAATGAATTCGAGTTCTTTTGCTGTTGGTGTGAAACCACTCACCTTAGAGCTGCCCAGGGTCACAAAGGTGTTCCAGAATGTGTTCTTACCTCAGCCCTGTGTGTGATTAGCCCAGTGCCYGTGCTGCTGGAGCTTTGGCAGTGTGGCAGGAGCTGAGCTGGTGGCAGTCTGGAGCTCCTAACCTGCTGTTCCTTTGCATCAAACAGATCTTTGAACTGCTGCAGGCTCCAACCCCGCCAGCCCCAGCCATGAGGTAACCGTTCACCAGGTCCAATATGAGTCATAGATGGGGAGGATATTTCTGGTTTCCAATTAAAAAGGCAAAGAAATGGCGGAGCTCATAATCGTGAGCACAAGGTCTGTGTGCAGTAATGGGAACCAGCTGGTGGGGCAGGCCATGGCAGACTCAAATCTGTCTTTGTTCAAAACGCGGCCCCACCATTATCACGGTTGGAAACAATCCTCGGTGCTGACACAGTAATGACAGCTTCATGTTTTAGACACATCTAATGGCACYGAGTCCTGATCTTAGCCGGCATTTATCAAGATAAGTGAGGCAGTCAGGCAAGAGCATGGTGGGCTGACTGTACTCCTTCAGATAACGGCGTGCGTGTTTCCTCCCTTGGAAGAATAATGAACAGAATATGGCTGTCAAAATATTTCTCTCTGGGGAGATTCCAAAATAACTGACACTTGTGTGAGCTCAGTGCCATCAGCACTGTGAGCTTCCTCACAAACCTGGGAGAAGGGGAGATGTGACCAAGGGATGTGAGGATTTATCCTCAAACCAAACCAAAGCCTGGGAGGATTGTTTTCTCACAGCTCCCTGTAGTTCTCATCTGCAGTTGGACCTCTCTTGGGATCAACTTCACTTTCATGGACATGAAATGAGGTGGTACAGTATGTCCCTAAAAGCTGAGGGACAATCCTGGCGATTTCAGTGAGGTTGGTTCTCATGTAGCATTGTCTTACACTTGCTTGACCTGAAATTTTCACCAGAATTATCCACACCAGCAGAGAATCAAGCCCTGCAAGTTTGACTTCATAATTCTGGGATTTTCCTTCCTAATCTGACTGGAAAATAGCTCAGCTAATGACTTGTCTGCGAAATAGAGTGCACGCACAGACTCATGCAGAGCTTAATGTGCTCGTCTGGTGTAGACAAGCCCCCTCTGCAGCTCTTTGCCTTTGAGAATTCTGGGAAAAGCAAAAAGGCTGCTCCTAGAAGCTGTCGGGGTTTTTTTTAGGGAGGATCCATTAAAAAGGCATGGCTGGGAATTTGAAAGGCTTCACTGAGAGTGCTGCTGAGCTGCTCTGTCTGACCAAAAGAGGAGGGTGCTCGGGGTGTTTGGAGACAGCTGGTGCTGCTTTGAGCTGGGAGTGGGGTGATGGCCCATGGGTTTGGGATCTGGGAGTGAGGTGATGGCCCATGGATTCAGGATCTGGGAGTGGGGTGATGGCCCATGGGTTTGGGATCTGGGAGTGAGGTGATGGCCCATGGGTTCAGGATCTGGGAGCGAGGTAATGGCCCATGGGTTCAGGATCTGCTGCTCCTGGGATGGGGAAATGCACAGGAATGGCACAGTTCAGGGCTGAAATGGGCACACAGCCTCCCTGCACCTCACCTCATGCTGCTGATTAAACCAAGGTGTCACAAAGCTCTCCAGCCTGGGCAGCTGGGCTTCTGGAGACCAGGGTTTTTAGGACTGGGTTAAGGTGAGTTTATTCACATTCAGTTCTTTCAGATGTAGATTTCTCTCGGTTAAGCTGTGATGAACTTTTTGCTGTCAGCAAAGGGCTGACACTCGTGCTGATGGAGTGACTCTTGTATTTTTGCTGACCTCCGTGCTATTTACTCCAGTTTTCATGAATTTTCTGTGTGGGCAGCCAAGAAAATGTCTTGTAGCTGGGGTTAGGAGGGGTGTGTGTGTGTGTGTGTCAACTTTTCAGCTGCCAAGATCCCCCTTTTCCTGAGTGTTCAGGGCTGTCTGGGGCATGCTAAAGATGACCAGGACAGCAGTAATATTTATAGAGCTATGTGTTTGTGAAAGGGACTGTGGTTTTCTAGGTAAATAGTTGCTGGATTATGCAAAAGACTGTGTTTGTCCATCAAAATCCCYGTGTCATGGGGAATATCTCCCACACAGTTTTGTAGAGAGCTTCTTTTTAAGTGCCGGTGGTAAACCTGTAATGCTACGTTARGATTTTTATAGCTTGCAAAGGTCCCTGATTGATTTTTCACACCTTTATTTCCACAGCAATAAGGTTTTACATACTGAGATGAGGGAAGGAAATAAAATTTTAAAAAATTCACAGGGTGTTGAACGTGTTTCAAAACCTGAGCCTTAGCATYTCTCCTTCAAAGGCTCGCAGCCTGGGGGTGGGTAAATGAACTAGATGAGAGGTGGAAAGTTTGCACTTTCTTAGGTGAGGGATCACTTAATTTCCTCAAAGATGAGGTGATTTGAGCTGATTCTCCCTAAACCTGGTGCTGGTTCCTGCAGTATGGTTGTTTCCCCAGTGGGGCTGTGGGGCTCAAAGATGAGGTGATTTGAGCTGATTCTCCCTAAACCTGGTGCTGGTTCCTGCAGTATGGTTGTTTCCCCAGTGGGGCTGTGGGGCAGGGTAGGCTCAATGTGGTGCCGAGGTCTGGCAGCAAAGCTGGGCCATGCCTTGCTGTTCCATCAACTCAAACACCAACTGCTGCATTTACTGACTCCCTGAATTGTCATTTCACACTATTTCTGTGCTCTGGTGCAGCATTGGGGCCAACTGGGTGTGGGAGAGAAAGGCTGTGGTGATRTGGGTTCAGTCACGGTGCTTCTGCTGTGAAACCTGTGCAATCTCAGCCGTGCTGTCCTGCACTGTCCACTCAGGCTGAAACCCCTCCCAGCAGAATGCACAGAACACCTGATGGGATACAAGTGACCCCCAGAACCCACCCCAGGGATTGTCCTTGCAGGTTAAATTTCAGAGATGTGCAGAGCCTTGATGAAGTTGARCGGGCTGTGGGCGGTTTTGCCATTTGCATCGCAGACATGGTTATTGGGGATATTTCCTTCCATATCTCACAGCAGCTTGTCAGGAGGCTGCAGTCCAGCCTGGCTCTCTCAGAGCTTCCGAGTAAACAAACAAGCATGCATCCTACTTAAAAAAAACCAGGCTGGCAATTAAAAAAAGACATCTTGCATTGTGCAAACAGGAAGGGCTGTAAAACACGCTTTGCAGGGAGTCGGTGGAAATGCGTTCAGTCTAGTTTATAATCACAGCACACTGAAATACCCAGAACATAAATAGCAAGAAATCAATTTTCCTTAGAAAAAGTAAAATAAAGAACATTAAACGATCATTTGAGTAGATAACTGCAGTTTACTTGGTGGTATAACTGTCATCTCGCCTGTGCACAATAATGGAATTAATGCAGAGGGGGTATGGTTTGGATGTCTCCTTCTTTACAGTGACAATAACTCCCTTGTTTTCTCTAGTGAGTAGATGTTTATATTCTAATTTTTTCTCTGCAGGCTACACAGAGCCTTAAACTTGCAAAAGGGATTTGTGAGCAGCCTGCTTGTCAAGAACAAATACTAGTCAAAAGAAATGCGTGACTTACTGACCTTGGGTTCACTGAACCTTCATCTCGATGCTTCCGTACCGCCGAGGAATCGGCTTCTCCGAAAATTAAAGTTCCCAGATTAGAATAGAAGCTTCAACAAAGGACCTGTGTGGCTTTACAAATACACATCSATTAGAGGACTTTGGAAGAGCTTTGTTAGAAAAGTGGAATTATGAAAAGCAAATGTTTGAGAGGTAAGAAACGGATTGAGGTCAAAGTTGATGAAAACCASACTTTTGAAAAGCTAGAATTTCTTATTTGCATTTTTGGCTAAGAAYCTTCACTCTTTGTCCTTAGCTGTTCGTTTGGAGATACAGTGATAGTGTCTGGGAAGAGATGATGACTTTCAGGAAGTTCTCTCTTTTGGTGTGATATTTGTTTTGTGTTATCCCATTCAAATTGGTTTGTTGCATCCTCCAAATTTTTAAGGAAGCCTATAGAAATATTTCAGATTCATAAAGCCTGTGTTTAATAACTACAATGCCAGGACATTTTGTTGTTGTTGTTCCTGAAGAAGCATCTCTCAAAAGCCATCCCAAAGATTTCTGTGCAGYATTGGGGCTATAGTCTCAAGCTGGTGCTCAAAATTCTTGAAGTTTTTGAAGAACTTTGCCTCTTGACAAGGCACCAAGATGAGTCTTTGTGCTAAAATGAAATTTAGAACAGATTGGTAGCTCCTCTACAGACCTATGCAGAGGAAGTGCATTTTTCCACTGCAGAACAGTGCATTTATGCACATGTGTGACCATGATGTGGATGTGTTAAATACTTCTGTTATGTGTGTACATATCCACAAAATCAGATAGATGCTGTTTAAAAGTGTATATATAATAAAGTTGCACATGCTTTTCACATGCTCAGGAAACATCAACTGTGTGGACGCAGTTAATTTTGAAAAATCAATTTACTACACTGTTTCCAAGGCTTCAACTCCTATATATTTTACCTTTTTAATTACAGAGATATTTGTAYGATGAGAAAACTTGGAAAACTGAGAAAACTTGTTTTGCTTACCCCATAATCTGCAGTTTGCTTTGATGATAGTATGTCATCATTCCCCCTGGGTGCCAGTCAAAACAAAGACTTTGCCCTGTACACAAGCACTTCTTGTTTGGATGGTTTTGGTATTTTGAAATGTGGAGTAAAATCCAACACAGATTATTTCCCTTCYCATAGCTCAATAAGGATAAGACTGAAAGTGTGAAGAATCTTCAGGCTTAAAGTAACAGATGATTCAATCCCCTTAACACAGTGCCACTGCAATGCTGTGCCGCATCATGGATAGTTTAGAAGCAAAAGTAGGAAGAAAAAAAACCTTCCAAACCTTTCAAACTGTCAACTTTTTGCTGAAAGAAGATTCTTCAAATGCTGTTATCAACAAAACTGGATGGAAAAATATTGCTTTAATATTCTGAAGCTTCTAGAGTTAGAGTACATTTCAGAAGTACTTGTATTTTCTGCAATATTTTCATATTTATTTTTTTACTGCTTTGCCCCATTGATTTGAATTAATAGGTCCTGGTTGTGGCCTGTTATCAGGAGTTTGTTGTTGTGGCACTGTTAAATTATGTGACTTAAACCACAGTTGTTGAACACTGATACCTTTTTGGCTGGAAGAAAGCTCAAATTTTACTTTTGAAACTTAGGTGGCTGGACAAAACAAAGTGCTCCACAAAATCCTGTATCCCAAAACCTGACAGTCAATACTGTGAAATGCCATTTACATGACTTGTTCRTGGCTCTGGCTCGCTGCTGGAGCTGATTACTGCCCATCTTTATGCTCCTGCTGGAGGATCAGCTGTCTGAGCCCGAGATTATGCTCATGTTTAAAGACAAGCTCAAGGTTTCTGATTTGGGATATCAATTAGAAGGCAAGGAGGAGGGAAATATGTTTGGCTGCACACTTGGAGGGCAGCCATGTGCTGCTTGTGTGTGTTCCCAAAGCAGCCCAGGGTCARTGTGCTGGGAGTGGCCTGGGACAGGGCAGCCAGAGCACTCTTCATCCCACAGTCTTCCTCTTCTGCCCTGTTGCAGCTTTCCTCAGCCAGCAGTTGAAAGTTCTCTGCCACACCTTGAAAGTTGGTGGTTTTGTGTTCTTTCTGTCTGGAAAACAGGAGTGAMTTTTATTTCCTGATTTGGTTGGAAAGGCTGCACAATTATTGGGATTAGCCATCATTTTAGTAAGTCTGTTTTTGACATTACTGAGCCCACACCATCCAATCTCTTGCTTGGCTCTTGAGTTCAAAATTGGCTGAGAATTAATTTCTAGGCTGTGACAGAGTTTTACAGCCTTCTAGTAATCTGAGCASAGATAATCTACTGTCTCAAGTAGGAGATAAGAAGAAGAATAGTGAATGGCCTCAGATCAGACACACAGTGAAGCTTCCAGCAGTGTTCCTGAAGTGCCTTGGGAGCACTGATGATTTCCCTGCAGCACCACGRGCTGTCAAACCCTGTCTGTCCTGCATTAATGGGGGACTGCAGCTGCCTTGGTGCTGGTGAGCAGGGATAGAGAGCCTGTGGTGACCATCCAGAGCTCTGGGGTGACCATCCCACCATGGCTGTACCCAGAGCAGCTGGCTTTGGCATGCAGAAGGTCCAGCTGCAGATTGGGGGTGTATCAATCACAGTGCTCAAATGCAAATTCATTGGACAGTGCAAGGGGAGGGCAGATCCCAGGAGCTGTTAGAAACACCAGCAAGAAGAAGCTTTTCTGTTTACCACTGTCCTTTGGGACCATTGTCAGCCCCAGTTTATTATTTTTTCCCCCTAGACTGGATTTCAAGTGGAGAACAGTGTTTTAAAGATGGTGCAGTGTCCACTCGAATGATGGTGGGCACGGAGAGAAACCTGGGCTGCCTGTGGTACCCAGGAACTGCACTGSCTGTGAAGCTTTTAACCAGCCAGGCAGGGGTGAAAAAAGGTCAGGAAGAATCTTGCTGTTCCCAGTCTCTGTCAGTAAGTAATCATGCAGATAAAAATCACACCACACCCTCAGCTCAACAAAAAAATTCTTTATCTATATATCCATATAACATTACAATACAAGCCTCAGGGCATCTCTTGTCCTTATCTCAACAAAAGTCTTCTCTGGAAACCTTAGTCATGCAAGTTATGGCATGAAATCACCCTTTCAGCAGAAAAATGGTAATTTGGCATCTGGAGTCAAAGGAGGACTGGCTCTGTGTACGAAGCTATTATGTTCCTCAGATCCAATCACCCTTGGTAATTCAGGAGCAGCTCACAGAGCAGCCTGTCAGCTTTATTCAGGGCAGGTATGCATCCCACTGAACTGTACCTGGGTTTTTCTTGGGGTCCTGCTGACACAGGAGTTCTGTGTGGTGTTATCCACCTTCTCTGTGGAAGGTATAAGAAAAAATTACAGAGRAAAAGAAATCAGATGTGAATGACCTGGCAAACAAATGCGAGCCCTCAACACTGGAGCACTGTGCTRTGAACTAAAGGAGGAGAGAAGGGGTTTTCTAGGGAAAGCAGGAGTTTGCTTGTTGAATATGATTATCAGTTACCATTTTTTRGTTTTGATTTGGTGCAGAGTAACAGATGCACCTTCCCTCTGGTGCCCTGGSTGACTCTTYTGCTYCAWGATCCCAGCTGTCTGTGGGCAAAGYCACAAACTAAAAGSAGGAGGARGGAGCTGTGTGCCCTGCTTGGGCAGAGTCTGCATGGTTCTAGGCAGGCTGTGGAGGATCCAGGTAGGCAGCARATACAGCTGTCTCCTGGAAAGCAAATCTGTGTGTGAGAATCCTTTTCCAGACAGAGAAACCACTCTGGACTCCTCCCTGTGTGTAGCATTGCACAGTTCACATTAAAAAGGGTGAGTGTTAAACCAGTTCTTAAAAATAATTACACATACCTTTTCTCCATCTTCATGCTTTAAAAATAATTTATTTGCCCTGATCAGTGCAGGTAAGACCCAGACCTGAGCTGAGTCCTCCTTTCAATAATCCTGTTCACCCCAGTCTGTACAAGAGGCAGTTTAAAGGCTTGGTTTCCCCTTCCACAGACAATTAAAAGGAAGCCTGGAGCTCTCCCGTGCTGGGCAGAGGTGGCCACTCTCTGGGCAGCCAGCAGTGGGAAGGGGGCTGTGCCTGGGGGACAGGGAGGAAACCCTGCTGGCTGCCTGGAAAAGGGAAGRAAAACAGAGCATGACCTGTGGGGCTGCTGTCGCTGACTGTAATGGATCTTTTATTTTTATTTTTTCCTCCCTGGTACTTCTGCAGTGTGCATTACTGCGTGGAAARGATCCTGTAGCATCAGCTCCCTCCCTGCTCCAGACAGATGGTAACTGGTAAGCTTTGATTTCTTCCCTTAATTATAGTGTCTCGGTGCAAAACTTCAAGAAGATCTTTAAAATACTGCTGATTATTAAGAACTGCACTCCCTGCTTGCAACATTATTTCTTGACATTGCTTCTGACTTGCCTTTTTTTCCTTCCTGGAGAGGTGAAAAGCAGGCTTTTGTAGTTTCCCCCTTTAGACTTTAAATAATCCTGCGTCTTTTCTGCTTTAATTTTAAATGTTTGCTTTCCCTCTCACTGGAGACCTGGTCTGCCACCCCCTCCTGCAGTCCCCAAATGCAGTGGGTGTTTTGAAAGTGCTGTTTGCTCTTCTCATTGCACTGTTTATGATGCTGGGCAGTGATGCATTCAGATTATCACAGCACGGGTAAAATAATACCCAGTTCTTCACTTACATCCTATTACTGCACCTCAGAGAGCTCTCTCACTTAGATTACTCAGGGGAAAGTCAATGACATACAGTCTTTTGATTTCAAATACAAATTGTTGTGTGGAGATTTAAAAGATACCCTAATTTATTTTGAAATGGCCTGTAATGTGCCGGTGCTTTTTTTGATTGTTTTATTAGGCTGTGATTTTTCCATCCAGCTTCTATTCCCAGAGCCTACCAAATGATCATGATTTACTTAGGACATCTGTTAAATGCTGGGCTGTCTGGGGAACGGAGCAAGGGAGCTGCAGTCCTGATGGGAATATTGAAGGAAAGCAGTGAAACCGACTGTGATCTCCCAACAAAAGGACAATTTGAGCCAAGCCTTGCTGCAATTCCTCTGGCTCGTGTGGCTTTTGCACAGAAATGTGTGCATCTCTGGAAATGCTGTGATTAACTGCTGGTATTAAATATATATCCATCTCGAGACCACCTCAAAACTTTTAGATCTACTGCTCTGGTATTTTTTTCTTTTTCCCAACAAGAACAAATCTGGAGCATAAACAGGAGCACTGACAGGATGCTGGGACCTCTTTGATTCCCCCACCCACAAATGCTGAGATATTTCTGTTTTCAGCTGTCACTATTGGTGTTTTCTCAGTTCTCCTCCCCTCCACCCCCAGTTGTGCCCAGTGCTAAAGAGGTTTTTTGATTCTTTCCTAGCAGCTGAAGCAAACCCTGCTGCATTTCAGCTTCCTCCTGCAGGACAGATTTACTCTCTGTGGTTACCCTGTGGTTGCCACATGTTAGTTACATTAAAGGCACTGCTCCCATATCTAATGAAACAGAAATCTGTGAGATATATGAAAACATTCTGCTATTTTCAAGAACATTTCCTGTCCTTTCCTCTCTCCCTTCACTATTTTCATGGGTATGGGCTCAGTCAGTTGGAAGGGAGMTTTCAGTGTCAGGCTAGGTTGTTAAAATATACCCACCCTGTTTGGCTCTCAGCAGCTGCAATCACCAGGAGCAYGGAGGTGATATTCCTGTTTGAAGAAGAGTGATGGATATTTATTCATGAAATATGATCCAGTATCTAGGGCTCTTAATTGTTTGATGGCACTGCAAAAAGCACACTGAGTCAATACAAGTTTTACCTGTGCAAAGATGATTGAAATCCATACAAAAAGGGACTCTGAAGGGGATGATGTTTGACACCACAGCCAGAGATAGTGAAATGTGCTCTGTTTGTCTGTTTGTACCTGAAGAACAAACTATTACCCGAATAGGGGGCTAGAAAAAATATTCAAGACAATTTCTATGTGTGTTGAAGCATCAATCCTYACAAAGAGTTGAAGGAAATGTTTAACTTCAGCCACAAAACAAGCAGCACTATCTGTGAAACTTGAAATGGTCTGTGCTTCTGCACTTGTAAGTTTTATTGTTGTCGTAATAGGAAGTTTAAGAGCACACAGGGCAGGGAAAATGGTCTTTTTTTTCTCCTTTTCTTTTTTTTTTAGCTTATAATTTTTCAAGTGGATGGATCACTGTGTAGGAGGGTTCAGATGACTGTGTGAGCTGCAAACTGGAGCTGAGAGTTCTGCTTCCCTCCAAGTGCTTGAACTCTCCACAGAGTCAGATCATTTTGTACCTGGACTTCAATGCAAGGTTTAGTCAGAGATGACGGCAACAGAACTTCTTGGTGAGTCATCTGCTGAATCCTGCTCCAGACAGAGGGCTCTTCCTTTTGCTGCATCAGTCTGTCTGTAGCTCCCTTGTCATGCTCTCAGATGTGTTGGTTATGGCTGGCTGGGGTTCTTTCTGAATTAGGTTATTTTTTTTCTGTGCTTGCAGTTCTCGTGGTGGTGGCATTTCCAGCCATTGCAAGGATTTTTGTTTCCTCTGCAGGGTAACCCTGTCTTGTGCCATGCTCAGACAGATTWCCTCCAGTCCTGAAGGGAAATTGTCCAGGAGGTTTTCCCATGAAGGGGTTATCTAATCCCTTTGAGCTGGTGAAAAGCTTCTGTGAGCTCTGTAATGTGCCAGATTCTTCCTTGCAAGTAATTCATATCAATTCTGTGGCAAGGCAGCAATGATTTGAAATGAGGATGGTATCTACAGCTCTGTGGGTCTGTGACCCGAGAGAAGCTCTAGCAGTGGCTAGAATATTCTGTCATGAAATCCCAAACCCTGTTCCARGCTTTGCTGCCAGCCTGAAACCTGAGTGAGGGTTTGGTCGGTCCATGAAACTTTCAAGAGAGCCGTGGCCAGTTTTTGATTTCAGCTGAGTTTCCCAGCGGTGCCATAGGTTCATTTAAATGCTGAATGTGTGGAAATGAGCTCCTCTCCTTCCATGTGAATGTTAATTTAGTACACTTTGTTTAGCTGCGATGGCAACACRGTTTTTGGAAGCGTTCTGTGTGCATTAGTCATCAATATCTGAGCGATGTTTCTATTGTGCTCATCTGCCAATGGTCCTAAAAAGCATCAGCAATTCATCTATTCCAGCTGGGACAAGAAAGCCTGACAAACTGCAGTGCTGCATTGAAAAGCAACTAAAAATGGAATCATAGGGCATGTTTATTGTATTTTCATGACTGCAGCAGTCAGGGACTGATTTTCTAGCATACTGCAGCATTTGGGATTACCGCTGTGGGCTGTCCTGTTCATCCCACAGATGACTCAGTTGGAAGTCTCTGCAGCCATGTGGAAGGTTGGCCTCTGGCTGGTGCTGAGGGGGGCAGGGAGCTGTGTTTGAGTCCTTTTCCTGTGACCCTCTGSTGCTGGGATGGCAATCCCCCATGAACATGAAGAGTTGGCACATATAGGGCCACGTTCAGACTGAGAGGATTGCACTGGGAGGTTCAGCTGAGGTCCTGAGAGAGAACCTCATGGATCCAGGCTTGACTTCTGCTCTGAGAGCCTTGCCTGACCTYGTGCTCAAAGTGTAACCAGAGGTTTTGTTTCCATCCACAGGGTGAAGATGTTATTTCTCCATCTGCCTGCCCTTTGTTTCCCTAATTAAATGATGAGTGAGGATGGGCTTTAATCAATGAAATGAGAGAGGGGTCTTACAAAGCGAACTTCAGCTTTTTTAGTGTCTGTATCTAACAGGCTCTTCCAGAAGCTGAATCAGAGCTGCTGAATGGCAATTCCTGCTCTGGATGMCTTGATCAAAGCTGGTCTCTCTGAATCCCCCTTTTCCATCACACACCAAAGGTTTGGAATGCTATTACATTTTTGCCATCTCTTTTCAAGGCAGCCACCTTCGAGAGAGGTATCTCTACCCCACTGCAGCTTGTGCCCTGCCTGGTGCTCCYGTACTGATGCCTGCTCTTGATTTATCTGCAATTTATCCAGAGGAAAACAAAGCATTAGAGAATTGTGCAGAGCCACGGTGCCCTGCATCTCCTCCTGGCTAGAACTGCCCTGGCTGCCACACTTGTGAGGAGGGGGACCRGGACTGGAAGGTTTTTAAGGTCAGCACCATCTATTCAGAGCAAGAAGAGAAGGTGTGACCTTTTTCAAATGGTAAGCTTTGTCAGTGCTCCCATTGGGATTTTYCCCCCAGGTGACTGCTTAAATGTCACTTGTGGTAAGCCAGGGGATTGGGAGCACTGCAAACTTCCCTTTCTCCTTGGTGAGGCAGCACAGAGAGATTCTAATTACCCACAAAACAGAGAACCTCCTGTGCTTTCCTGAAGTCGAAAACATCAGAGAAGTGAACAGCAATGTGTTTTTCATATCGTGCCTGTTTTGTAAAAGCCGTACTTCTTGAAGGTGTCTGTTTCTTTAGCAATGAGAAGAAAAAAAAAAAACCAAAAAAAAACCCCTGTACAGCTGCAATTAACACGGCAGCAATAACTCAGTGGCATACACTCCTCGTGTTTATTGATTAGCCAACAAGCCCCCTGGGGCTCGCAGTGCTTCCAACAGATTTGGTTGCCGCTGAATACCTGCGGTGTGCATTGATCTGAGCGTGTGATTCCTCCTAAACACCAGCAGTCCTATCGCACCGCCACACGTGCYGGGTGAGGATGGAAAACCATCCAAAAGGAGCCTGTTCCGGCCTCTGTGGACATCCACGAGCTCTGTCATATTGAGGTTACATCTGCACAGCTCCAACAGCACAATTTCTGATTGATATTTGCAGGGATGAGAAGAGGCTGAGGTCCCTCAGGGGATTTCAAAGAATCGGGCCCCTGCTGTGGAGAAGGACCAGATATCAAAGAGAAGGGATGCTCCTTTCTTCTCAGCTCTGGTTTTCTTTGTGAACACCAGCCACAGATCACTGCACAGGCATTTCCAGTATAGGTGTGGCTGCAGTAATTACTGCTCGTTCTTCTGCAGGAACCTGTGCTTACAAAACACAGCAGGATGTGAGAGCAGACAAACAGGCTGTCCACAAGGGCCCAGCTCAAGTTCAGAGAGGAACAGCAGAAAGAGTTCCTTGGCAAGAGAAGGGATTCATCATAAACTGTGCCTGGAAGGTGCAGGTGAGCAAGGGCTGTGCTCTGATGCTGAAAGAACAGGGCAGTGGCAGAGACAGAGGCAAAAGGCACAGATGGATATGGAGAGGAAGGCAGCAGGGAGAGAGTGGTGCTGGTGATGTAGGAGTAACAAGCTGGATGTGTTTCAGCTCATCAGCCCCTTGTCTATTTTAAAGTTGATATTAAAGCRTGGAATAGCATGTGGCAAGCAGGATGGAGGTACAGACAAGCTTTCAAATCAGCATTTAGGGGCAGGGTAATTCCGCATTTCTATTCATAGTTGTGCAGCAGAAAAAGCACAGGCTGCATGTGCAGGAGGGAGAGGAGCCTGATAAGCAAACGAGGGAGCATTAATTTATCAGGGATAGGGATTTTCTTATTTCTGCTGCTTCTGGTGCTGGCTCCTACCAAAGATGAAGATTCCACGCACAACCTAGCACGGCCTCTCCCTAAACTCGTTCAGAAAGGTGGTGCTGTGAGGGTCTGGCTGTGCTGCTTTGGGCATGGAGTGCTGGTCCTGTTCAGGTTGCCCACACTCAAGCTGCCCCTGCTGTGKTCCAACAAGGATGAGACCTTCACCTCCCAAGTTGACTCCCAAACTTGTCTACAATCTGAGAAAGTTTCCCTCTCCCTCTGCTCTTGGGGACAGGATCTCATCACTGCTTTCTCCAAAGACCTGAACTGTAGGTTTTTTAAATGCAGCTTTTTTTTTTGATCTTTGTGCTATGTATTAATGAAYGCTGCAGCAGCAATAGTGAAGAAGGCTGTGACAGCACTGCAGATGAGTGTCTGAGGATGTGATTCGTGTTAAAAGCAAGGGCTGAGGCTCTGGTGGCAGGAGGCTTGGCTGGGGAAGGCGAGGAGGGCTTCACCCTGAGCTCCCTGAGCCCTGCTCACCCAGAGCAATCSCAGCTGCTGCTTTGGATCTGCAGCAAGGAGCAGTCTCCAGGGTTCATTAGGCCCTCGCCTATTAAAGGCTTGAAAAACTCGGGTCAGGACCTTGAAAGAGATCTSCAGGCTGGGAGTGAGCAGAGTCTGTGCACCATCCGTGCAGCCAGGGGAGCGTTTTGGTTCAGCTCCAAGTGTGCCTGCYGTGCAAACCCACCTGGGAGGAAGAGAAAATGCTGGTGGCTGGTTTTGGTAAAGAGACAGAGCCAGGCCAGGAGGCTGGGATGGGAACACACTGCCCTCATCCCCCGGGCACACTGCTCCAGGCACTTGGGGGAGGTTTGTGCTGACACWTCCCACGCTGTATGTGCTTTGTGAACTTTCATTTCCAGGGCTGTCAAGAAAAAAAGCCTTTCCTTGTAATAACAGACATGTTTTATTTGCTTGTAGTATGGTTGTGTGCATTTGTTTTAGGTATCAGGAATGATTTTTTGTTACAATTAATTTGGTAAAGCTCTGGGATACATTGCCCAGSTTGGTGGTGGAYGYTCCATCCATAGAAATRTTCAAGGTCAGGTTGGATRGGGCTCTGARCAAYCTGATCTCATTGAGGATGTCCCTGGTCAATGCAGAGGGATTGGATTTCATGATCTTTGGAGGCCTAATCCAACACAAACTATGCTAGGATTTATTTTCATGCTGTCTTGACAAGAAAACACTGCTCAGGATGACAACARCTTTTTAAATTTAAACGTGGCTTTTCTGCTCTCAGGTGCCTTTCTTTCCACGGGCCACATGCATGGCAGAGTCATTGTGTGGGATACAGGACTCGACTTGTTAAACCCACGGAGGYGAAGCTCACCAGAAAACTGTCTCAGGTTTGTCTGGGATTTTTAGGTGAATTCCAAATGTCATTAGGAGGATTTATGGGCTTGTGTCTGATGAGCAGTGTCCTTTGTTTCCTTTCTATTCTTTGGCTTATGAATATGAAAGAATATCTAGCTGATGAGGCCACTGATGTTTTAGTATACAGCACAAAGTTAGGATGCTTTGAGTATTTATAAACGTAATCAAGGAGGATTATCTACATGTCCTGTACTCCACTGGGGAACTACAACTATGTACAGATAATAAAATCAATACAACCCAGCACTGATTTTTGTTGGCCTCAGAATCTTGGAGGGGATGAGGGACTCCTTGCTCCAGGAGAGCCCCTCCAGGAGCTGAGTGGGGCTGTAGCTGCAAATCCAAGGAGTTTGAGGTGGAGAAAGGATAATCTGGTCAATGTCTGAGAGAAACTGATTGCGACCTGCATTAGAAAAGTAGATTTAGGACTGAAGACTGACCTGTGCTGAGATTCAAGCCCTGTTGCTTTGAGTGTCTTGGTGAGAGGGAGTGAGTGATGTGGCCAAACAGGGTTTATTGTGCCAGTGCCAGAAGGAGGAAGTCTCGTGGTTCCAGCTCTGTCAACAGGCTGTTCATGGGCATGGACAGCCTATTCTGACCCAGATTTTCAGTTCTTGCATCTCCTCTCTCCTCCCAGCATCTCCTCTGTCTTTTTGTCAGGCTGTGTTGTCCTTCAGGAGAACTTTGGTTCACTGTTTCAGGTTTCTCTGTGGAGCTCAGCCTTTCCTCTCTGCCCCCCACCTCTGGCAGCTCTTGCAGAACCCCTCGAGTACCAGGGAGCTTTCTGCCCAGGAACAGAGGTCTCTTGCCCTCTGCTGCAGCCACTTTTCCCAGTGCTGATGCTCCAATTAGTGCAGATTTTCCATGYGCAGTGTGAGGTGTCTGGATGAAATCTGAAATTTCCTCTGTCTCCTTTTCAGCTTATAAACACAGCTCCAAACTGAATCTCAGAAAGCCAAAGTTCCAGGTCCAAGAAGTAGGGTAATGATTTAGAATTGTTTTTTGTTTGTTTTKCTCCTGTTTTCTGTTGTTCCATGCAGGTATGGTGGCTTCCTCCTCGCCACAAAGGAGGTAAGGGCTAAGTTCTTCAAGGGGAAATTCCAGTTTGGGGGAATGCAAGAGAAAACACCATGTGTGTCCTTTTTCATTCAAATTGCATACAAAAAAATTGGTGATACGAGACATGAGCAAAGGCAGAAAGGAGCCTGRAGTCTTTAATCTTTAAAATCTATTTTACATGATTAAAAGGATCCTGCCTAGAGAAAAGCAAGACTGGCTATTTATATCTCCATTCTTCTCCCCACTGCTCCCCCTTTTTTTTTTTTTCCCAGAAAATACTGCACAGTCTTTCACATCTGAAAGACCACGGCTGGCTGCCATTAATTTTAATGCTAAATCCTCATCAGCATTTCAAAACATTATGAAAATGTCTAAGAAACTGTCTTCTAGTAGCTTGAAAATATCGCAGGCAGCAACCTAAATAACACTGTAAGTGCCCCGSTAAGTACAAGAGCACATGCTGGAAAGGAGAAGAGAAAAATAAAAAGGCTTTAGACCACCAAGCAAACGTCAGCTCCACAAAGCAGGCATAAATGGATTTGCAGGATTTCATGGATGCTGAGAGTTTGAATTACYGGCTGAGCTACACCTCACTTACAGAAAATGTGGTTTTCTTTCTTGGAGAACGCATCAAATATTGAATGCTGGTTTGCTGCGCAGTCTGTTCCATGGACAAGTGCATAAATAACCTTTCGTGGAGGGTTCTGTTTGGGCTGACAAATGCAATTAAATGGATGGAATATGGCCAGGCCCCCCATATTAGTGCTCTGTTGCACTGTGTTGGTGAGGATGATGGATGCCAATTAAATTGAAATGAATGGTCATAGGTTAAACAAATGATGACCCTGATCAAAGCACTCCTCCTTCAGCGAGGCACTCAACCTGTCCTAAACTTACATACGTGGTTTTAAGCCCTGCTTAAAATTGAGCTTAATTAATTTCCTGCTTAGGGAAGGGCTGGGTCACACATTTTTTKGGTTATTTTTTTTAAATTTTAGAATACCCATGCTTCCCTAGTATCAATGGAGGGGTTTCATCAGGACAGTTATGCATTTGCCAAATTTCACTGGGGTTYCAGGACCTGCTATTGCTGTCTTATGCTCGTTTGTATTTCTAGAGCAGCTCCAGTGGGCTTGGGGAGGGGTGTAAGGATTGCAAAAGMTTTTGCTATTTCTGCTTTCATCAGTGATGCTTTCACTGAAACACTGCCCTGCAGTGGGTTGGCAGCAGAGGCCTGATGAGTGGTCCTTTTCCTTTGGTAGTGAGTGGGATGTTGCCAGTTGAAGCTGGTTATCCATATAATTTAAATTTTGCCATAGTGATTTTTTTTTTTCCCTGAGGTGAGTGTTTTTAAGTATTGCCACGTCTTTCTACTTTTGTAAGATTTAAAGGGAACTTTTTGTCCTTCTCTTTTTAAGAGGTTGCAAGTCATTTTAATAATAATTAAATTTTTTAAAAAAGACAGCAAGTCATTTTAATAATAATTAAATTTTTTAAAAAAGACATGTAGTTTTTCAAGAGCAGAGGGGGAATGAACCCTATTGGTTTTTCCCAGTTTGCACAGGAACTGGGACAAGAACTCTCTCCAATAAAATAAAATAAAATCAAAATGTCAGGGATTGCTGGGAAACCCCAGGGTTTGAGTGGGGAAGTGTAGAGTTCAAAACGAAGGCATAGATGGGAAAACTTCCTTCAGCTCCTGTGTTACTGTTTCTCTCTTTGATTAAACATCAGGTTGAAGCATCATCAACAGTGTGAATTCTGAAGAATACAAGAGAATGCACTTCAGGTTAGAAAGCTTGTCTTTTATTCAGGTATTAAAAAAAAGAAGCCACTAGACTATTCCTGAAATAAATCATTGAGAGGGCTAGGCAGGGGCTGGTGGAGGTGCACRCTGCATTTTTCATTGCCAGCTCCAGGAATGTTGTCAAGGCCAACCTTGGGGACGCGTTTCCCTCTCCACGGTGACATCATTAATGCTGATGGCCATAATTGACCACAAAGCACGGACCTTTAGTCCCCACCTGCTCTTGCTGAGTGTTTATACACTGCTGGGCTGCCCACACTGCAGACTAATGAGCATTGCACTTGACAAATATTGTCATGCCTAAAGAGCAGAGAGAGATTCTGCTAAGACAAGCAGCGAGCCTGGGGGCACGTCACGCTCAAATAGCAAAGTTGGGAATTAATATTAATTCTCTCCCACTCACAGGGGGGTCTGATCCAGATCCCTGATGTCTGTTGAGTCTTTCCACTGTGGGCTTTGCTCTCCTCCCAGGAAGCAGCACTTTAAAACAAAATACAACCGATGAGTATAAAAATTAATTTKACAGTAACAGCAGATGATCAAACCTGTTTTTTAACTGGGATCAGGACTGTTCCAGGARCTGGACAAAGGATGGATTTGAGATYAAAAAAMCCCAACCATCCAGGTCCTAATTCCTCCTAGATTTAACTGTCTRGAGCCTTGATAGATGCTGGATAGCATTCCAAATTCTATGTGCTAGAGCAAGACATGRTGAGCAATTTAGAAGGAATGGGAACCTGTGATTCTCTCTGTTGCCTTTTCTCTCTGTGTGGCTGCTGTGCCCAGTCTGCATGAAGAGCTTTGGGAAAACTCCCCTGTCCCCACACTGCTCATAAATCCCTGGAAATTGCAGTATCTGTGCTGCTGGATTGCATTCCTCCTGCTACCTTATGTGCATTTTTCTTGATTATAAACAGCATCAAAAGTTTTAATGACTTCTTGAGGTTTTCTTTCCCGATGCTGTATTTTATTTTTATTTTATATAATTTAAAATTGAGAGCAATTCTTGCAAAATTAATGAGATTACAAATTATACTTATGTCTGAATATCTTTTTGGTCTGTTTTTCCGGTCTAGGCCTCACTGTGTTTTTTTTCTGTCGTAACTTGCCATGATTTACTTAACTGCAACCTCCTTTTTAATCTGTTTCTGACAGAACCCTTAATATCAGGTAGAGTCAGATATTCCTGAAGTTTTGGCCTAAATTAACTAACTTYGTAWTAGAGCAGAAATAAATTGATGCCARGYTGAGGGGGTGGCCAGGTCTCCCTCCTGCTGCTGTGAGGTGATCACTTTTTGCTTGGCTCAGGAAGCTCTAACACTGACCAGCTGATGGGCTGGACTTTCCAGGGTGTTCTCTGGCTCCATCCTCCTCTCCCTGACCCCGTGGGAGCGTGTGGATCTGAATCCAGCATGGTCCAGGATGGTGTGGATGTGAGGAGGTGAGTGACCAGAATCGCCTGACCACAGGGTTTGTGTGTCCTGAGTTCCTGGGTTTGTCCTGAGTTCCTGGGGTTCTGTGTCTGTCTCAGCCCTGGTTTTATCCCCTCTGGGTCTGCAGGGCACAGGCACAACCTCCTGCTCCAGACCAGCTCCTGCATGAGCTGGAGGCTGTTCAGCTGGGATTTTGGGCACCCTCAGCCTGGACAGGCCGTGTCCGGGCAGTGACTGGCCATGCAAGAACTCTGTGCTGGCTTGCTGTTCCTGCTGGACACCCATGCTGGAGCAATGTGAGCTTGTAAGACAAAGCAGAGCTGAGCATTGCTGCCACCAGACACACGTGTGGGTCAGCAGGAGGTGGTCAGACCCTCAGGAATGACCAGGGTGGGTCAGCAGAAGGTGGTCAGACCCTCAGGAATGGCCAGTGTGGGTCAGCAGGAGGTGGTCAGACCCTCAGGAATGGCCAGTGTGGGTCAGCAGGAGGTGGTCAGCCTCTGGCACGGCCTGTGTTCCCCCTGGCTGCCGTGGGCTCCCGTGGAAGTTCATCCTGCTGACAGGAGGAGATTTACTGGGGTGCACACTCGAGGCACACCCAGCCAGTGATTCCAGTGATCTCGCTGCAGGTCAGCCCCTAAATGCAGCCCGGTGTTGTGCCTGCCCTGGCTGCCAGCAGTGCCAGCTGTGCCAGATGTGTCAGCAGTACCTGCAGTGCCAACTGCTCGGGAGCAGCATTTGCAGGGACAGTCCCCAGCCCAGCGTGCCCTCAGGCTGCCCTGAGTGAGCAGAGCTCCCATGTCACCCCTGCTCTGCTCTCTGTCCTTCCCCTCTGGGACAGATATCAATATCCACATTGGGATCTGAGTTCAGAATCTTTTGGGCTGAAAAGCGAATAGTTTATCATGGAAAAGAGCGAGGACTSTGCCTCAGCAGAGGTGCAAGGGATGCTTTACACCATCCTTGTTMCTGCCCCATGGGGGACACGCTGAATGTGCCCATCACACCCCAGGTCCCTGGGACACAGGGCCAGGAGCTCCCAGCACACTCGGGGCCAGCACTGAGCAGTAATTGAGCTGTGCAGCGTCGCTGCACTGTCTTGATCCATGATGTTTGCTGTCAGCCACGTCCCAGAGGGAGCTGCTGCAGACATGTCAATGTTCTGCTGCCTCTGCAGAGAGCCTCCAAGCTGCCAGAGAGTCTTTTTATCTCAACATCACCTCGCTGCCTTCACCTGTGTGCTATTAAGCTGTTAATATATCGGGGGAAAATCTCATCCAGGCAAGTGTATCAGGAATAATTTAAGCGAGGTAGCAAAATATTATTGTTATTAAATGTTCCCACCAGATACTTGGACAGCTTGCATTGCAACTGCAAAGCTAACATTTCATTACAGCAAGATAGATATTCATAATGGATTGCAATTTAACAAAATACACAGAGGGGCCTGGATTTGTCAGCGTGCATTTGCTCTGCAAGAAATGCATCTCACTAAAAAGCAGATGTCAAAATTAACGGGAGAGCCTTTGCAGGGCAGGGAGGAAAGCTGGTGTTAACAGCACCAGGGAGCCTCCGTGCCCTTAAACACAACGAGCAGCAGCAGAACTGCGTCAGTTTGTTTAAATTATGAGTGAAATCACCTAYGCTGTGGTGGTGGCAACAATAGCAATCAAGCGAGATCCCGGATCCCCTCCTACACCCCCAATATTTTCTCTCTTTCCATTCACTTGCCACGTTCCTGTCTCGCAAAATTGCAGGAGATTGTAAGAATTACTTAAGTTCTGAAAAAATTGCTGGGGATCACTGTCAGGGTCAAGACTTGGAGAGGGATGAGGGGGACAGGTGTTTGAAAGCTCCTGTAAATGTCTGAGTGACTGTTCTGAAATTTAAATTATTGATTCATATCCTCCTGTTTTCTAATGTGCCTTATCTTCCTGGTAATTTAACCTAGTTTCCAGGGTATTTTTATCTTTAGTTTTCTAGAACCTGTATTACCCATGCATTTTATCTCATCTCTTTCTCCTGTTCTTAGATGTTAGGTAGCGAGTCAGGGCACTGATTAGCTTGACTAATTTGTTGGCACAGTTTTCTGTCAGGGGAAAAAGGATGCACATTTTTAAAAGTAAAGATAATTAACTGTTGGAACAACACAAACACCGGTGGCTTCTTCAGTCCCAGCAACAGCAATGTCAGGATGTGTATTTCTTCACGAAAAATGTCTCTGTTTTTCTGCTGTCATTAATTTTTGGAAGCTCCTTGGCCTGTGCTATAGGGAAGATGGATGATGCTGATGGGCCATGGTGTTTTGGGATTTYCCTGGTGCTTGGGCATTGTGTTTTTGCTGCTTGGAGGAGGGGATGGGAGGGAGGGTTTGGCCATGGGGTCCATCCCTGGAGGAATGGGTTCTGTGGAGMTGGAGATCGGGATCTCAGGCCACATCCAACAAAGAGCAATGAATTACTTGTGAGCTGGTGGGAMATGTTGGCTTCTGGAAGGCTCCTGGGGTCTGGAATGTGAATTGCAGTCTCCCAGAGCTTTGAGTGTGTTTGCTGTGTGGGATTCACCTGCTCCCTGGTGGGGTGGSAGTGGGAACCTGCTGTGGGGACCCTGTCTGGGGACCCTGCTGTGTGCAGGGGTGCAGTGTCCTGGAGAGCATCCCCTTCCTGCTGGGCTGAGAGGCAGAACAGGGCGAGGGAAGCAGCCAAAGCAGGGATAGCAGCATGGGAGAGGTGCCCTGCAGGAGCTGAGACTGGAATATACTGATAGATACTGATACTGGAATATACTGATAATGGAATTGGGTGTATTCACCCGTGGGTGCTCTCCTAACCCTGCCCACTGCTATTTGAGCCCCCAGAGGAGCAGCCCTGCTGCTGTGGCTCTRCTGTGGCTCTGCTGGGATGCACMATTCCATTTTGCAGGCGGGAGGAAGCGCTCGCTCACCTGCAGACAGGGGAGATATTCAATTTCGAGGCAAGATCATATTTCCTCTTTAAAACCCAGATAGATAGAGATGGCTGTTGACCCCAGCAGCATTGCATGACCTTATCCAGCACACAGAGACTTTCCTGAGGTTTTCCATTAGGGAGGCAGGCCTGGGGCTCCTGGGGTGAGCATGGGGGCAATGCTGAGGTCTGAACCCATCCACCCACACTGGGCAGAGGGGGCAGTGGGGCACACCAGGTGCTGGGGGAAGCAAAGGGAGCATCACCTYGAGGAAAACAGCTCCCTAAAGCTGGTGGAGAGATGCTCAGTAAATCTGAGTGTGATCTTGAGCATCTCTTGAAATGTTTGGCTGAAGCAGGGCCCGGCAGAGGAAAAAGTCCTTGGGCAAATCAGGGTGTAAAAATACCTCTGGTGTGAGTGTAACTGAGGCCACAGCCCTGGCACGCAGTGCAGCCAGCAATAAATAGGATCCTGAATTAGAGAGAATCTCTGCTGTGTTTCAGATGTGACTGTTGGAGCTGCATGTATAAAATGGCCTTTGAAATAGCAGCTGTGTCTGCGTTATCTTCTTCTGAGAGATAAGCAATTATGAGAATGTTATAATGATTTCTTTTTTAAAAAAAGTCGGGTTTAAACAGCAATTGCTTTTCAGTGCAGGAGATATTTAAACATCAGTACCTTGAATTGATTAAAAAGAGCTGTAGTGATAATGCAATTTCGTAGGCTGTGATTTGCACTGAGCAGTGCAATGAATCATGATGAAAGGCTGGAGAGGAGGTGTCTGACGGGACCTTGGCCACTTCGGGGGCTCCCAGGTGCCACAAAGGAGGCTGCTCTTGTCTCATTAATGCTGCTGGGTGTTTGGTGGCAGGTTGTTGTTCATTAACAGGGAACATGGGAATACCTTGCTGTAATGAAGGGCCTCTGAGGAGAGCTGTGTTTCTGAGGGATGCTCTGCATTCCGCTGCGTTTCTCTACCTGAAGGGTTTTAAACATCATGCTTTTACAATTCACGTTTCTCCTCGCTGTTTATTAGGCAGAGCAATTACATGTGTTTTTCAGACTTTCCTGAATGCAAAGCAGATTCCTTCCACTTGGATAGCTGACTGCTGGAAAACAAAGTCTCCCAGCTAACAGATAGTATCGCTGAATTCTTGGATMACTGAAGAATTTGTATGTGCTCCTTTAATAGTGAGGCAATTTATTTATTCAAACCCCCTTGGAATCTGTTCTGGTGCAGCACTCCTAACTCCAGTGCTGGTTTATGAGTAAAACTAGCAGAGAGATGCTCACTGAGRGTGTTTGTGCATCTCATGGGCAGTGCAGGATGCTGTAAGCTGACAGAGCAGGCACCAAGGTGAGCTGGGCTCTGTCACTCTGCCCTTTTAATTCCTTTTTGCACCGTGTAAAAACCGAAACAACGACAACAGCAAAAGGGTGGGGGCTGTTCAYTTCACTGAGCTACACTCTGAGCATCATTAATTTCCCTTCTGCTTGAGGTGACACTTTGGTCCAGGATCCYTCTGTACCCTGGCTCCTGCAATTATCTGCTCCCTCCTCAGTGGGGTCTCAGCCATCCAAACCCTCCTCTTCGAGCAAGTACTGACAGCCCCCTCGTGTTAAGTTTTGTAAACACTAATTTGTGACATCTCCCGTGGCTTGAATCAAAGCACTCAAGTAAAAGTAATAATACCACTGTTAAAGTGAATGTTAGAGCAGAAAATGCCTGTCACCTGACGCTGAACGGATGTGACACCGAGCATGTTTCAGGAGATGCTCCTAATGAGGAGGCTCTGGGGAAGCTCTGCTGCCTGCACAGCCCTGGCTGGCAGCTCCTGGCCTGCCTGGCAGCAAAAGGGACAGCAGGGCTTCATTCCAGCCTGCTCTGCATTTTGCTCAGGTGCACGTGGAAGGAAGAGAATGACCCTGCTGCTGCAGTTCTCTGTAGGAATGGCAGCGGTGAGATCCCATAGAGCATCAGGTCAGAGAGCAAAGCCCTGTTCGTGCTCACTGCTGGGCACACAAGTGTCTCCCTGTCCTGTAAAATTCAGTTTAGCAACCAGGAAACACTATTACTTGAAGTTAGGCCCTGTAAAGTTCTTCTCTGACATTTCTCTCTTTATTTTGTTTTCTTAAAACCCAGTCTTTTAGTCTTCCTTCCATAATCACACAGGATAAATTGAATGCATCGTTCCCCCTTTTCCTTTGCAATGCCCTGAACTTAGTTGTTGTGTTACATGAACTTTTCATATCTGGCAATGCTGGAAACAATAGGAGCCCTTGAACCCAAAGCTGTGTGTCACACTTGGTAATTTCCACAGAAACTTCTGTGAACATTCAAAGTACAACCATAATGTGGCTTTTCCAGCAGGTAGCTGAGCTGGCTGTACCCATCTGCTGTGTTTGAGGCTGCTGAAGGAGAAAATAAACCTCTGCCAGCATATTCATATTATATATTATATATTATATATTATATATTATATATTATATATTATATATTATATATTATATATTATATATTATATATTATATATTATATATTCATTATCTGCCAGCATTATTCATAAAAGCACGCAATCAGTAAAGTTGGAATTAAACCTTTTCAGGTGCTCTGCTGTCAAGAACATTTCTAATGTCTTTCTTTTATTTCCTTTTTAATTTAATTTAACTGGAGAAGGCACTGATTTTTTTCTTTTCTTTTTTTTCCCCTTATTTCTCTATTCCTTTCTGATTAGGGGATACCCCACCTAGTAAGTCTGAATGCTCCTACCGTGGAAATATTTAGTACCAGCTCTGGCATATTTATGTTGGCTCTCTGATTAGACAATGTGCCAAGCTGTCCTTCGTGGCCTTAATTATCGCAACTTCAGGCCAGCGTTGCCTGCTTACAGCATAATCCCACGGCCTAGAGTGAACCCTGAAAATGCTTAATTAAATGACATTCCACAACAGATTAAGGAGTCAGAAGCCCAAGATAAAGAAAAAGAGAGACTGTGRCCATAGGAGTGGCAGGTGCTCTTCCCTCTCGGGACAATGCTGCTGATGTGGACTGTTTCATTCTGAGCACATTATAAAAAAACCAAACATTATTTGGTAACAATTTAGGGTCTACACTTGGCTTCTTGTATTTTCAGTGATTCAGAGAGATCCTGCTTTGGGATGGAGTGTGAAMAGCTCTGGGGAATCTCACTGRTTTTACATCAGCTGAGGATCTGCTCTGTGCTTGGGTCATTTTTTTTTAGCCACCTGCATGAGGCCCTTTGGCAAATCCAGTGGATGCCTTTGCAGTTCTGAAATCCAGGGTGAGTATCAGGGTCAGACACTGAAAATCTGTTGCCTTTTTTTTTTTTTAAAAAAAAAAAAAAACAAACCAAAATAAACCTTTTCCTCCCTCTAAAATCCAGGATGCAATTTTTTGGAATTATTTGGAATTATTTGGAATGATTTGGAATTATTTGGAATTATGGAATTATTTGGAATTATTTGGCACGGACAGGATCACAGTGCGTCGGGAGCCCTGCGGGAGCCAGGTCTGACTACAGAATATCAGCACACAAACACAAACGCTGAGATAATGTTTCAGTGCACAGATTAGGGCTCAAATCTTCAGCAAATCTGTTSAGAGCGAGGAAATGACAGCACGTGGGGCACGTGCAGCACACTGAGCACGTCTCATTCACAGGCCCATCAGCAGAGGCTGTTATCACTAATAYTGTGTTTTATCATATTATTCCTCAATTATTTGCTCCAACGACTCTCTTGTCTTAGCTAAACAAACTGGCAGTGCAGGAGCTGGCCTGATGTGATTTATTCTGTGTGAGGAGAGTGGGTTGTGGTTGGGTGTCATGCCGTTTCCAGGGGTTTGGTTGGTGTGGTTTGTGTCCTTCTCCGGTTCTGTAATGTGATTTTWGCAATTAAACTACGGGAGAAGGCAGTGAGTTAAATGTCTCTGCTAACAGAGGGGCAGTCCTTAGGGGAAACCAAGCACAGAGGATCTGAGCAAGGGTGGTCCCAGGCTGGTGCTTTGCTCAGGGGGAGGTGAAGCAGCCCCAGTGGAATGTGTTACCCACAGCACAGAACACATCCCATGTTTGACACAAATGACATCTCTGGGTGCACAGAAGCAAGGAATATTTTTAATATTTGATACCAGAAGCAAGGTCCACCCATTATTCCTAAACCCCAGTGCGAGGGAGCGTGGCACATCATTTCCCTATCTCTGAAATGGAGGCTTTTCTGCTGAGCTGGGCTCTTCCAGGGATGAGTTTTTAGCACGAGGGGGCTGCATGTGCTTAACCCTTCACCCTGTGCCTGGTCAGAGCAGAGCAACAACCTGGAGCGTGTGCCAGCCTCCAGCCAGCCCTGAGCCTGATCTCTGTGCTCTGAAATGCTTTTACAGAGCCATCATCTGCCTGAACGCTCCACGGCTTCACCCAGCACAGTGCATTTACCAACATTAACATTTATCATCCTCGCTGGCAGCTTTCCTTTTTTGCAGAGGAAAAGCAGAGTGGTTTAAAAGAAGCAAGTGAAATCTGACAGCAAAARCCTCTTTTTAGGTATTCCACGGAGGAATAACCCAGGGCAATATGTGAAGCAGAAGTATTTCTATTTACCTACAGCTATTCTGAGCTTGGAATCAACAAGTCTGCGCTGAGTCCTGTTCAGAGCTTTATTTGTGATAAAAAGCATCACATCAGACTGTTTTCTTTATTCTGTGTTTGCAATCACTCTTCAAACTGAAAATTTGTCTCGTTCCAAGCTGAGGACGCAGTTCTGCAGGTGCTAGAGCATCCTCAGGYTCTCCCAAGTTATCTCCAAGTCATCCAGCAGCAGCAAACCACTGGATTTGCTCTCCAGCTGGGTAGAAGATCAGGCAGAGCCCAAGAGTGGGGATTTTGCTCTCCAGGAGGTTCCTGAGTGTGTGTTTGCACAAACTGGGACCCTCTCAGCAGCAGAGCTTTGTGCAGGGGAAGCCCCAGCCTAAGCAGAGCCCAGTGAAACCCTTCTTTGTGGCTGGAGCAGTATAAAAGCATTTAGATCCAGTCTTCAGCCTTGAAAGTGCCTCTTTGAAGTCTCTGGGCCTTCACATGTCCTCCAGAGTTTCATTTRGTCTATTTTTTTTATTATTTTTTAAGGTTTCAGGTAAGATTTCAACAAGATGGGGATGTATCAAAGTATAAAATACTTTGCTTGAGTCTTAATCAATCCAAACTGCTCTCTTAAGAAGGAAAAATAAAGGCTGTTAAAGCTGGCCAGACACAAGGCARCAGATGTTTCTCTTTATTGTCAGARCAGCAATCTTTATTAAATACCAAAGAAAGCCCTGTAAATCCAGGGAGGCAGTTGAGTCTATGCTGAGGACACCTCTTCCCGAGGCCAAACAGCCTTTCCTGAGTAATTTGTTTTTCCTGCTGATCTTTCAGTGGTGTTTCTGAGACATAAAAGCAAAAGGGAAAATGAATATTTAATTGTGGAAATAACCTGATAGTTTGGGCTTGAAAAGAGAAGGGAAAGAGCTGGGGTGACGCCGTTCCTTGCCTTTTCTGGCTCCTCCTTGGCTCCAGGAGCAGCGTGGGACCATTCCAGGGGACTCCTGGAGATGCCCCAGATGGAGCAGGGTTTGTCTGGTCAGCAGGCACAGCTTCTCCCAAGAAGATGTCAGAGGAAAAGCCAACACCACATTCCTGCAKCCTGGGAATGGCAGAGCGAGGTCTCTGTGGGATGGAGGGAGCTCTTTTGGGGCTGTCTGGAGAGCAGAGACCATAATGAGCCCAGTAGTTTTCATTAACATTGCTAATGGCATCTTCCACTCTGAAGAAATAACAACAAGGTTTCATGAATTAATAAAAGGAAGATGGTGATTGACGGAACAAAGGGCGTGTCAGTCCCTGCAGCTGGCCTGTTTTAACTGGGTAATGTCCATAGATACGGCGTTAATTTAATTCTCAGTTGAAATACTCCAGAGGAAATGTCAGATCAATAATGTAGAAAAGGGCAAAGATTTGCTAAGCCTGGCTGGCTCGCCTATGTTAACTACCAGGAGAGAGATATGGATAAATGCTGGACATTAAGGTGAGTAATCACAACTGTCTTGGGTGTCTGGAAAAATTTTCTGCATAAACACAGCACAAAACAAACACGTCTCAGGCGAGAGGCTGGGTTACAGGTTGTTATTTCATGCACAGCTCTGCAGTTAACACCCATGGGATTGCTTTTTTTTTTTTTTTTTCTGTAAGAGGATAAAAAGCCTCATTTCAAACATTATCCATTCCTCCATAGTGTGGTCTGAGATTCCCTGTGCCCATCCCTGACACATCTCCATGTCTGCACTCACCTGTGTGCCAGCACCAGCTCCTGGTGCTTTTAAATCCTGTTTGTATCTTGAATTTTACGTTTTRCCACATTACTGGTGAGATTTCCACTGGGCTGGGTGGCAAAGGTGCTCCAAAATCAAACTGCACCTCTYCTTGTGAAGAAGCATTTCTGTCAGCAGGAGCTGTGCTCAGCTGTGGCCATGGCTGGCATGTTTTCATTGCAATGAAACAAGAGCAGACACCTTTCTCAGCCTTTGGGCCTGAATCTCAATCATTTCACAGTTGCACAGTAATTTTTCCGTGCAGCCTTTGCTAAACCACCCAGAAACCTTGAGGATTTTATTTGTTTAAACAGCACTATCTCCTCCAGCACCGAGAGCGAGGGCTCTCCCAGAACCCGTGTGTGGAGTTTATGGGAACACTGTGATTTCAGAATTGCCAAAACAAACAACAGGTGCCTGTGTTATTTTGCAAGTAGGAGCTGCTCAAATATCAGACTTTGGCAGAGAAGAGGCTTCCTTACCACGCTGATCTTYTTACCCCAAAGGCCCCTGGGAGCCTGGGTGGTGTATTTATGCTAAAGGATGCCGAGCTGGAAAATAYTTTGAAATCACCTTTGATGAAGGAGTCTTTAAAGTGCCTTCACAGCTACTTTTTTGTCTGCTTAATTCCTGCTTTCAGCAACAGTAYGGATCAGTATCAGGTTTGAGTACAAGTGGAGAAGGCTCGGGGTGGCTCAGAGAACCCCATAATAGCCCTTTTCCTGGGGCTTGGCWTACCTGCTCCAGGGAACCAGCACAAAGCTGTGCTTCAGACAGAGGAGGGGATTGGGAGGAATGCTTACAGCAGGGCAGGGAGCCYTCCTCCAGGAGCTGCAGGGATGTCCAAGCTGAATTTGTGCTGCTGGTGTGCTGGTGAGTGACATTGCACAGAGCAGCCCTTCAAGCAGGGCTTCCTCCCTCCTCTTAGGGATGCAGTGCCTGCTGCCAGCTTTTTTGGCATCTAGTAAAACTTTTTTTGGATCTAGTAAAATCTAGCCTTCCAGAGAATCAGCTCCTGCCTCAGGAGCCACTCACTCCATATTTGCCATCTCATGGTACTCATGTCCCAGCAAGGTGACAAGGGACAGGATCTGTTCCCTGAGTGACAGGGAGCTCCTGCCTGGGCAAGACGGTGTGGGAGGAGTGTGCTGCTGCTTTGCCACGGTGCTCTTTAGGGTTGTGGGGGCTTTGGGAAGATCTGTGAACAGCCCAAAACCTCCATCCCCAGTGTCAGCCAGCCCTGTACTGGTCTGCTCCCAGCTGGGCTTTAAAAGGAGGAAAGAAAAGAGCTGACGGAGCTGGAACTGCTTTAAGGTGGAACTGAAACAATAGCTTGTGGCTGTCTGAATCAGTTCCCTTGTTCCATGAATTTGACTCAGAGCTGAGTATTTCAGAGCCTCAGAAAGAAAAGGCTGATTTCAATTTTGGTTCTAATAATGGGCAAAGGTCACAGCAGTTGGGAGGAGAGGGGAAATGAAAGGCATGGGCTTGGCTGTTTTCTCCGAACCAGCTTCACCCGTTCCTGGTTACCATCTCAGCAGAATAATAGCTGATCCCGAGCAAAGCCAAGAAATGAAATTAACACATGCAAAATTACATTAGAGCCGTGTCAGGATGCTGCTGCCCGGCAGCGGGAGCGGTGCGTGYGGGAGCACATGGCGAGGGCAGCGCAGGAACACCGAGGGCTGGGAGAGAGCTCCTGATCCTCGGCATCCCTGTGCTCGGGGGCACCTGCAGCTCTGCCCCTGGGGCTGCAGGGATGCTCTGCCACCCGCGGCTCAGCCTTCTCTCAGCTCCTCACGGTGCTTTAACCTGCTGGGAATCCAAACCTGAAACCCGCCAGGGAGCTTCACCTGCAGAGCTGGTGCTTGAGTTTCTCTGGGTACATGG
>NW_026623334.1:1796456-1801033 GCF_030028575.1 Malurus melanocephalus
TGGGGGAGCAGCCAGGACCCCTGGCCTTACAGAACAAGCAGCAGGCACTTCCCTGGCTCTGATCTAAGGGTGGGTGCTCATCCCTCAGGCTTTTGTGCCCAACTGGCCTCGCTGTGCCAGGGAGAGCAGAGCTGGAAAACACAACAGGGCTGAGGAGATGCTGGCTATGGGGAGCCCCGGCAAGAATTTCCCACCTCCTCCCCCATTTTCAGCTCCACAGGAGCAGCAGCAAGGTCAGGCCTTGCAGAGCTCATCCCGCTGCTGAAAATGAGCCAGCACACCCCCTGTGACCCCYGTGGCTGTGGTGTGAAGGCAGGTTTGCACAGAGACTGCAGATTAATATGACAATTCCCAGGAGGTGCTCAATGACATCAGTGACTCCAGAGGCTCTCGGGATGGCGCTGACACTCGCTCCAGCAGCTCAAGTGTTTAATGTGCTCTCCAAGGCTCTCTCCAAACACACACAGGGCTGAGCAACACCAATGTATTTGAAAATATTTTGGGGTTAGCACGCTCCAGAGCCAGCATTGAGCACCAGGGAGAGGCTCTTGGAGAGCATCGTGATCCAGCAAGGGGTTGTGATCATCAAATACATCACCAGGCTCCCCCTCGGTGTTTTTCATACCTTGTTCTCCAAGTATTACTCATGTAATTTTCCCTCTGAAAGTTATTGCAGGTGACTCACCTTTAGCTCGAGTGAGCAAACATGACCCAGTGTTTATTCTGTTCACAGCTGAGCAATTTCAAGCCCAGATCCTGACCTTAAAAAAAGTCCCTGAGTGAGGCTGGTGGGTAAGACAGTACACCACGGCTCCCTGGAGCATCGTGACTCAGAGGCATATTTCTCATTAAAAAGCTTCTGCTTTTGACTCGAGGCAGTCACATCTTGCTGACCAACATCCACAGCGAATTTCCCGTCCCACCCCGAGCAAATGCTGGGCTGAGCTCCCACCAACTCCCCAGGCCCCTGCTGCTGCCAAAACATCATCAGCCTGAGGCCTCTGCTGCTGTCCCACCCAAGTGCTGCAGGAAAACATGATTGGAAATGCTTCTTTTCTTCCATGAGCGATTCATATCAGTCAGGATGGGTCTGCTTGGTGCTCTGGGCAGGGGGAATGAAATGGGCATCCCTGGGCAGGGGGGAGAATGGGGCTCAGCTCCCCACTTCTACCCCAACTGGAGGCTAATTTGGGTGAGGTTTTCTCTTTGGATTGAGTTTTGGGGTTTTTCTTTCCCCCTTGGCACTTGAGAGCAGCAATTTTGTGTTGCAGTGAGAGCTCAGGGAGGGCAGAATGTGTGCCCCTTGTCACCTGCTGTTAATCTGAGCAGGTTTTCAGGCTCTCAGTGCTTTTGTCTTGGTTTTGTTTTCAGTTTGGGGCTCAGCATTGGTCCCACAGAGTTTCCTGGCTGGCAGAATAATGTCTGAACTCGGAAAACCTCAAACCCTGTGAGAGGGGGGAAAGGAAAAGGGAAAGGAAAAGGGGAAAGGAAAGGAAAGGAAAGGAAAGGAAAGGAAAGGAAAGGAAAGGAAAGGAAAGGAAAGGAAAGGAAAGGAAAGGAAAGGAAAGGAAAGGAAANGGAAAGGAAAGGAAAGGAAAGGAAAGGAAAGGAAAGGAAAGGAAAGGAAAGGAAAGGAAAGGAAAGGAAAGGAAAGGAAAGGAAAGGAAAGGAAAAAGGCAGTGTGAAGACTGGTATCACAAACCCTCTTTAGGGCTGTTTGCAGGGTGGAACGGACTCTGTCAAGGGACCAGGAGCTCTGGTTCTTGCCCTGGCGTTTGCTGCAGCAAGAGCTGATAAAGGGAGGGCAGTGACTGAGGCTGGGCTGGGCACATCGCTGCGAGTCACCCTGAGACACAGAAATGTCCTGAGCTCAAAGCTACGTGAAACCGGCTGGGAGGAGGTTTAGGCTTGGGAACTGGTGCCCTCAAAGCTTCTGAGCCCTGGGAGTTATGTTTAATTATTAGCTAATTGTCTGGGATGTATCTCATTTGTAACAAATGAAGAGAGGAAGGTCGGGAGGCTGCGGTTGGTGGAAGCAGAGCTGGTTTAAGATGTTTAAGATGTTTAAGATGTTTAAGATGTTTAAGATGGAGTGAGAAGGTGTCAGCCTGGTCTGGGGAGGTGAAGGAGGGGGCTCTGTGGTGTGGGATGCCTTGTTTAGGGTTGCACCCATGAGAACTGGGGGATGTCACCRTGTCACCTGCAGGCTGGCAGCCCCCAGGTGCTCTTGGTCACGGTCAAGGGTTTGAACATTGCCTGCACTGAGCTCCACGGGCTGATGATCTCAGGACACAGCAGTCAGGTAAGGTGTGTTACGTTTTAGCAGCTTTATAACCTAGGAAATTGCTCTTGAGAGGGTCCGAGGAGGAATAAAGCAGAGTAGCTGTAATTCTCAGAGCCCGAAACTCTGTGACAAAGCTGCCGTGGAGAGGCTGGGAATTTTTGTCAGGAAAACACCAGTAGCCTTAATCTCTCATTGCCTCCCTTTACAATGCACGATTTAAAAACATGYTGGTGTTATCTTTGCACGGTGCAGGAAGCAGCCGTGTAATACCATCTCTTTGAAGGKTGTGTTAGAGCTCACTATCTCTGCTCAAGTAGCTACAAGGTCAAATCCCAGCTGATATCCCAGAGGAATTGTAGAACAGCTGAACAGATGTTAAACTGAGCCTCTGATTTGGGGTGTCGCTCCCCTGGCTGTGCCGTCGATGCCTGTGATAGCAGCTAAATAAATTAATTTGTGCTCTCCTCCTGGCTTGTGAAACTGGGATAACAGCAGTTTGTTATCTTCCAGATTCTGTGCACATCAGCCCMGTAAAAGTTATGAAGGAGTGATGAGAGCAGAGAGCAGGGAAAGATGACAGGCAAAGAAATCAATAGGACTGAGTTTGGGGTTGAAAGGCAGCAGCCTGGGTTTCACAATTGGTAATCCTTTGGGAGACACTGATTTGGCGGTTTCGGTGCTGCAGAAATGTTTCAGCGAGGGTGCTAAAATGTAATCAGCAGAATAATTCCAGTTGAAYCGGCTCCCAGAGCTGCTTCCCTGTGTTGTGTGCTCCGGACACGCTGCTGGGAAGGTGCAGAGCCCTGGAGCTCCCCAAATCAGGCATTCCAGTCCTTGGCACTCGCTGGGAAGTGTTGGCCTCATTTGCTAACAGCTTTGGTCTATCTATATCTGAGACAGGATTATTAATATGCTTTTACCTCCCAGGATGACTGAGGTTAATTGAGATTTGTGAGGTGCTGAGAAGGTGCAGCAATGAGCATGGCAGAGAGTGGAGGCGGCAGAAATGTTGRTATTTGTGGGAGGATTTTCAAAAACCTGTCTGGGAATCATCAGAAAATGTACCTTCAAAAATAAAGAATAATTCCTCTCCGTTATGACTAGAAAACTTTAACAGTTATTACTGAGGAAAAAAAATTTGGTGCACTTTTAAACAAAACCCTCTGCTTTCACTCTTATCTGATGGCARAGTAGATCAAACAGAGCACTTTGTGATAAGGGTCGTGTATTTGCAGTTGTTCAAACGAACACCTGCAAGCTTTACCTTCAATATTTGCCTTTAGAGGTGGCTGGGGACAGCGGCTGCCGGTGCCCAGGAGCTCTGCAGACCCTGGGGGATGGAGACAGAGCCTGAGTGGGAACAGGAAATCCCTGAGAATGTGTGTGTGGAGATAATGGTGATGTTAGAAATCTGTTAAATGGGATGTGCTGGGCTGGAGAGCAACCAACCAACTCCTGAGGGCTGGGGGGATGGTCCTGCTCACCAAACTGGGGTGATCACTTGTGCATTTTGGGTCCCTGGCTGGCCAAGGAGCACCACCTGCCCAGGGCTTGGGGCTCTTCACCCTCTGGACATCACACCTGAAGTGTTTGGTGACCTTGAGACCCCTCAGCAAAGGGTTGGCACCACATCCCCGTGGATTTCCCTGCGGTGACACACTCAGGAGGGTGACACTTKGTGGCAAGTGACCCCAGCAGGGTCTGCAGGGCCGCCCAGCCTGACTCCCTCATCCCCATTTCCTCCTCTTCAGTAGCACAAAACGAATCCCTCAGAAGTGAAGTTAACTAAATAAACAAATATGGAGCTATTTATTTTCTATTGTCAGAGAAATGCTGTGGGCTCAGGCGGGATTTTGTATTCACTGTTCACATCTGCAGCCCTGCTGTGCTGGGGCTGGGGGGAGGATCATCCCTTTGATTTGCTCTGGCCAGTAAATCCGATGGGAAGGATCCCACCCTGGAGCSACCCCTCTCCAAACACTCTTCCCTTTCTCCCCGGTCTGAAGGGAGTGGAGCCACACCATCCTCATGGTAAACACTGTAAGAAAAACAAACACTTTTTCCTCTCTGGGTGGGGGGGAAGAGAGAAGAAAAAGGAATTAGCAATGTCGTTTTTCCCTCCGAGCTAAAATAACAGAGCAGTGAGAGCTGACGATGCAGCTGTGGTTCAGAGGGGGTTTATTTTTATTTTTTTAATACACCACTGGGAGTTCAAACACCATGTCAGTGATGCGTTGCCTTTTGTAGAGCGTTGTCTCCACCCTCTTCAGGTTTCTTCTCTTTTTTTTTTTTT
>NW_026623334.1:1801067-1822476 GCF_030028575.1 Malurus melanocephalus
TTTTTTTTTTAATTTTCTTGAAGCATTTTAGTCACCCTGTTGAACACATAGCTCATCTGGATAAAAGCCTCTGCTGTGACATCCACAGCCTGGATCTGCAGTTGTTTGTCTCAAAGCAATAGTCTGGGAGAATTTATTGAACTGGCACTGSCTCCCCCCAGCTCCCGTGTAAATTAACAAAGTGCATGCTCGGTGCACTTGTTAAAMAGCAATAGATCCTCTCTTGCATTTATTGCTTTGAAGGCAAGGAAAGGAAGATGTGATGTAGTCTTGAGGTGGGTGGCTGGGGACACTCTGCTGCTGTCTCAAAGGCTTTGTTTTGGCACCAAAGCAGCTTGAGAGCCCCAAGGTGCCCCTGCACCACGAATGATGCTATCAGCTGAAAACCCATCCCAAGTGCATTCAAACCCTGTGCACCCCTCTGCAGACATCTCACCTCCTGCTACACCCAGCCCAGGCCCGCAGAGATGCTCCAGAAGCAGGAACAGGGGGGTTTCTGTGGCTGAGCTCCTCTCCATGTCTACAGGCAGCTCTGTACATCTGACACGTGGTGATTAGAGATGTTAGTCKGCTCTTCACGGGGCCTGAGTATCTCTCAGCGCTTTGCAAATCCTGATTTGACAAACCTTAGCTAATGGCTTTTTGAATTTTTAATTTTTATTTTTTTTTAATCCTTATATTGCCAAGATGTGGTAGAGCCACTTTCTTAATCTCTGAATCTGCTGAATTGATGGCAGAGACGATCCCTTGCCCTGGAATTTGGGATGCAAACACCCAACCCTGCTCAGCTCCTGGACTCTGAGTTCCTGTTGCCCTTGGAGACCCCAGGCAGGACATCCCAGAAGGATTTGTCCCTCTTTAGGAATGTTCTACACCCCACAGCTATATGTTGAAAGTGATTTTTTTTTTTCCTTTACCTTATTTATGCTGGGAAAAGACCCATTCYTCRTATTTTTATGGAACAGCAGAGGCTMRTTTTTAGCACCTGAGGCTTTAAATAAATAATAAAACCTGAAATAAAAATATATAAATAAATAATAAAACCTGGAAAGGTTTATTTCCATTTCCAAAACACTCCTGTGTTTAGTTCAGCAACATAAGTATAACTCTCGACTCTTTCTGTGAAACAAATCATTACCTGGTAACAGCAGGGAAAACCATTTCAAAATCTCTTCCAGGTATCCAGAAAAGCACAAAGCAGAGTCACAGCCTGACACATAAACCCCAAACCACTTGTGAGTGGCAGGTTTAAAAGCAGCTGAGGTGAGGAGATGCCTGAACATGCATATTTTGTAGGGGATAAGCACRATGAAGTGTGGTGTTTGCTGCTTTTTGGAAGGTTTTGGGTGGGTTGGCTGMTCCCCATCTCCCAAGGTGATGAGCAGGGATGGGAAATGGTGCAGGAAAAACTGCAGGGAAGGAGTGGGGAGAAAGGAGGCAGGAGGAGAAATAAATTCATGGGTTTAGAGGMTGGAGGTGTGTGTCTCCTGTGGCTGGAGGGCTGGGTGGGAGCTGTGTGGCTGCTCTGGAGAACATCCCATGGCTGTCACCATCACCAGGAACAACTGGAACCTGAAGATCTGCTCAGAAACCAAACAACACTGGCCTGATACCTTTTCACATTTTTTCTCCAAGGTGTACAAGAGCCCTGAAGGCAATATTTGTCTGATATTATGGGCAAAAAGCATGRTATGAGGAACCTGTTTTCTTCTTCTGTCCTTTGCTATTGATGAATCAGAGCTGTGTCAGCCCAATGCTGTTTGCTACAAGAATCCCCAAGTCTTGAACAAAATTTTGAGAGTTTTCCTCTGAAGTTCAAACCTAGAATAGTCTACATTGAATTCTTTATGATGTGTCAGCTTTTTGGGTGCTGAGGCCCAGGGGCAGCAGGACCTCACAGAGCCTGGGTAACACCAAATATTATCTTGGAGCCTTTCCACATCTGATGGAGACCCTTGAACTTGCTCTTGACTAAACACCCTGAGCTGCCCAGTCTGGTGCTGCTGGATTTATAGCAGGCACAGAGATCTGCAGCACACGTGCCTCATGGAGGAAATATTCCAAGGGGAGAAATAAAACATGGCTTTCTGAGCTGTTTGTCTCCAGCAGCTTGAGTTTACTCTCTCTTCTATTTTTTTTTCTTTTAATGCAAAAGTTTGAGCTGTAGAAATAAATGAACTCCRAGGTTAATTCGGGTTTCTTTGGGTTTCCCCCATCTCTTTGGGTTTTGGAGAAAACTTTGCCAAGAAAGATGGACTTTTGTCAGTGACACTTCTTGTCTCCTGTCCCTCGAGAGTCATTGATGACACTTGGGAGTTGAAGCCTTTGAACCCTGGGAATTAATRCCTCCCAGCTGTTCACAGCACAGATCTGCCCCTAGATTGCCTGTTTTAACTAAATTGGTTACAAAGCAGATCTGTCTGAACTGGTGTGAGCCCCTTTGTGTGGACACTCCTAAATCAGTTTAAGAGAGGCTGGTATTGATTTTAACTTAATGTGGTTTGTTACTGAAGTAAGCTGGATCAATAGTGCTAAATAGGTGCCATTTCTTGCTTTGGCTATGCTGTGGAAAAGATGCATAGGAAAGATGAGCAGAAAGGGAAAAAAGATTGAGTCTGTTCTTTTGTGGCTTCCTGCTGATCATTTATCAGTTTTTATGGCCAGCTTGGGGATTTCCCCCCCCAAAAGATTCCAYTTTAAACGGCACTTTTGAGGTGGTGATAAAGAATCCAAATCTGCCTTAGCAGGGCRTTTCTGGGAATGCAAAGCTTTGTTTCACTTGTTTTTCACGTTTACCTTTGAGTCAGGGGCCCAGGCAGGGCACCAGCACCTCAAGTGCCCCAAAAGTGGCAGGGAGGATGCTCCACTGTTCAATTAGAGCCTGGAGCTGTGCTTTGGCATGGCATTTCTGCAACAAAAACAAAAAAAAAAAGAGGAGGGTGAGCTCTGCCTCGTTCACCCACAGGTTCTGATGGCTGTGCAGCACATGTGGAGATTTTCTTCACACCCCTCCTGCTCTCACAGCCTGTGCAGCAGGAGAAATCCAAATATCTGAGCTGTTGCACCTTCTGATGGAACTCCTGTGTGTGGAACCATCAGTTTCCASAAGGTCCTTCCCTTTCCCCCCTCCCTCCCAAATCTCACCCCTGAAACACCCACGGTGGAGATGCCCTCACACGCTCGGCTCATTGCCATGCACGCTGCAGGCAAAAATCTCATTCTCATTCCAGAAACAAAAGGTCTGTCAACTCGTTTAACTGCTCAGAAAACACCAAACAAGAAATAAAGCCCAATTAAGAATGAAGAGAAGGAAGAGGCTCAGTATAATAGATTGTTTGGGTAAGTGGTTTCGTCAGCTCCATCTGCAAGCTGTTGCTATGTGAACTGTGGCAGGGCTGGGGCTGTTTTAGGGGCAGCCAGCTCTCCTGGRGGGCTGATGGCTCTGAATTTTGGGGACAGAGGGGATGTGGATGGTCTGTCCCAGGCAGGGCTGTGCCCCCAGACCCCGAGTGCCCCATTTCTCTGCCCTGGGTGAGAGCAAGAGCTTGGCTTTTCTCTGACATCACCCTGTCCCTCTGTGGGAGCTGGGCTGGATCTGCTCTGCCCTGGTGGCAGCAGATGGGGGTGGCACTGTCCCCAATCCTGGTGACCTTCCTGCAGACACCACCAGGCTGTTCCTGCAGTTGCAGGTTTCTCATGAGCTTTCCCCCTGACTTTTCTCTTCCCCTCAAGAGATGACCACTTCAAACAAYGGTTCTGCTTTCTGATGCATTAAGACTTGGCAATTTGCCATCCATCACAGCTGTGTGTTTGAGCCTGTGTGATTATTTTGGGAAGTGAACCATGGTGAATTGTGTGTATGTGCTTTATTGGTGAGCAGGATGTTCCCTATCTACCTCTCCCTGGCTGTCTGCATTTGCATTGGTTAATAAAATGTCTGATGTTCAATGACTTTCTGATGGGTGAACGAGATTTGGCATCCAGGACGTGGTAGATTTCCACCAAGGCTAAAATTTCATCCTGGGAGGCTGAACCCTCTGTGGCAGCCATACACAATCCATAATAACAGAAGCTTTTAACCCATCCGTAATTGCTTTCATATAGAAAATGATTGCTGTAAGTTAACTTCATAATTCTAAATCAGTGGCTCTCAGTAGGAGTTCAGATGCTTTAATTTGCCCTGAATTATCTTTAACTCACAGGCAGTTCATCTATGCTCTTTTCTGATTATGCTCCTTGTCACTCTGACCCAAACTTTGTCTGTTTAATTTTTGTCTCATTTTTCTGCAAACAGACCAATTCCCGGTGATATTTCACCAGTGGGGATGATACTGGCTGGGCAGAGGGGCGGATGAGGGGCTCCCACCTGGAAATCTGGTGCTGTGAACCTGTCCCTGATRGGGTTGGGAGGGACCCAGTGGGTTGAAAGTGTGGATACCCCCCAACAGGGTGGAGATCTCCTCAAAAATTACAAAGGTTGGTCCATTCCATGGCTCCCTTTGGCTGTGAGGAGAAGGGAAGGACCTGGTGGCTGTCTCTGTASCCAGCACAGATGTGGTGTCAGGCTGGGGATCCCTCCCTGATGAAGACAGAGCTCCTGTCTGGGCTGTTTGGCAGCCCCAAAATGAGCAGGGTGGCCACTCCTCCCCGTATGGCAGCAGCCAGCTCGTGTGGATTTGAGTGGCAGCAGATGAAGGGATTGCATTACTGCTGTCTGTGGAACTGCACATCTGTGTCAGCTCCTTGCTGAATCAATAAACAGGATGCTGAGGGAAAAGGAMTTTCAGGCTCCTCGTGTCTTTATGCATCAGAACGATGGGGTGATGAGGAGCTCGGGTGGCAGAGGAATTGTGGTGGGTCTGGGCTGGTGAACTCCTTGTCAAATCAAAGGTGAGGGCTGGGTCCTGGAAAGTTCTGGCACCCCTGGTCCCGTGGGTTCCTTTCCAGTGGCAGTTACCATGCAATTTGGATGGAAATCTCCAACCCAGGAGCCAATGGTGCAGCATCAAGAAGTGGAGAAAAATCACTTTGCATGTTCCAACAGACTAACAAATTACCTATGGAAATGCACTTGGGAATATTCCTCAGTAATTGGATTTCAGCTGTTGTTTCAGAGCATGTGCCCCGAGGGTGTGGAGGTAAAAGGACTCCACTGAAACGCTTTGAAATGTTCTCTGGCACCTACAGAACGTGTTTACTATTAAAAAAGTGAAACCTGCAAGTCAGAACGCTGCTAAGTGCAGTTTGAAAAACAAAATTGCACCCCTGCAGCATAGCTCAGGGTGCTGAAGCATCTGGTTTATCCAGACAGCTTCTACCCAGGAATATTCCTGTGACTTGAGAGGAGAAGTCCTGTCTGTGTCTCCTGCCATCCTGACACAGGCACGGGCAGGGTGTGGAGCAGGAACCCTTCCACAAAGGCTGGGTTGAGCTRAGCAGTCCACAGGGCCTGGAGCAGGCTGAAAAACACTCAGGAGGCTTTGAAGGATGAGCTCTTCCAGTTTTGCTCTTTCTTGGATGCACCAGTGCTGCCCCTGGAAAGAAAAGTGCTCTTATGGGCTTGAAATACAGAAAATTTGCTGGTTTTGCAGAGCGTGAGGAGGAATAACTCCTGAAAGTAAAGATGTGCCCTTGGGACACTGAGTCTGGATGTCGGACACTTTGCTCTTTAAAAGCTGCTGACATCTCCAATCCTGGCCTKGATGCTGAAACCACAGATGAAATAGGGAGGAATAAACTGTCATTAACATCACATGATGACCACTGAGTTTGATATGGAAAAGCTTGAAGTGACAATAAGTTGGATAGAATTGAGTCTAGGTGCTGAGAGAAAAATTATTGAATTTGGGAGCAGAAGGGAAACAAAGAGTTTTTCCTTAATCATACATTTCTCGTAAAGCTGCAGAGATGGTGGGGGGTTTTGTTTTAATAGTTTAATTTATTTTTTTTAATGGTGCTCTCAGTTGTCCAAATTCTGGTTGTCAGTGGCCACACACTGCAGTTGTCTGCTCACACTGGGCACCACTCAATCTGTTTGAGTGGAGGTATATGAGATAAAAAGGACTGAGATAAAAAGGACTAGACTTGCCCTTCAGAGCTGCATGCACAGTTCCAAATCCAACCATGAGTTTGAACACACAATATCCTGAAAAGATGCTGATTTTAAAGTGGGAGAGCTCCCTTGAGAATCTCTCTTAAGGGGTCACCTTCAACTTGTTTTTCACAGAAACACATTTCTACGATTCTACAGAACAATAAAACCCAAACATCCCTGGTGTGAAAAGTAGGACTTTTTTTTCACAAGGTTGTTGAGTGTAAACCAGAAGTTATTATGTGTGTGTTACACCTGTTGAAGAGCAATAAATGGGATTTTTTTTCTTCTATTACAGTTGTTTTTAGACACAACTAAGCCGACTTACAGAGCTGAATTATACACCTGACTGTGTGTCAGCCATAAGCAGAGACAACTGAAAAATCACCATATTTCCCCCTAGATTAAGTTGTTTTTTTTTTCCTCTGGAGGAATTGAAAGCTTCCCATGTCCACCTGAACTTTTCCGTTTGGAAGGAACCAAAAGCAAACTCTGCCCCTCCAGCCGCCCCGGTTGGTTTCGCAGAGGGAAATAAATCTGCTCTGCCGACTGAGGCAACTAGTTCTGTGGGTTTATAAATGCTGCAATTGAGTGTTTTGACACGGCAGTCAGATATAGTTAATCTTTCCCTTGACCTGGCGGTGCCGGAGCGCGGGCTCAAAGCGCTGCTTAAGCACGTCCGTCTCCTGTTGTAGCATTCGCGCTCCAGCGCCCCGGCTAATCAAGTGTAATATATCTCTGGGTAAAACACACACTCTGCTTTTCACAGCTATTTAAACAAAAAAAAAAAAAAAAAAAAAACTAGACCTCGGTGCGTTAGTTGCGTACACAAACCGCACAGGGCTGCGGTTCCTGCGGTTGGCAAAGGAGATGGGATGGGCTGGGCTTGTTCCGGGGAGGAGGTGTGGGAAAGGTGTGGGAAATGCTTGCTTCCATCTGCCTAAATATGTAAACAGAGAAACAAATCCCWCTTGGTGTGGTATCAAAGGCTTTGGATCCCCATGGGGAGATGGTTTTGTGGGTGAATATGGAAAAGAGATGCTCGGTCATCCCAAAGGTTGTGCATCCTGATGGGTGGATGGTTATGGGTCCATAGTGCTGGACCAGGATTTAGGGGAGCTGGGGTTGGAACTGGTGAGATCAAGAGGATCCCATATACATTATCTGCTCTCAGTGTCTGCTGATAAAAAGCCTTTCCTATAGCAAAGGGTAGGTCAGGAGACAGTCCCATTGGGGCAGGACAATTGATTAAAAATGCTGGATTTTTGTCTTTGACAGCACAGCTGGATCTGTAAAATGTGCTGTCCACAGAGGCCCAAGGAGAACTCTGGTATCTCCAAGCAATCTTCCTTTGCAAATCCAGTAAGACCCATTTGCTTTTTGTTAGRCTTGTTCATCCCAGCTTTGATTGGAAGGAACTGGGAATGTTTTGACAAGAGGTAATGAAGGTATAAAAATTCCTGTTTGTAAAAGTACCTAAGAGTGCCCACAGAGGTGAGGCAGGAAAACCACAGGAGCCCTGGTGTCAGATGATGGGGTGAGGTGTGGGATGGAGCCAGAGGGTTGCTGAAGGGAATGGATTTTGTCTTGGACTGGGGTGGATGGTTTTGAGGGCCCCTGTGACTGTGTAAGGTGAGGCTAGGTGTTCACAGAGCATCCCAGGGTAGCTCAGAAGACAACCAGGAAGGAATAAATCGTGCAGGAAATTAAAAAAGAAAACAGGAGAAGAAAAAACATGTTTCAGCATTGGTCCAAATACTGCTTAGGCCTGCAAGTGAGGCAGATGTGCCAGCAGTGCACAGAATGGTCTGTAACTTCTGGATTAAGGAGTTAAGTGAGTTTTAAAGGTTTATAAACATTAGACTGGATCACACCTTGATACCCCATCAAGCTTTATATTCTTCCTATGATACTTGGACAGTTTTCCCCCAAAGGATCCCAGATGCTTTCTCCTGTAATTTTTTCTAGCCTCCTGTTTGATCTCCCTGGGATATCAGTGCGGATTCATTGATGTGTCTCTGTTAAAATTCAACAAAGCTCCTTCCCGAGAGCTCTATTTTACAGACCAGCTCATCCTGCTGGATATTGAAAAATTACAGAGCTCAGGATAAAATACATCCTAACCCACCAAAACTCTGGTGCGCTGGAGCGCCAGGCTCCTCCAGGCAGTACAATGCATAAACCCCATTTTATTTTCTGYGTGAAAATAAAACACTTAAATCCCTTTTTGAAGCCGAGACCGTCACAAAGCCAGTCCGTGCCCTCKGAGCCTCCCTCCCCTGGCAGCGGAGCGGAGCCGAGCTCTCCCCGGGGAGCGGGGATGCTGCTGATGCTCCTGCATCCCTTTGAAGGTGTAGCTGCGGCAGCAGCCGGGCTGGSGAGATCTCATTGCCATGCAGGGCATGCTCGGAGAGCGGCTCGGTGGCGGCGTGTTAACCGTGCTGATAAATCTGCTGTAAAAACAGCGCTCCGCAAAGCTCCCTCCACCTGCGGGCATCAAAGCGGACAGAGCGCGGTTTGATCCTCGCAGCAGCCGCGGCTCCGAGGGGCAGGAGGGGCTCTGGGGACACCTCTGGGGACAYCCCTGGATCTGGGAGAGGGACAGGCGGCTGTTGGAGTCTCCTGGCAAGGGGGTCTCTGCACTGCAATAACCATTTGACCCCAAGTTTTTATAAATGTACCAAAAATACGCTGCTGGGAGCTGACTGKGGCACCCAGGAGAGGAGGACAGCCTGTGAATCACTGCAAGCAAGCTCAAGCTTTAGGAATTAGGGAAAAAAAAAAAAAAAAGGACTTTTTAAAGGCTTTTTTAAGGCTGTCTTCTGTGCTCTGAAAGATGATTGAATACCATTATAAAATCAAGTATCAATGGATATGAAAGCAGTCATGCCAGCCCTGGAACTGGGTGCCTTGTGCAGAATGCTGCAGGATTGCAACTGTGCCCTCTTTTAAAGGCTGCAATGTCTTTTAAAAGTATCTACTTCTCCTAAAGCTTTGAATCCAAACTAATTTTAAAATAGGAGGTACCTCTCAAACTTTCTAAACTTTCTTTTCCCCATGGCTTGCGGTAAGTTGCTTCTGTTAAAAGAGGTGGAAATTTCTGTTAGGGAAAAATCACCAGATCAAAGAATAATTCAGGTTGCAAGGGTTCTCGAGAGGCCACCGAGTCCAAGCTTCTGCTGAAAGCAGGGCTGACCTCAAAGTTAGATTKGGCTGTGATTTAAATGTGATGACATTTATTTATATAGTGATAATTGTGTAACAGTTCAGTGTGYCAGTTTATGTTCAGTCTGGCTTTTCTAAGTGAAGGGGTAACTGGAGAAAATGGACAGGGATTTTTGAGATTAATATCTGGGTAATGATCTCACCATCACTGCCTTGGGATAAGTTTTTCCCAGCCTGGCACAAGCCAGGACCTGAAGGATGCTGTGCAGGGCAGGAGCAGTGCAGCCGGGGGCAGGTCCCAGATTTGGCCACTGGGAGCCAAGGARTGTCCCCAGATTGTCCCCAAGGCCATCCTATGGGAATCCCTGTGCCAGTTCACTGCCTGCACTGCCCTGGCAAGGCAAGAGAGAGCCCCAACCTGTGCACAGCACCATCAGCCCACGCTGCTGCAGCTCTGCTGGGTCCCCCTCCTCTCCCAGACATCCAAGAGGAGCTGGGGAAGAACAGAGAAAGTTTTAGTTCAGCAAATCCATAAATCATTTCATTTGATGATTATTTATGAACTAGATCAGAAGCTTATGACAGTAGCTCTTAAGAAAGAGTTCCTGGCTGCCGAGCAGTTGGCATAGTTGTCCTCTGAGAACATTAAATATGCATTTGCACAGGTGACTGTGCCTCCTTCCATTAACCCTTGGTTTCCAGCTCTCAGCCATTACTGCACTTTTTCCACACAAGTACATTAATAGTTTGTGATTCCACCCTGGAGATTTCATTAGCAGTGCAGTGCCCTTTCTCTGGGGTGTAACAAAGTTTGCTATCTGTGTTGTGCCTCCCACTCAGCAGTCCTGCCTTTCTTACCTGAAAGCCTTTTCCCTCAAATTATATTTATTGCTTGGGGATGCAGATTTCTGCAGCAGGGCAGGACTAGTCCAAGTTCTTTGCTGCCAAGTGAGGCAGCAAAACATGACCCTCCTGCTGTCCCTGCTGCTCCTGCCACCTCTGGAATGTTTTTCAAGATTTTTTTGCTGTGCTGATGCCACAAGAGGCGTCCTCCTGGTCCCTCTGCCAGGGAAGGACCCTACACACACTCCCAGCTGCTCTGTGAAAATCCAGTAGCCACAATGCACAAGCTGAGTGTGAACACCAGGGGTTAATGTTGAAAGCAAAAGGGCTGCAGGGTTCCTCTGCAGCTCCTGGGCAGGTTTGGCACTGTCACTTCGTGGTGTCACTTGGCAGTTAAAGCAAATGTGAGCCATGTTGCAAAGAACAAATTAATTACATTTGACAATAAGAGCGGGAAACAACTTCACTTTGGAGTAATCTGTTACAGGAAGGGAAAGCATTTATTTGTTGGCTTTTTGTTTAAAAACAGACACAGATTTCCAGTCCCAGATTTCTGGGCCTATTTTGCWCTTGGTGGCTACAGAAATGCACCCACCACTGCTGTACCTTCTCCAGCTACAGCTCCCCAGCTCTGCCGTGTTACCTCTCCTACAGCTGGAAAGCCCTAAACAGACCCAGAATAAAATACATTTGAAACCTAAAAATCCCTTTCATTTCCTCCTTTTACCAAGAGCCTTATTCTAAAATGCAAACTTTTATGCAATGAGTTTTATTGTGTAACTCTACTGGTATGGGTTACAGCTCCAGTTTCCTTTAATGTCGAATATTAGCATTTATTATTTATATAGTGCAAACAATGTGCTAAGATCAGTGTAACTGTCTTAGTGACAGATTATGTAAACCCCTGATTGTTATTTTTGTGGCTTCATCAGTCCAGAACTTCTAATGTTCCAGTTATCCCCCTCTGACACATGGAATCTGCAATGATCTGGCAGAATTTTCTAAAGGTGGGAAACTCAGTTGATGGATTTCAGGAAGACTCYACCTGAGTCCCCGTGCTGGTAGGAATAGACTCAAATGACTCAGCTGTAGCATTTATGTKCATTTCTTAGGGATGAAGGATTAACAGATGATGGATTAGGCAAATTAATCTACGGTTTGTCAGGACTACATTACACAAAGTTCAATTTAGTTTGATGGATTAATTATTTATTATTTATTATTTGCTGTTGTGTGTCGGTGAGTGGCTCTTCCTAACGTGGTGATGTATGAGAGCAGCCCATGCCTGAGCTGCTGTATGTAAAGGTCATCGTTTCTGTAATTAACCCCATTTTTCATGGACTTTTAATGCCAATACATTAATTTGTGCTGGTCTGGAATGTGACAAAGAATTGCATTTCCCTCAGTTAGGTTTTTTTCAGCTGAAAAGCTCCAAACTGCAGGACTATGAGCAGGATCTTTTGGGGTCCAAGCACACACATTCCTCAGCAGGTTGGCTGTAGCTGAATTTCTCTGCCCCAGCAATAATTTCAGAGAGACAGGGAGGACTGAGGTGCCTGCAATGCCAGTTTTAAAAAGAGGTTTGAAGCAGAGTGATAGAGCAGGTTAAACCTGGCAGTGTGAGGTGGGATTAGGAGCAGAACCACTCTTGCATTTCTCCAAGGCCCCACAACAATCCATTTAAAACAGAGCTGTGTCTTACAGGCTGCAGGGCTGTGCAACAGCTACTTCTCAGTAGCTTTTTTAAGGTGTGATCCCATTTCCCACCCTCTGAGCTACCTGACTCCTCTTCTGCATCCTGCTCATCCCTGCTGAGCTGGGTTTTCAGGATGTGCTTGAGGACAGCAGTTTCTCTGCAGGGACATCCCCTTGGATCGTGCCCAAGGCTTTTGGAAACTGCTGCTCCCATCTSAGAGCCAGAGTGGAATCTTGGAGATGAGATCACTGGGCTGCTCCAGGTGGGAAATACACCCTTGCCTGGCTACACTGTGCCTGTTCCCAAACAGCAGCAGTAAGCAGGAAAATGCTCTTTTTTCCTGGTGCAGGAATTGGGGCCAGCCTCTCCTGTAGAGCTGCATGTGCAGGGAAGTGGCAGCATCCTGCCTGCCTGCCTGGCTGCTCCACGAAGGCAGCAGCAGGTTTTCCCTCTGAATTTCCCTGTCTTTGTGGCTTAAATCAGAACCTCGGGGCTGGCAGAGCGCCTGCTTAACGACACCACGGGCTAATCGTTTACAGCAGAATGCAAAGGAACAGAAGTGTGTTTTTAATCTTTACAAATGTATCTAGATAAGCCAGGAGACAGACTTATCTTTTGTGTTACAAGAATGGAGGGCAAAAAAATCCACGCTGAGGAACGTCGCCGTACCGTCCTTGGCCTTTTCTTCAGCCTTTGTCTTTCCCTCCGWATCTTGCGCTGTTGAATTAATGGGATATGAACTCTGAATACTTAAGTGATCTATTCATTTTAATTAGCTTCCTAATAGCTTCTGGACAGTGATGGAACATAACGTCGGGGRCTGCGCTGTTTACCTCCCGAAGCTCAGGGCACTGCGAGTTGTGGAGCACGGCTCCTSCCTTCCTGAGCTGCCGGGCAGCCCCTGCGACCGGAGCAGTTTTGGACAGGATGCACTGATGGAGGGCGTGGGTGCGAGGGGGTGGAGAAACTCAGCTGAGGGTGTTGGTGCCCGGGAGTGCCGCCTCCTCAAGGGTGGGATGTCTTGCCAGCCTGGAAGCGGGTAGCTCTGGAGCAGGATGACCTTTGTGCCCGTGGGATGCTCTGGATGCAGGAATCACGGATGGGATGCAGGAATCACGGGAGGGATGCAGGAATCACGGGTGGGATGCAGGAATCACGGGTGGGATGCAGGAATTACGGGTGGGATGCAGGAATCACGGGTGGGATGCAGGAATCGCGGGTGGGATGCAGGAATCGCGGGTGGGATGCAGGAGTTACGAGTGAGGTGTCCCGCCTGCCCAGGGCAAGGCAATCCTGGACTAGGCTCAGCTCCGGCCGGTGGGATGCCCTGGATGCAGGAATTGCGGGTGGGATGCAGGAATCGGGGGTGGGATGCAGGAATCACGGGAGGGATGCAGGAATCGCGGGTAGGATGCTGGAATAGAGGGTGGGATGCTCGGTGGGTGCGGGTGGGATGCAGGAATCACCGATGGGATGCGGGAATCGCGGGTGGGATGCAGGAATAGGGGATGGGATGCAGGAATCTCGGGTGGGATGCAGGAATCGCTGGTGGGATGCAGGAATCGCTGGTGGGATGCTCGGTGGGTGCGGGTGGGATGCAGGAATCACCGATGGGATACAGGAATCGGGGATGGGATGCAGGAATCGCTGGTGGGATGTTCGGTGGGTGCAGGTGGGATGCAGGAATCGGGGATGGGATGCAGCAATCGCGGGTGGGATGCAGGAATCGCGGGTGGGATGCTCCGCGGGTGCCTGCCGAGGGCACAGAGCTCTCCTCGCCGCCCGGCCGCCTCCCGCAGCCCCCGAGGCTCCGGCCGGGAAGCGCTGCCGGCAGATGGGCCCGTCTGGGTTCCGCCCGCATCCTCAGCATGCAGCATACGGCGGGAGGATGGGGACAGCGAGGTGAGCGAGCCAGCCGCGCTCCTCGCCTTCCGCTGCGAGCACCAAGCTGTGAATGGGAGCTCGGAGCAGCCAAGACCGGGGGCAGAGAGATTCGCACCGCTCCAGTTTACCGAAGCTGTGAAGGATGTGACAGATGAATCACTTTTGCAGCAACCTTCCCTGCCCGAGATGTTCGGCTTCTCTGCGCGCGGCGTGTACTTGAGGAAAAGATAGAAGGGATGTTCTCTGAATCAGGGGAGAGTCTGACGCACAGAGACATTTTCAGGGGAATAATTTACATATGCATTCCCTTTCTAAAAATATCAGTCACAGCGTTGCCTCTATTTTTGTTGCGAGGCTCTCCGGGCTGGGAGATGGATGGAACTGGGAATCTGCGCTTACAGGGATCCAAATTCCAAAGGTCCATCGGGATGAAAACACGGGATGCCTTGTGCTTTGCTCAGGAGGCAGAGCCTGGAGCTGGCTGAGCTCCAGATGGGGTGCAAATGGAGATGTTCAGGGTGACAATGCCCCAGGTGTCACCCATGGATGGTGCCAGGGGTGGCCTGATGGACAAGGGTGGAGGGCTTGGCCTGTTCCCTTCTGGAGAAGAGGCTGGCATGACTGAGCAGAAGGCAATGACCCCTTTGGAAAGAGAAGAGAATAATGTTGGAATGCTCCATTTCCTTGATGAGTGGCTGAGCGAGATGGTGATAAAAGTGTGGCAGCACCACTGCAGTGGCTCACTGCAGTGATTGTCCTGGAGGGTGGTGGGCAGCCATGGAAGAGCCTTTCAACCACAGCTGCTGATGCTGGAGCCCGGGGGCCTGAGCCCCGTGCTGAGGGAGAGGAGGGATGTCAAAGATCTGCTCTGGCTCTGCCTCCTGGCATTCAGAGGAGAACTGAGTTTTCAGGTGATTTTGACATTGTCCTGCTCAGCTCTAGCAAAGCCAAAGGTGAATTCCCTTTGACAGCAGTGGGAGCACATCTGGGCCTGCACTGAGCTCAGCCTGTGGCTTAAAACTGCTGGACTTCCATCCTGGTGGGGCAAGGCTGATGGGGTCAAAGCTTATCCTGTCATTTTTTCCTTTGGAGAGGTCCTTGTGTGTGTGGTGACCCCAGCTGAAGAGTCCCAGTCTGGAGGGACAGGACTGTCCCCAGTGTCCATGCTGGAACCAGGTGGCACTGCAGGGTAGGAGCACCCACCTCCCGAGCTGCCTGAGGCAGAGCCTGGGTCCTGGCTGTCTAATAAATCAGGCAGCTCAATAGAAACACACATTTATCATGAATTTGTATCGTGTAACATCCTACAGGAACAAAATGGGGGAGTGCTTTGATGTCACTCCAGCAGCCTCCTCCATCCCGGGTCTCCCATCTGGAATTTACCTTAACCTTTRCCTTGGGCCTGTTAGGGACTGGTGAGCAAAGGAAGGAAAAGAAAAGGAGGAGGGGAAATCAAGGTACGAACTGGTCATTAATGCACATGAGCTGGAGAGAAAACAGGCACTGCTGCCACCAGAGGGTTGAKGTTATGAGACAGCTGAGCAGCAATGCTGTGTCCGAGCGGTTTATGATGGAAGCTGATAAATTTATGGAGGGAATTATACAGTCCAGACTTTGTGTTAGCCGGGACCAGACTCTCCGAACAAACTGCTGGGAATTTTGTGAAGTCAGGGCTGTGCTRATACAAAAACAGTCTTTGTAACCCCGAGCAAACCCCATCCTTGGCCACAGCTCCACTGATCYGAGCCAGGGCTGGTGCTCCCCAGCAGTGTCACAGCATCCTCCTCAAACTGGGCAAGCAGGGCTCTGACTAATGGGGACAGAAGAAAACACGCAGCCAAAACACCAGGGAAAATTTTATTTTTTAAGTGTTTTTTTTTTTCTCTTTTTCTCTGTGGGTTGTGTTAGTACTCTCAGGAAGTCCCATTAACGCCCACTCACTCCAGTAAGACACATCATTTTGCACCTTGTTGTGTCTTCTACGAAAAGCCGGTTCTGCTGCGGGAGCACTCTTGTGCTTCTTTGAAATCGTCTGTCAGAAAAAAAAAACCAAACCGAAAAACATCACCCGGAACAAACAAACAACCGCACGATCCCCGAGCGTGCCGAGATTGATTTGTAGCACTTTTCTCCCCCACCTTCCCTGTGCAGAAATGTTTTGGCAAGCCGTGAAAAATCGGAGCCCTTTGCTGTCAAACGCAATCTATTTGTGAGGGAGCCGCGCTCAGGGCTCCGGGTGGATGCGAGGGYTCTGCCGAGGAGCTGAACAATTCCCAGCCAAGGGATGCTTGTCCAGAAGAGCAAAACGAAGCGGGGAAATATTTTGCAGCCTGTGAAGGAGGGCAGGAGAGGAATGAGGAGAGCTCTCGCTGTGCGGGCTGCAGGGAGAGCTCCGGGAAAGAGATGCCACACCAAATGTAACACAAATGGGAGACAACCTGCCTACTCATTCAGATCTAGTATTTTTCTAAGTGTTGCTGTTTTTCTGCATCCCGTTAAGCTTTTTGATTTGTTTCCATCTGTTCGGTATAGATCACTTCTGCAGTTTACTTAAAACACAAATACCCTTTATGAATCTCTACAGATGGTTTTCAAAGACTTATAGAAAGACAAAGATAAGATCAAGAAAATCTTGAGTGTTTGCCTCGGGGGAAAAAAATGGGACAGTCGCTTTGCCTTGCAGCTGCAAGCCACGTCAAATCAGACACTTTGATATGTTTCATTTTCTGTCTGAAGTCTACATCTGAAAGGCAGCCTGGCTTATTTCAGTCAATGCGCAATTTTGGTTAGTCGGGGCTCTTTCTCAGCTTCTAAAAAAGATGCTCATTTGCATCCTCGAACAAAGACAGCACTTTCTCTCCCCCCCTTACATTCAGCGTGTCTTCGCCAAAAACTAATCACGCTGCAAAGCGCGTGTGGGTGTGTGTTTTTTGGAGTGGTTCTCTCCGGCCTCGTTGCTCAAACTGCCGCAGGGATGGGCGCTCATCCTCTCCTGGGGAGCCTTGTCCACCTCTGCCGTGTTTGTCCTGGTTTTTGGCAGCTCGAGCAGGATCCCCGGGTCAGGGATGGATTGTGCAGGTGATGGTGCAGCCTCCAGCATCCCCCTGCATCCCCCGGGGGATGCACAGGACTGTGCCRGTGCCCTGCAGCCCCAGGATGGGCTGGAAACCCTGGGAGCACTGAAAGGTGGAGGAGGAGGAGGGRGAACACCCTGCTGGAGGACCACGCTCTGCTCAGGCAGCTCCAGCTGCTTTTTGTGTGAGCTTCTCCTCAGGCCAAGGCTGTCACTGTGCTGGCCTTGGTGGAGATGCTAAAGCCTGTCTCTGTGTGTTTAAAACCCCAGTCCTTCCCCAGATAAACCCCCTGAAGTTGCATAACTGATAAATTTTGGCTACTGTGCTGTTCTGCTTTAGATCCTTGCTTGGGAGGGGAAGAAACTCTCATTTCTTGTGATCTTTTTTCAGCCCTGTTGGCTCCATCCCCAAACTTTTTGACATCGAAGGGACTCCCTCCCCAAGCTCCAACGGACATTGATGTGGGCTCTCAAAGACTGACCTCAGACAGGATCAAAATCCTCACAGAAATCTGAGTATTTGCACTGCCGACAGGGAACCATCACAAAAACTCCACCTTAAACACACAGAGCGTTGCTTAGAGCTGGTTAAAACAAAAAAAAAACCAAACCAGCAACTTGCAGGAGTCATGCACGTTAGCACCGGACTTTCTGTGCAGAGACAAGGTGTGCATTGTTTGCCCAATGAAAGACATAAAAGCTGCAGCCCAGAGTCAGCGAAATGAGCTGTGAAATAACTCGCTGAACAGGCAGGTGCACGCACAGAGGCGTATGCAAACTGCTCTGCTTATCTAAAGGCAGCTTTAYTGCCCGATCATCACTTTGCACCCAGAAAACTGCTTCGGAACCCCCTTCGTGCTGGGCTCTCAGATGAGAGAGAAAAGCATCCCCCGTGCTTTTCTTGCCTGATGGAGCAGGAATGGCCACCAAGAGCAGAGAGGAGGTAAGAGGAAAGCGGGAAGGCTGAAGTTGTGCTGGGGCACCGTGGTGGCACCTGTGGCAGTGCCCAGCCCGGGGTTGGTTCAGTGATGGTTGTGCTGCTGAGCAAACTCCTCCTTGAGCACATCCTCCRCTGCAGAAATGCATCCAGCCCCGAAATGTGGGGAGGTGAAGGGGATACCTCATGCACCCTTCAGTCCCAGACGTGAGGAAGTCAATTAGGGAGGGGGAATGAGCAGTTCAGCTGTTCTGTCGGGACCCCAGCAGAGAAATTTGAGAGGCAAATGTGTAAAAATAACAGTTCCTGTCCTATATGGACACAGCCAGCTTTCTGTAAATGTGTGCTTGTAATGAAAATTACTGGGGAGATGAAGTTTGCAAACCTGGCACTGAACTTGGGTTTGGGACAGTTTTACCAGAGTTCTTCTGCAGGAGCTGCTCACCCCAGARCTGCTTCTTCAGAGCTGTGACCTCCCAGAAAGGGTCATCTCCAGTGTGTGCTGTGTGAGCTAAAATGCTGAATTTAAACCTTGGTGCAACAGAAATTCTGGCAAGTTCTGTATAAATACGGGTACGTAGTCAGTGCACCTCGGTGTGATGTCAAAATGGTTTTGCAGGGAAGTCAGAAGATAAGAATGTTGCTCTCAATCTCAAATTCTGAATTTACAAATGAAGCAGCTTCCTCTTTCCAGCTTTCTTTGTAAGGCAAGTCTGTGTGCTTCCTGCAGGAGCTTTACAACCATATAMATCAAGCCTTTTCCAATGCATGTGTGGCATAAGGATCCAGGATTTGCCTCTGATGGATAATGAAGTCTGTGTTTCTAGGGATTAAGAAGTCTCATAAGCCCAGCTGTGAGTCTTTGACTAAAGAGAAGTTTGGGTTCATTACAGAACATTTACAGCTAGAAATGATAACCATGTTAGAATACTTTGCATCCAGGTAGTGAGTCTGAGAACAAAATAATTGTTGGAAAGTTTCAAATTAATAACCTCATCTGATGAAACATCCCAGGAAATAAGAAACTTCTCAATAAACAACTCTGACTTGATTGTTAGCTGCTGAATTCACCACTCCTGGTCTCGAGTAATGGAGACAGATGCTTTTTAACCAAGAGGTTCAGGAAATCCGAAGTTCATAAAGCAAACACATCTGGTGGCTGTGCTTGTGATGGATTTCACACTCCAGCCTGGCTTGCTGACATTTGTCTCCAAACAACATTCATTTCAAAAGCAAGGGTGAGAGCATGGCTGAGACAAATTGGTTATCAAATTAGACTGATTACAGATTTTTTCTTTTTTCTAACACCCATTCTGTGAAATTCCCTTTTCTCAGTCTTTAGAGAGACTCATACTAAATCTCCAGATCCAAGCCCTGCCAAACCTCTCAATTTTTTCAGCTCTKCCTCCTCTCAAGTTAAGGGATCTGTGGCTTCCTCCTAAAGATACCCTTGCCTAAGGCAAGGCAGCAGAGCTGCTGGAAGCAACTGCACTTCTGAGACAGGGAGAAGAAAGAGGATTGATCAGCCAAGCTGAAATTCCAGGSCTTCTGTCCTTTGGCTTGCTGAACAAAAGTTTTATCATAGGACAAAGAAAGAAAGGACTCCTGGCCACTGCCTGTAAGGCTTTTTAACCGTGTGGATCAAGCAGGAGTTATTTTAGGCAGATGAATGTGTGCAARTGTGCCCATGTGCATAGTGCAGGGGAAGTCTCTGGAGGCTGATACCCCAGAAAAGAGGGGAAATACCAGAAAGTCTCTGTCAAGTTAATACCAGAGTTCAATTGCTGTATGACAGAAGAGAGAAAACACTGTCATTGCCCTCTAAAGGGTTCTGTAACATCCACCTACCTGCCCCTTGTGTGTTTATCCCTGTGAGTGGGGGAACAAATCCCCCAAAGAGGGGTCCTTGCCTGAGCACATGGATGCAGGAGAGCTGAGTGGGGCCTTGGTTAACTGAAACCTGCAGAAATGTGTCACATGTGGTGCCAAACCTGCCTGAGGTTTTGTGGAGTCCCTATGTGTCACCCCAGACTGAGCAGTGATTTTGTGAGGTCAGAACGCTGATTTTGTGAGGAAAGAACGGTGATTTCATGAGTTTCACTTTGTAAAGGACTGACCCCATTATCCCAAGGGAACAGCTGCTAAAGYACATGGGCTGTCAGGACTCACTCCTTGCTCCAACATGCCTCTYGTGCTGCATGGTGCTGTTTTCTGAGAGCAGAGGAAAGTATGGAAGATGAGGGAATGAGTGTGGTGTGGCCCTGTGGCAACAGCAAATCCTGGAACTGCTCAGTGTGGAACACAGCCCTTAGAAACATCAATAATGCTGGCCTTGCCCTTGCATTATTTGCTTTTTTTTTTTTTTTTTTTTTTTTTTTTNAATATTTGTCCATTTTCAAAAAAGTCTCTTCTGATATGTCAGAACTCCATTAAAATTAAGGAAACCGAAGCCCTCGACTTTGCACCCACTTTCCTGAATCCACACTCTGTTTCTTGGAGGATGGAGATGGCCTTGTGTGGTGGGGAGGAGGTTTATGCTCTCAGCAATGGCAGATGAAGGGAGGGACAGGAAGGATTTTGGGGCAGGCAGCAGTAAGTGTTAACTGCTGTCAATTTGTGAGCTGAGATTTTAATTTTTGCCTTTTTATTCCTGACCTTTGCTAGAGGGAATTGARCAGAGAAGTCATCAGCTCATCCCTCCACGTGCAACAACGCAGTTTTTTGCAATTTATTCTCAGCTTTTAGCACCTCTGGGGAGACCTCACAGCAGCGTTTGGAACAAATCCCTCGTGCATAAAGTAATCAGGTTTTTCCACCTTTCAGAAACCCCCTCTTGGCTCCTGCTGAGTTGGGATGCTCTGCCAAGGGGCTGTGCCCCAGGAGGGAGAGCACAATGATAACACAGCTGTGCTGGGATCACCCTCTCCTCCTTTATCACACACAAATCCACTCATTCACCTGGTACACGGGGACTACCAGGCTTCAGGGGGAAAAAAAAAAAAAAGAATTACAATTGAGTCCCACCGCTGTAGCGCAGAGATTTTGTAGCAGAGCTAATAAATGGTGCTTGGGAGGCACGTTCTCTGTGTCTGCAAAAAGAGAATGTGTGGCATGTGTATTTATTTTTGAGAGAGCAATAACGTACCTTGAAAGAAATGTTTTAAAATGCTCCCAAAATCCGCCAGCTGTTTGCAATTTTGCTCAACTGCTAGAAATAAAATGCCAGTCGCACGGCACGCTGCTGCAAGGAGTCAGCTCCTTCAAATGTCCTTCTGAGCCTTGGTGCCTGCTTATCCAGCAGCCACCCTCAGCTGAGAAATCTCTGACTTGAAAGATCCTTTCCCCCCCTGTTACAGAGCACCGGAATAACCTTTCAGAGGATAAGTCTGCTCCTCCCACGTGTGAGCTCAGCCACTATTCCCCGAGCTCAGATTTTCTTGGAATTTCAGCTCTAACCTCAGTTCCCGGGTGATTTGTTGCAGGTCGCTTGATATCTGTCTTGGAAATGTTTTGGTGAGATGCAGTCRGATGAGAGATTGCTATTTTCAAAGCATTAGCTTCAGCTGACCCACTGGAAGAGCTTCATACTCCCCRTTTTGTTATTTTGCCTCCAGCAGTTTGCTTTATTGCAAGCTCTCGAAAAAATTCTCGTCCCTAGGAAACATCTCCATCGGGTCAGACAGCAACTGAGCCTTATCCCAGGCACAGAAAACACGGCTG
>NW_026623334.1:1823091-1833976 GCF_030028575.1 Malurus melanocephalus
CTCCAGGACTGAGGTGACCCGGTCCCAGCAGCTTTTCCAGTGGCTGATGGAATGACAGCCCCGTTGTGCAGTGAAGGGAAGCAGTGTTGGGAAGGCATCACTCCATCACTCGGCTGTGAAACAGGAGCAGAGTCGGTTTTATTCAAAAGCTTTTAAGGGCTTGCCAAAGTCTCTGGGTCACCTGCAAGCCCTGCTGGTGGCCCCAGGTGACCCTGGGCAAACTGATCTTGGTGTTTGACATGTCAGGGCTCTGCCACAGCCCTGTTTTTGCACACACACTACAGGAATTGTATCCGTTCTATCCTAAATCTCCTCGTGTGAATAAGCAAGGTTAAAGTGGTTTAACACGAGAATTTCTCACTCCAACAAATGCACTTCTTTCCCCCGGACTGAATCATGGAGGAAAAAAAAAAAAAATGTCAGCGTTTCAGCTACAAAGGATATAAAGCTGGTATTATACCTCGTAAAACAAGCGGTGCAAACCAGAGCCGTGTGTAACGCTGAGTGGGCAACTCTGCAGCTAAAGTGCAATAGATTATCTCAAGCTCCAGCAGTCAGGACCATCAGTCATGTGGTTTCCAAGAAACTGAAGATTTAGACTGAGAAATGACTTGCAGAGGAAAACTCTGTGACTATGTCAGGAAAAAAAAAGCGCATTTAGTGATGTGCTAACTAACGTAGTCTGGGCATCACACTTGTAAAATACAGGGGTTTTTCTTATCCTGGGGAACCAGATGTGTGTGTTTTATCTAAATTCCTCTCCTGCCTCCAAAGAGTCTGTGAAGAATAATGGATGAGAATGGAGTTAAAGCCAGGCTGTAAGAGGTTGCTTATCCCTTTCAGGATTCCCAGGGCTCTGGGGTGCTTGGCTGGCCACCCCCTCTCCTTTCCCCTGGCAGAATCAGGCTGCTCAGCACAGCAAAGCGGGAGAACAGCTTCTCCCTAACAATTAATTTGTGTGACAAGATGTGCTGGAAAGAAAAGAAAAGAAAAAAAAAAAGCAGCAGAAGATAGGAGTTTCCTTTGTTGCTTGTTTATTCTTGAAGCACGCTCYGTGCACCTGACACGTTCACCGGCTTCCTCCTGGATCTAATGCAAGGAATTGGCACCGTCTCACTGCTGTGGTTAATTTTAAATGCAACAAGATCACGCTACGGTACTTGACACATCTCTAAGAGCAACATCATGACACTGTTGACACCGAATGTTCGCTAATGGCATCCGCTGCCAAACTCCCGTGTAAAATGAGTGGGATAACAACAGCAGCATTTAAAAAAATAACAAAAACAACCAACCTTCATTCAAGGGAGCATTTAAAATTTTATCAGGTCTAACCGGCGTGGTAGATTTGCAAATGTGGAGAATATCCAGTTTCCTTTGCTTACTCACCAGCTTCCATGTGCGAGCCGAGCACAGCTCCATCCCCCGGGGCAGGGAAAGCCAGAGGTGCAGCAGCATCCAAACATCTGTCCTCGCAGCATGTGGTGTCTGCTGGACTCGTGCAAAGATCCAGCTCCTGGTGCTTTTAGTTCTAAAAAAAAAAAAAATAAAAATATTCATTATTTGGGTTATTAACGGCCCTAAAACAGTTGCAGGGATAAGTCAGAATGTAACCACTTCAGCTTTTCAGTCAATAAAATAAAATATAATCAGATAAGATGCAAATCAAAGTTCTATAAATAAATATGGCTGAGTTAATCATTAGCTAATGATCTGTTGGTGAGGATTTAAGCAGAAAAGAATTACTGGCTTTCTGTGTGATTGCTGTGAACATTTCTGAGTGTGGCTGCAGTTACATTGGCTTAAATTTTATGCAAATRCAACTTCATTCACACTTTTGCTAATACAAGCCTAAAAAGTATTATTATTTAAATATTTACAGAAAAAAATGGACGGGTTTTAAAACACATCCTTAGTTTGGACACTGTAAATCACTCATTTAGATTGTCAGGACTGGRTATAAACAGGGGCTCCTCGTTTTGGAGATGGTGAGAAAAGGATTGTAGAGAAAATATTTTTTTGTACTGATGTTTCAAACCCTGCTCCTTCCCAGCAGGGAATTGTGGCTGAACAAATCAACATGTTYGAGTCCCAATGGGTTTCCAGTATCTGTGTGTCAATGGCATTTGAAATTTAAACACTGTGAATGCTGACATTTTTATCTGGGGGAGGATTATGACTTTTAATCTTTTTTGAAGTGGTTCTGCTCATAGAAACAGGGTTTGCAAGACATTCAGTGCTCTGGGGCCAAAGCTTAAGAGGAGAAAGGAAATCTCTTTTCCTCTCTGTAGAACCTGCAGTGGAAATCCTGAGAGGGGCTTTGCTGCACAACCTCAGATCAGTGATGATGATAATAAGTTCCTCCAGTTGTTAAGTATGGCTAATAAAGTTGAAAAACACCTTTTGAAAAATGATTAGGTAGATAATAAAGTATGTCAACTTGAAAATATGCATTCTTCWTGTGATGACTGGAGATAGTTTATCACTTTATGAGTGACACATCCATTTATAAATATTTATTCTCTCCGGTGGTACTGATAAATCTTTTGAGCCTATAAGCCCATTGATACATACACAGTAATATCATTTGTCTTTCCAATGCATTTTATTTATTATTGACTAATTGCCTGCCAGATTGTAAATATGATAGGGGTGGCATTGTGCTTTGATTAACTGTATGTTAAAGTACCCAGAGGAATTTAGATCTAGCTCTGAGCAAAGACATCCAAGGCAATAAATTGTATATTTTGAAATCAGCTATGCAGTATGGAGCTGCAGCACTAGTTAAACAAGCTGAGCAGAGGCATTTTCCAGGGCAGTTTATTTTGATTAATGGCTTCCCAAAAGCCTCTTGCTGCTGTTTACAATGGATTTGCTGTAATATTTACAATAAACTGGGGTAAGTCAAGAGAGTTTTAATGTACTTGGACAGGTTACTCACCCTTCACAAACCCRGGGCCAGGGGTGTGGTACAAAGTCAAACAGGTAAATGTTCTGTCCTTCTCTTTTTGGCACACGTGGGGGTTTTTTCTCTGTTTTTCCTCCTTCAGCTCCACTCTCAGACATTCTCTTAGCCAAATGTTTAAAACCGGCTTAACACATCTCGAACCATCTCTGTGATGACTGGAGATAATTTATCACATTAGAGCTGACACACCATTTATAAATATTTATTCTCTGCGGTGGCACTGATAAATGGGCTGAGGTCGGCTCASGGAGCCGCTTCCCTCTCATTCTCTGGGGAAAACAGGCCTGGCACCAGCACCTTCCTGGGAGCACAAGGAGGGCAGTGGCACCTCTTGATTAACTCCATCAGGACTAACTTTGAGTTAGGATCTTGTCTCAAGCACCCCWGAAATTAAATTCAAAGTTTTCAGCATCACTGAAGCTGTTACAGCAGGAGTTCTGAGATCATCAGATCAGTTTGTGCCCACCACAAACACACAGGCTTGCTCACCTCTTGGTTTTTGTCTCTTGAAGTCATAAGGGACAAATTTTCTTGTCCTGCCCMAATAAAAATGCCTCTGTGGAAGCAGGTTGCCTTGAAACAGGGCACAAACGGGTGCTGTGTTAGTGCTGGAGACGCCTGCCGGCACCGCTCACCCCCTCTCCCTAAAAATTGAACTGGTTTGTCAGGCTGCACTTATGCACYGTGTAATTTGACAGGAATTCTATTGTAATTAGCACCCGCTAATCACTGCCAGCCACGTTGGTTAGCTAATTGTACTTTGGGTGTTCAAAACCTCAGCAAAACCCAAACCTCCTGCGTAATTTTGTGGAAATTGATGAAATGGCCTAATACGTGTGTTCCTGTAAGGATTGTGGTCAGGGAGGTGGTGATGTGTGCTGGTGGCTCCTTCTGGGTCCTGCAGAAACATCTCCCTCGGGGAAATGCTGGACTTTGTTCACAAACTGACCCTGGTGAGCACACAGGGAGTGGGGAAACTCTGCAGCACCAGAGCAAGAAATGCCCAGGATCAGACAACCCCAGAGGCAAAACTGAAAACAGCAGCCGGGGGTAAAGACTGTCCTGACAGATGGACAGAGTTGAGGAAGAATTCTTGCTCAGAATTTTTTTTTATTCTGTTTTTGACCCTTATTTCTTTACGGTTAAAGAAACAGAGAGTGCCATCACCCCGAGCTGTGCAGCAGCCTTTCCTCCATGGAAGCAGAATAACCTGGCTCTCTTTGATTTCCATTACGCTTTCCAGTGGATCTGAGATGTAATTAATTAATTGATTTTTGCTGCCAGTCCCCTAATTAACACTAAATAAAAATTCATGCCAGGGTTAACAGCTTTAAAGGTTGGAGGCAGGAGCTTCTGGTGCTCAGGTCTGCTGCCCGTTGAGCAGTGCATTTGGGTTGGATTCCCTGCCATGCTTTTAATTCCTAATCAATTGAAAGTTAATTTTGTTCTTAACTGAAAGGGAGCAGAAATGGGTTAGTGTTACACAACTGGTTGTGTTTTATGGCCTTACAGGGCAATGTTCACCACAGTTACAGCACCACTGGGCAAACTGGGATAGCACGGCGAGGACACAATCCTGGTGTAATATGGTCCCAAAACCAGTGAGATTTATACCTTGTGCTCCCAGTGCTTCCCATAAATGCTGCACTCTTTGCTCTTTAGTGTACTGGAAAATTACCAATATTTAGCAGTTGTGTGATGCTTCAAGGCTCTGAAGTGCTGGTTGATTTTATGTGTGGCCAGCAGAATTTTGCTAACAAAAGGTCAGGTTGTTTTTATCCATTATCTCTCACTAGACAGTAAAATTGCAAACTAGATGGAATTATTGAAAATATTGCTGTGTGTGTTCATAAAAGGATTTATCTGGACAATCTCATTCCCTCACTGGAGCAGGAATGTTGAAATGCCTCAAAGGCCTGGACTGAACCTGGGAAAGGTGGGCTCCTGGATGTTGGTGATCCATTAAATCCTTGAAAACTGTGTAAATGATGAGAAAAATCATAAACAATTTCTAGCTGTCTAAAAAAATGGGAGATTAATAAGAATGAGATTTTTCTATCTGACTGCTGCTCTCACTTCTATGCCCCTGTGGCTTTTTGGCTCAACATCTTCCCTTCCCTGGACTTATGTGATGAGGAAAATATTCAAAGAGCAGTGAAATATGGCCCTGTTTGGCAAAAAGGTGGTTTGATAAAGACCTTTGCAGGGTGGCAGTGAGATGGTGAGGTGGGAGTGAAGCAGTTCAGGTAGGAATGTGTATGTCCAAGGCAAACATCCTGTAATTCCAATTGTTGCTCATTGTATTTGGGCAATTCCCTGAGAACATCCATGTCCAGCAGAGCTTTTCCTCCTCCCAGTTGTTGTTAGCAATTCTACCCTCCTGAAATATGGAAATACTCATCTCCACAATTTCTCTTCCATTTCCCACTGCCTCCTGTTCTCACTTGCCCTGGTGCAGCCATGCTCTGAGCAGCTGTGAGCAACTGTGCACCCCCAATGTCCCCAAGGTGCCTGGGCTCAAATTGGTGACACGGTGCCAACCAGTGGGGAAATTGAGCTAAAATCCCTGCTCCTGTCTCTGCTTTTTGGGGTTTTTTTTGGGCATTTGCAGCACTAAGCAATCTGGAAAGGAAAAGGAGCAAAAGAAAGCAATTTCAAGTAAATGCATAAAATACTTTTTTTCCCCCCAGTCCATTCCTTCTAGGCTTTAAAACATAATGGGTATTTTTTTAAGCTACAAGGTGGTGCAAGCTGCAAGGTGTTTGCCAGAGCATAGCATGCTCTGTCTCAGTTGGGATCACTATAGCTAATCCCCAAGCATTCAACTCTGATTTTATCTCTTTGTTATCAACTTTGTTCTTTGATCCAACTGGAGTATCAGTTCCATTCTCTTCCTTTAATGATCTGCTGCTCATTTGCTTCTCGGTGCAAATCCCGTGCTCTGGATGCTGCCAGCCTCCTGCCCTGGCCACGCCAATACATAATGCAGATGATAAAAGCCAGTGTAACAGAAAAGAGGTCCCAGGGAGAATACAAACCATGACAAAATAAGAAGGAAGCAGATGGTTAGGTATTAAACTGCAGTAATAAAATAACATCTGGCAGAATATCACGYGCACGCACTGATGCCCATCTGAGGAGTGCACTGATTTAAGTAATATGTTTCTCATTTTGGTGCAATTAACACCAAAATTTGCATAGCAAACAGTGGCAGAGCACACAGAGTCTCCTTCTGAAAAAGGCAGCCCAAATATGACTTTCCTGAAAGGAGCTTGGGCAGAGCAGATGCTGATGGGTTTCTGCACCGTGGTGTACAGCAATTAATGAATCCTACCTTCCTGATGGCCCGAGAGCCCATCACTCTGAGCCCGTGAAGCCTGGCAGATGCACTTGTTTGCAGGGCTGGAAATTAAAAGATGAAGGGGGAACAGGGCTTGAGCACGTGGACCATCCCTCCTCCCTGTGCTGCAGAGAGAAGGATGCTCTGTGTGGATTAGGTGGATTCTTAAAACGCTGGGGAGGGAAAGTTGACTGCCTCAGTTCCTCTCCCAATTTTCCCTTCATGCCAGCCAGGGAAAGAGAAACCTCAGGGCTGGGTTTTTCCAAGGAAGTCGGAGGGAAGATGAAATCCCTGCATGGTTTGACAGGCCACAGGCAGCAGCAGGTACCCTGAGGGAGGGAGCTGCTGCCTTCACAAGCCCTGGCCTGCCCACAAACAGAGCCCAGAGCCAGCCCAGAGCCAGCCCAGACTGATGAAAAAATGTTTAATTGGTGTTGCTGAGCACTTTGGGGTGCTGAGGAAGGAGAGCTGCTGGTGGGGAGCTGCAGTGGGGTCGGGATGGGGCTGGCATGGGGCAGGGCTGCTCTGAGCTGGGCTCTCCTGGGCCATTGGCACAGGATGGAGCTGATCCTGGGAAATGCTGGGAAATCCCAGCAGCTGCAGACCCCTACCCAGCCTTGGGGACAGCCTGAGCCACCCCACAGCCCACGGGACAGGAGCATTTGCAGCTCAGGACAGAGAGCTGTGCCCCTCCTGACATTGGGAGCTGTGTCTGGAGCCCTTTGGGGTTTGGCCTTTGTCCCCAGCAGGATTTGGGGTGTGAACCCCCCGAGGGGCTCCAGCAGGAGCACTCAGAGCTGTCCTGGGGAGCACTGAGGAGCTCAGGGGTCAGTTCACCCAAAGGACACAAACCCCAGCAGGATTTGGGTCCAGGACTGCCAGAGTGTGACAGGACAGTGCCCTCTGCTCTGCTCCAGCCAAGGAAGCCCTGGAATGACACTTCCTCTGGGAAACTTCCAGTCTAGCCTGGAATAAAACCAGCTTTGCTTGGGAATTTCTTAGGAAGTAAAGTTCTGAAAGAGAAAAGCTTGGAAAGAGCTTAGCCTCCATCCACCTTCCYGTCCCCAGGATGCAGGAGGGAGGTGGGTGGCAAACATTTACCCTCAGCTCTGCCATCCAGCAAGATTTGACCATCTGAGCTGGGCCTGGCTGCTGGAAAACCCCATACACTGAATTTTCTCGGTGTAATTGGCTTTTGTGATGCCCCAGCACGCCACAGCATTACCTGTCTTTGCAGGGCAGCCAGGCTGGACAAGCAGCAGCAGCATTCCAGGGAAGGGAAAGTGTATCCCTTTCTGTTTTGGTGTGTTCAGTGAAAGGCCTGATCTTGCTGCTTTTGAAAACGGTGACAATAGCCCCATTGATTTCCTCAGAAGAAAGGAGTGGGAACACGTCTAAAGTTCTTCTGCTTTCAACAAAACGGAATAAAAGGGGCGCTTTCAACACACCTTTATTCCAATTCCTCCTGCCTTTTGTGCAGGGGTTATCTGCTGGAAGTCTGCATCGCCCTGTGCACAGAGAGATCCAGATTTTGACATGAGCCCTGAATGCCATGGCATTCTGAGTGAGAATTGGTGATTTACTTCCATCAGTACAGCGTTCAGACCATGTGGTGTCTGCTTTCCTCTGACAATCTTTACAAGMAGGAATAATAAGGATGATTTCCTGGAATGCTCTGCTTGGAGCAGATCTAAGACATGAACAGAAAAAGCTGAGGGGTGAAAGCYAGAGGGGTATTTATGGGTGGAGAGAATTATTTGTATTAACAAATAGGCACTATAGCAGCATCTCTGAGGACTAACAGGCAGAATTTTGCAGTTTTAGGGGCTGTGATGTGAACAGCAAGCTTTTTGCAGCAGTTAATTGTCTTGAAATCTGATTTCCRAAGGCAGCAGCCTTAATTTCGTTTGTTCTTTGCTGGGGATCCCATGGGAGTGTGAGCTCCAGTCTCCAATAAATCAGGAGAGCAACRTGCACTGTGGGCTGAGTCTCAGCTCCCTGGAATCTCCCCTCCTCACTGGGCTTTGGGTGGAGTCTTTAATTGGTTAGAATAGCCTTAATTCTCATTTCTAAGGAAGTCTTGCATTTGCGGAGGTAGAGGGGTCAATGTGGAAACATTTGCAACAAAAATTGCCTGTTCCAGCTAGTTTCACCAGCATTTTGCATTTCCCTGGGTTACTTTCCGAAKATGCTTTAATTCTCTATGTGATGCCTGTATTTCTGCTTGCATTTCTTCTCCTCAGCCCCCCTCGGTGATGTTCTGGTGCCTGCCTTCTCAACAGCAATAATAGCTGCAATATATTTAATAGCTACCCACTGCCAGCCTCTCTCAGCTTTCTCCACGGATTCCCCAAGGTACGGGATGCATAATGCATTTCCCAGCTAGAAATCAGCCAGGAGCTGCCCTCTTGGAAAAAAAAAAAACTCCTTCCTGGCAGGTTCCCCAGCTCTGTGGGAATCAGAGAGGCACGCAGGGGTGGTTTCCTCTCTCTGTTTGGGTGTGAAGTGCAAGGCTCGGAGCTCCATCAGCTGCTGCAGACAAAGCCAAAACTGAGTGTGCTCCCTGGGGGGACACTCATCCTGTCCCCAGCCATCCCAGCCACTGAGGAGAGGAGCTGCAGGGATGGAGATGGGTGCTCTGAGGGAGATTTCGGCACAAGAAACAGGAWAATGCAGAGCCCAGTGTAGCAAGAGCCTAAATGCTGAAAAATCTCTGAAATATTCCCAGAGCTAACTGACCCAACTAACCCAGGCTGACCCCTCAAAAGSCCTAATCTGACCATCTATCCTAAAAAAAATTGCTGGATGTGAGGGCCATGGAGGGTTACATTTACCCTAAAATTTAATTTCTTCAGGAAGAAGCAGCTAATTTCATTATTTATTTGGCTTTCTGTACAAGCAGAGTATGATTTAAAGCAATTTGCCGGTATGGATTTCTGCACCTCCTGGTGTCCTTCAGGACAGGCTTGTTTTCAGAGGAGAAATTCATCAAATGACTCGATGAAGGTTTAATAAAAAAAAAAAAAAAAAAAAAAGGACAAGGCCATGGTACAGCTGGGAAATGAACCCAGGAATGTTGACTTTGAACTACATGAAACCAGTTGCTCTGCAGTAGCATACTTAGCTTTGCTTGGTTTTCAGCCACAGCTTTAAAGTTTGACCAACAAAGTTAAGGAGTCAGGAAGGGGGTAATTTTTATTCCTCAGATGAGAAGACTGAGGAATCTAAAAGCCTGGTGCTCACAATAACTTATTATTGCTCTTTATTTGAYGGAGTGACTCATATAGCACACAGCTTCAGGAGCAGGTTTGGGGAAAGCTGGAGCTGAAAACACAGCCAGCTGTAAAAAGCCAACCATTTCCTACACAGCATCCACTTCAAAAGGATAAAATAGATGTCTTCTCTTTTCTGTCCAAAAAGTCACTGCAGAAGCAGCTTTCTTTTGTTATCTCCCAATAAATGTGTCTCTGTAATAGTGGAATTTACTGCTGGGGGTGTGCGTTTCTCACCGCCGCTTCCCCTCACAAAGGAGCTAATCCATCTTGTGCTGGGAGAAGGCAAATGATGTCATGTTTCCTGTATTTCAGCCTACTTTCCAGCTGCTGCAGGAAGGCAGGGCTCTGGGTAAACATTTCACTGTGCCAGAGCTGAGCAGGAGCCGGGCAGAGCTGGGGCGATGCTCCGGGGCACAGTGATGGTCACGGCATCGCTGCCACCTCCATGCCAGCCTGCTTTTCCTTGGCTTTTCCTCGGCTTTTCCTCGGCTTTTCCTCAGCTTTTCCTGCTCTTTATCCCCTGGATGGGCAACCCAAGCATGGGGATGAGTAGGAATCAGCATTTCCATCCTCTGTGCCCTGCTGTGGTGGCAGCTCTACCTTGGCATGGCCCCGTGCCCTGAGTTTGCCCGAACTGGTTCTGCTTCCAGCCCTAAACTCACTCTCACATTTTAATCAATGACATGGCAAAACAACAAAACAGAAATGCATAAACAAGTCTGACTCCTTTATCTATTTTTTTTTTCCAACCAAGCTTTCTCAGCGGATTTACCCCCAAAAGTGCTGTCCCTTCCCCGCGATTGCTGCCTGCAATCTCTGCTGCCCACATTTTCCCCCTCTGTAATTCTGTCCTTTGCCTGTGCACCAGCACAATATGACTTTCTTCATATATTATACCTTGAGTGCAATACAAGAAAATAAAAATGAGTAACAGCTTGTTTCCCAGCCCTGGATGGAGCAAAAATTTTGATGAATGGGCAGACTACTTGCATGAAAAAGAGCATGAATAATTTGTAATGAATAATATTCAAGTGTTACCTTTTTTTTTCCACTCATAAATTGCTGGCAAATTTTTTTCCCCCTGAGCTGTTAGTCACCAGAGCAAATACAGAGCAGCTTGTTGGAAGCATTTGTTTTCTGCTGCTCTGAGCCGTGGTTAGAGGGTGCTGGTCACTCTGATGGATGGAGAAACTCATCCTGGCATGTTTTTTCAGCTGACACTTTGTGATTCCCAGGGTTTTGCATATATTTTTTTTTGTCACAAGCAATGGCAGATGCTGAAAAAGCTGCTTGTTTGCTACT
>NW_026623334.1:1834495-1844736 GCF_030028575.1 Malurus melanocephalus
TTTCCTGCCACCAGGCCAGCGTGGGAYGGGCTGTGGGGACATGGGACACGTGTCCCCTCTCTGTCCCCTGTCCCTGTRCATCCCAGGGGAAGGACAGAGGTCAGCCCTGTCCTGTGGGGGGTTATTTCTCCTCACCTGACGTTTTGCACTTTGAAATTTGAATGGTTGTGAAGAAAAGCTGTGCACACCTGTGTAACCTGCCCTGCCTTGGCCTGGCTTCTCTGGGTAAACTGAGGCCAGGAGAGGGTGAAGGATGTGMCAGAGGTGCCCTGCTCCTTGTTCTGGGCATCACATGGACACTGCACTCAAAGTTATTTCAGGATCTCCCCCTCCTCTCCCATTTTCTATTCCTTTTCCACTGACCTCTCCTACTCAGCTGAGATACTTTCCTGTTTTCTTTTTWCCCTGAGCTCAAAGCAGWATGAAGCAATGACCTCTCTTCCATRCACATGATTGCATTTTAAACTTTAATAGCTTCCATCCCCTTTTCTGGGAGGTGCTCTGCTCAGCTGAAGGTCTCTGCATTTCACTCACATTTAGGGAGCAGCCAGAGGATGATGGCAGAGTACAATCCCTGTGTCAGATCTTCTTCTGCACGGTGGATGCTCCGAATTTAAGCTACACTTCTTTCTAATCTGAGCATACGTGAGGTTGAGGTTCATCTGATAGAGTATTTATTGACATTATGCAGCTGTAAGGAAATCTGGTTTGCCTATGAAAAAACCAGAGCGTAATGCAGTTAATGCTAATTAAGAGATATCTTAATAATGCACAGTGATTTAATAGATGCTGAATAGGCTGCAGGGGAGAYAGGGAAACACACCCACAGAGCTGCTTTTGCTCTGTCACAACCCCTCCTCTGAAGGGCACAGCAATGTTTGATTTTTGGGCGTGTGTGTCTGGCAGTGGAGACCAAAGCAGCCGAGATTGCAGCAGCTCTGCTTGTCCTAGACTGGATATGGGTTTTTTGGAATGTTTCAGTGACTGATTTCCTCTCAGTGCCCGTTACGGACCATGGCCTCTCTGCAAGTACAAGGAGATGCAGGAGGAATGACCTGGGAAGAGTGGTTTGTTAATGTGGATCYCAGAATGGAGAAATTGGAGCCCAAACTCCTTCCTGGTTGTGAGAAATGTGATTAGCTCAGGGTGGACAGCTCTTTTATGAACTTTGATGCTATGAACTTCCATGTGACAGCAGCTGTTCAAAGTAGGGGGGAAAGGATGTGTGAGAAGTCTGCAAAAATCAGGATAAGGGCTTTTTGCTTAAAGATGCTGTATTTTTCTCTCTTGGTGGAGTTGCCTCTTCTCAGAGCTAATGAACTACATCTAGGACAGGGATGAGCTGGAATCCAGCATGCAGATGGGATAAGGCAGAGTTTGGAGAAGTACTTTGCAAATCTTCACCTTTGGGATGCTCATCTTTAGCTCAGCTCTGATGTTTGTCTTTTTTTTTTCCTTTTTAGACAAAAACAGCCTTCAAGAGGAAAGCCTCCATGGCAAATGAAGCACCATGAGGGCTCATTCCCAGCCCTGCCTTTCCCAGAACGGATTTTTTGGTGTTTGGGATGCACTTGTATAAAATCCCTCTGCTGAGGGAGGTCAGAGGAAGCCTGTAGAGGTTCTTGGGCTGTCTCCCTCTTCTGAAACAGCAGTGATTTTATACTCAGACCTTTCCTGATGGGCAGCTGTCCACCCACACCGAAGAGCACCCAGAGAGGACCATTCCCCTCAYGGGGCAGGAAGCAGTCCATGGTGAATCCATGATTTCACCCCATAATTGACCTTAAAAGGTGCAACCTGAAATTTCTTCTTTTTTTCCTCTGCAAACTGGAAATCAGGAGATCTGACTCACCCCTCAAGGAGACATCTCCCATTGCAGATGTTCTTCCACGTGATGCTGGCACCTCTTTCTGCTGAAGGAGCTCCTGTGTCACTCCCAGGCCTGGCTGAGGGTGACATTCCTCCGCTGGCATCACTCCGTGTTTGCTGCACCACAAATTAATCCTCTCCGTTTGGAAACACCCCTGTCTGCTCAGACCTGGCCTCTGAAAGGTGACAATGTRGAAAACATCCTGCTGCATTTTGCAACCCAGATCAATTTGCATTTGTTCTCTGTCCATAACTCCGGGGTGACTCTCCCGTGCCTCTCCCAGCTTTGTGCCAATAATCTTGGATGACAATCACCAAGGGCTAAACTCATCCCTCACTTCTCTTATATACTGCCTGTGATTTAAAGCCACTTAAATATATATTGCCTGTGATCTAAAGTYATTTAATTGTCTTGTTCCTCATCTGTGACCTCACACTGTGTTTTTCCTCYCTGTCATCTGCCTGCTCTGTGGATCAGAGGTCCAGGCAGGGCTCTCTTGGGTTCAGGTGTCTCAGCAGACTCTTTGGAACTAATGAAGATCTTCATGTGATTAACTTCTGGATTTGGAACTAAAGATGTTTCAGTTTCCCCCAGCTCGTTGCTAGCCAGACTGAGAGCTTCATGAGATTTTCTGCAATATTTAAGTCCCGGCTTCTTGACTTTAATTATTTTGTGAGAATCTTGGCTCCTGGGTTCTCTGGATTTCTTTTTGTCTTGTCTTTTAAAAGTACACCAGTAGCGCCAGTGCGAAAAAAAAACCCCAAAAAAGAGAGAGATATTCCTGGATGGCTGTAATCTGTTATTTCCTCAAATACAAAGAAATTTGGGTTGATACCATGGCATCTCCCAGGCTCAACTCATCAGTCTTGTGCATGAGGATAGACCTGTGCAGAAACAGCATTGAAGACAGGAGAAAAACTGCTTTTTCTGTCCTGACTTGGAGCAGAGAATCCCTTGGAGCTGACACTGCCCACACAAAAGCTGAGTCTCAACAGTTTCCTTTGGGCAGCCTACTGCTGTTGATAGGGTTTGTATCTCAATAAATGTTTCTCTGTTGTTACCTGTTGCCACAACGCATATATTGGGTATTAAGAAATTGAACCTGGGAAAAGTTATTTATTTATTTATTTTTTAAATTTTATTTTATTTATTGGCAGCATTTTAGAGCCCAGAAAAGTCAAGCCTCTCTGTTCAGGCATCCTTCTGCGTGCTCCAAAACAGCCACAAGAGTTAAAGCAAGTTATGTATTCATGATCTATATTAAAGGAGTTACATTCATATCTTCCATCCYCAGCCTCCACCTCCTCCTATTCAATTTACAGTCTAGAGTCTTTAAAAATCCCTCGTTACTGGTTGGCTTGATTTTTTTCTTTTTTTCCTGTGGGGAAAGGGCACTTGTGAGACAATGCTCTCCACTGCAGATTGCACAGATTTGCTGCATGTCAGTGCACGATAACGGGAGAGGTTCCAGCGAGCTCCARTGTGTAATAAACTGAGAAGGCATAAATTGCATGTGATTAAACCTTTGATGGTGGGCTGTGAGGAATTCCCAATGCAATGTGCCACGGCTGCTTTTTACATCAACCCTTACAGGAGCACTCCCAGACTCGTTGGCTCCAAGGGGTTAATTAATACGGGTTAAAATAACGAAGAATGCTCATTAATACCCAAATCATTGCATGGTAACCCTGGGTGACTCCCTCTCCAGTGCTGCCAATTTGCAGCATTCACCTGGGGCAAGAGAGGAAAATCTTGTCATTTCTCACCCRTTCCACTCTCTGTCCCTCCTCCTCGCTGGTTTTTCTTTTTCCCATCCACAACATCAATTTGCTTGTCAAGGCAGGTGACAGGTGAAAAACCTACCTGATTATTGAAATTGGAAGGTCAAAAGGAATTGAATCCTTTCTGCCAGGGATGGCAATTTACAGCCAGTGCTGGCCCAGGCAGGCACAGATGAGGTGGGCAGAGGACTCCTGATGGGGCTGATGAAGAGGGTTGGAGAGGAGATTTTGGTTCTTTTTTTGGGGATGATGTGCCTCATTCCTTGGTTTTCAGTCAAARCCTTGTCTAGGGAAGGTGGGTGATGTCCTCTGAGGCACCGAAGAGCTGCTGTTTGCTGTCCCCTCTGTTTGCTGTTTGAAGCCTCGAGTGCCTTTTATCAGCCTGGAGGCAGCRCTGACAGCAGAGGAGTGAGCTGAGATAATGTTCCAGTTTCAATGTTGGATACTAAGTGGAGATGTTATGCCATGAGGAGCACCTCTAGAACTTCTGAGCTYTCCCCTGTTGCCAAAGACTTTAACAAGCCAAGTTAATATCTGTAAACCTGGGATGAAGTTGTTCTTTCAGCAGTTGCAGGCTTTCTATTTTTGTTCTTCTCAATAATAGCAGGAATAAGATGAAACTCTGGAAGTTCTACTCTCAGCTTCCTCTGTGTTGGTGTCTGTGCTGCTCCAGCAAGAATGAACAGAGTGCCAGCGTGTGAGGATCCCAGGGACTGCCTGGGGAGCAGGTATTAATCTTCTGGAAGTCGAGCTAATTGAGCAGTGATGGTGTTTCTGCGTCCACATCCCCACTCAGCAACTAATCCCTGCCAAAATCCTGGCAGAGCCTGTCTTACAGCCTTTTTCCAGGCTGAAGGAATGCTTGATGGCTTAAGGAAGGGGAAAAAAATCCAAAAAACCCCACTGGGAGTGGGGGGGCAGGCCAGCATATAGTAAATAAGACTTTGACCTTATCTGAAGCATTTCTGTGTGCTGAATGCAGCCAAGGACTCTTGAATAAAACAAACCTGAAGTTTCTAGGCCAGGCAGGTTTTGAGATATGGCTCCACGATAAATTGGCAGAGGAATATTTCAAAGGCTGAATTGTGCCTCATTTTTCAAAGCCCCGTATCTCGCAAGCACCTTGTCTGATCTGCCACAAACTTTGTCAATAAACCAACCCCTGGCTACTGGATGTGTAGGCAAAGTTTTGGGCAAAAAAAGCTGCACAAATTTTCCCTCTCATCTTAAAACTCCACACTTCCTTAAAACCCCTCCTCTCCCAAATATTGGTGGAGCTTTTGGGGTTGCTTTAAAAAAAAAAAAAATCTCTCAGTCCCAAACCTATTTTCAAGTTCTTAATTATGGGGAACTTGGATAAATAGGAAGTTTAGTACTAAGCTAAGTACTTTAAGATTTCTTTATTTTGGGTGTGAGTGCCAGAAAAGTAGAGCAAAGGGAAAAGCAAAGGGATTTGTGGCAGGAGCAATGAATAAGCCTGGGACTTAGTGCTTAGTGTCATCCTCCATAACTTTTATCCATAATTATTAATCTCAGGGCATTATGGCTCTCTGGCAAATGCATTCTTTGAAGAAAGGCTTGATAAATCTGTGCTCCTATTTCAGAGGTGTGGGTAAAACTTTATTTTTGTTTTCCCCCATTTGAACACTCACAAAGATTAAATACTTTTCAGTATCTGCATTTGAATTCAAGAGGTATTTAACAGCTACTCTGGCAGCACTATCCAATAACAGTGGGGTAGTGACCCTGTATTCCCAGTAATTTGTTGCATGATATTTTAAGGATTCAAATTATTTAAACATTTAATAACAGACTAAAGAAACTTTGCATGTCTGTGCTTATGATTATTATTTCTTTTAGCACTGCTTGCTTCTCGTATTTCTTTGGCTCCAAAGGAAATAGAAGAATCATTGATTTTATTTTTCTTTGTAGCTAGATCCTGCCTGGAGCCCCTCAATTTTTCAGGGATAAAAACTTCAATTAAGTCTCACAAAATTAACAATTTCTCAGACTTAGATATTTAATCCGCATTCTTCTGTGTGTGACTCTTGTAATGAATTTACAAAGAAATCATTGAGGAAATACCCACTTCACTGAAACATGAAGGAGGAATTTGGGAAGTTCTCTTTTAATATCCCAGTAATCTGTGAATATGTTTCAAGTCAACATTTCTAAAGAAACAAAAGTAACTGAGTTGTGGAAGTGTTTTCATCTCCAATCAATTATTGCAGCAATTGCGTTAACTCTCAAATTGAAATCCTATCCATCCTCATTACACAGATATAATCAATATCAGTAATTTAGAAGTTAGGGAATATCTTCATTAATAGCCCTTGTTAAGTGGCCTTTAAAAGTCATTGCATTATTATCCAGCTATTATTTTGTCACAGCATGAGATTTAAAAGTAATTTTTCAGCATGCTGCTATGCCTTGCTAACCCATACCAAGCTGATAAACACCTAAGGAATCAGTGAATAAACAAGCACCACTTAAACTCCTTTTTTTTATCAGACATTTTTCTTTTTATCTCAAGCTACTGCCTAAAAGCAGCACTTCTGAGAAGAGCTATCACTGCATTTATTTAAAACACTATTGTTGGGTTTTTTTTTTTTGGTTTTTTTTTAAGTGTTTCCTGTGCTTCCTGCTGATGGTGCTCCAGGTGTGAGGGTGGGACACAAGCTGCTGGAGATGCTGTGGAGCAGATCCAGGCTGTAAAACCCCCTTGGGGACAGTGTCTGGGCTGCAATAAATGTGTGGGTGCTCAGAGGTCAGGGTTCTCTCTCCTCTGTGCTGCTGAGGTGCAGGACTAGAAGTGAAGATTGTGGAGAGAGGGAATATTGCTGCTGAGGGCTTTGACCAGCACTCTGAGGTTTGCTGTTTCCACCCAAAAAAGGCCATTTTGGTCCCCCTTGGGCTGCAACAGCCACAGAGTGACCATCTGTGGTGGCAGAGGGGACCACGCTGGCAGGGTCCATTGTGGGAAGCTGTCCTACACTGCTGTGGGATCCAAGAAAAGCCCTGATGGAGTCAGTGTGTGATTTTCAGGGAAAATTCTGCATGAGTGGGGCTCCAGTGATGGCCCCAACCATCACAGCTCACAGCTCTTATCTCTGCAGTGGGTGAGAGAAATGGTTTATGGAAAAGCTCGAGGTGATTATTTGTTTTTCTTCTCCTCTGCATGTGTGTCAGGAGTTGCTTGGAGCAAGCTGTGTGTTTGTTGGTGGCATGTGAGACAGTATCTTCCAGGAAACTTCAGAAATATTTTATGAAGYGCAGCAATAAAAATATCCATGTGGTGCAGCCCATGCAAAATAACRCTTTTGGCTTGGAGCAGTTTCTGCAGTGCACAACGCTTCCACRAGAAACACTTGCAGATGGATTTCATCTCCCTGGTATTTTAATATCCATTACTCAACCCTGGAAAGCTTTCCTGGGGTGGGTGTAGGAGCAGATATCTGTGGCAGACCCTTCCAGCTCGGATCAGGACAAACTGGGCACTTGTTCAGGGCTGGCCTTGCTAGATCTGATGAGGGATCGCATGCAAATTACCCCTAATGAATGTTAATTRCTGGGAGAGTACATATTTTGCTTGATTCCTTTCTGGCAGCTTGTGCCACTGTGTTTTTATATACCTGGTACTTGAAACGTTTGATTTAAAAAAATAATAATCCTCTGTAATTACAATTGCTTTATTAAAGGTTGCAGGGCTTATATGATCTCTGTGGTAAAACTTTATGAATTCTTCTCTCTAGACAACGATCTCCTGGCTCTTGCTCCAGCAGGGCAGTGCAGGGTTTGCTAACCACCCATGGATTTATTTGCCAGCTTTTCCCAGTTTGGATCTCATGACTTCTAGTAACTGGAGATCATGAGGATTGAATGTTTTYGCTCGGGATGTCTGTGGGTGGAATTATCAGCTTGACTTCATCTTGGTGGTGGCAATGGAGGTGACCTCTTCTGCACAGCTCAGCTTCCCGTGATTTGGGCACCAGCTGAGTTTGAGCCAAAGTGCAGGGGAGATTTCCCTGCAGGGGCAGAAAGGACCTGCTGCTCATGGTGCTGCTGGAGCAGGAGGGGCACTGGAGGGGCTCTGAGATGCCCTGGAGTGCCTTAAACCCCAGAGAGTGCCAGGCTGCTGCTCCCAGCTCTGCTCTCATGGATTTTATGGCAATCCCAAGCCATGGCTTTGCTGTAAGAGCTGGGATGTCTCAGATGGACACTCAAGATGTCCCATGGATGGAGATTTTTGTGCCCAGTCTCAAAGGTGATGAGGCTCAGATTCCCCTTTGGGGTACAATTGCTACACATCATCACCTCAGCATTATGGCAGGAGGAAGGTTCTGCTCACAGGAAAGTTCTGCTCACAGGAAGGTTTTGCTCACAGAAAGGTTCTGCTCCCAGAAGGTTCTGCTCCCAGGAAGGTTCTGCTCAAAGGAAAGTTCTGCTCCCAGGAAGGTTTTGCTTCAAGGAAGATTCTGCTCCCAGGAGAGTTTTGCTCCCAGAAATGTTTTGCTCCCAGGAGGGTTCTGCTCGCAGGAAGGTTCTGCTCCCAGAAGGTTTTGCTCACAGGAAGGTTCTGCTCATAACAGGAAAGTTTTGCTCCCAGGAAGATTCTGCTCACAACCTTCCAGCTCAGCCCCTTCCAACCCCGCTGTGCCCCAAAATCGCTGTTTTTCTGTTTAACCGTGTGACCTGAGAGCTCCCCAGCTGCGTTGGCTCAACGGGGCTGATTTCTGCGGTCGGTTTGAGCAGTTCAGTTTCCTTCTCATAACTCATGGGGAGGAACATCTGACTGAGCAGCTCTCAGTGGTGAACTTGCCCCCGGCAGCTCTGCAGACAGGTCACGCGTTGTGTTTGGCAGCGCTGGYGATGGGGAGCCCTTGTGCCCATTTCCACTGCAGCTACAATCACTGGCTCCGGGACAAGTTTCCTGCCCTGACTCATAGCTGCTGAGTCATTTTTTAATTTTATCTCCTTTTGAAGGGAAATGGYGCTCGGGCTCAGGTTTCTTTTGTTATTATTTTTAAGGTATGGGAAGGTTTAGTAGCTTTTGGTTCACATTTTATTTTTGCTATTAACGCTTCCAGTTTCGGGCCGGCTGCTGTGACAGCACAATTGGGCTCTGGGGTGACTTGTTGGAATAAATATTGGAGTGTTTTRATATGGCAATGCCTGTCTGTCTTTCCTCATCTCTGGCCAACGATAGATGATCTGGGAAGATGTATAAAATATATGAAACGCATCTATCCCAAATGTGCACTCAAAGGGCTTTTTTCTTTTCCCACAGTAGGAGCTCGTGTATCCCTCATGTGCTTTTCTGCTTGTTAATCACACCAGTGATTTTTCATTTTTTTATTTTACCAACATTGAGAACTTGTGCAGTTTTGCTCTTAAAATAATTACCCAGCTCACACACAGGATCTTCCCCATGCTTTGATTTATGACAACACTGATGGTGAATGGACTCCTCTGTCGCCAGCTGGGTGGGAGAAAGCAGTAAAGCCCTGCTCAGATGAGCTTTCCCCGGTGATTTGGGGCACTGTATTTCCATGGTGCTGCCTGACTGCTGAAGGATTCAGTGCTGGAGCTCAGCAAGTGAGTGGAAACACTTTCTTGGTTCAATGAACCCCGCATCGGGCAYATAAAGCTCAGTCGCTCCAGGAAGCCACCATGGAATTTACCTCTGTAGTTCAACACGGTGTATTTTTTCAAATGGCAGMGGTTTTCTTCTTTTTGTGAGTGTTGGAGGCATAAGGCACCGCGTTCTCACTCCCTTTGGGCTTGTAGCTGAGATAAGGTGTGTGGGTTTTACTGCTGCTCGCAGATAGAAGGTAAACTGCTCGAGACGCTTAAAATGGGAATATGTTAAGTATTCAGGACTGAAGAGCCCTGAGCTCGAGGGAAAGTGTTTGAGAAGTGGAATAATTCAGCGAGAGGCAGAGCCAGAGGCTGAGCTGTGCCCCGGCTTTGGCGCAGAGCAGGAGCGGAGCGCAGGTGGCGCAGCCAAGGTGAGGGGTTAGGGGACAGTGTGGCTCCATCCCAAGGGCCTTGGGTGCCTCCCAGACTATCCTAAGCCGCTAAAAGCCTGCCGTGGCTGCCTCTGGCTCCGGAGAAGGGGCTGGTGGCGGTGCGGGCGGTGGGATCAGGATCCCAGCCCGGTGCGGGGGATCTCCCGCAGCCGCTCCGCTCCGCTCCTCCCGCTCCGCCGGGATTGCGCTGCTCTGCTCTGCACCGACCGTTCCTGTGATTTGCACAGCKCCTGGCTCCCGGCCAGCAGCAGCAGCAGCTTTTCTTTCCTGGCTAATCGCTGATAAAACAGGAAGACCTTGATCATCCCTTTTGACATGAATAACGATGTTATCTCCTGTGATGTATGACCCAGAGCCAGATAACGTCCTCTGGCAGGCCTTTTTTCTCATGAGATGTAAAATACAATGATTATGTTACAAGGGGGAGATAAAGTGGCACAATCTTCACTAGTTCAAATAACTAATTGAAGCAGGAACTAGTGGAAATGGCTTCCTTTGTTCCCCAGCCATTGTTGATATAACAGTGCTTATAATGAAAGCTGAAACTGTTGCCCTCTTTTT
>NW_026623334.1:1845271-1860582 GCF_030028575.1 Malurus melanocephalus
GGTGTAAAAGGCAGGAAGGGCAAGAGCAGAGTTTCACACGGGGAGTGGCACTGCACAGTTGTGGCACACAATGATTAAAGGCGTTGGGAGGTTGGTTTGATCACTAAAAAGGTGYGAGGTGTTYCCTCCCAGGTGGGGCAAATGAACMTTTTTTGAACCAAAACTGGCTTCARACAYGAAACCTGAATTCCTTGTGTTAAAATTCCTGAAYGTATTCCTTAAAATGATTTAGTGATGCCCACTCCACCCCAAGACCATTATTAAATATGAGCAGTGGTGGGGGTTGCACTCTGAGCAGCAGGCTGGGCTCTRTGGCTCCATAACCTGCACAGATTGAGGTCAGCAGAGATGTGTCCCAGAATGGGACAGAAACACAGAATTTGAGCCTTGCTCCCATTCCTAGGTGACTGTACCAATTTTATAATGAAATTAGGCTTTGGCTCTYCTGATCCCATTGCAGCATCAAAGGTTTACCTGGTGTCTCTCAGAATCACTAGACTTTAATCTTATCAGCATCCATTTTATGGCGTTTTTTGGCCCAACATCTGACTCATTCCAGCTCTTTGTCCTTGGATTGTGGGCTCTGCAAAGCCATAGGGTCTGCAGCTGCTGTTCCCTTCTTTCTTGGAGTCCTGGACAGTTCAACTCCCCCAAGCTCCCACARCTGCAGTGGGTTCAAACCCTGCTTGCAGCTGAGGTTAAGCTCCCAAAACACTGCAGAAGCAGTTGAGGAAGCTCAGAACTGGGCACCTGAGTGCTTTTTGTGACCTTGAGCAGCTCCCTGCCCCTCTGAGCCCCAGCCCTGCACGGCCTGGGGTGGCAKCACCAATTTCCTTTGCAAGGCTATCATGTGGTGCAATTTTGCAACTAATTGAATGTAGGAAAATAGTTTTTTCCCATCACATTAAGGCTGMACTGCYGTGGTCTGACCCTCCCAATGCTTCYGTGCAGGCTGGGAGCGTGGCTGARCTCCTCGGCTTCCAGAGGGTGCTTTGTTCCCTCTAAGTCCAGGAGGAAATATTTGCAGAATTGGGGACTCCTGTGAAAAGTTTTATGAGTTACCACACGGCCACTGTGCAAATCAATTACTGCAGTAGCTCTGTAATGAGACCAACCCACAAAACAGTTACTGATTCTACAGCAACTTGAGCTGATGCCAAAAAATGTGGCCAATAATTACTGCTGGCCTGAGGGATCCAGGGCTCCTCCTTTGCTCGGTGCATGGCTCAAAACCCAACTGATCCTGGAGATGGCCCTTCTGAGGTCAGACCAGCTGCTGTTTTTTAAAATATTTGGTTTGTGTCAGTCTATTTTAGGAAGCTGGTTTTAAACCTTTCAGGTGTAAGTATAAAGCTTAAAAGCTTTTCCCCAGCTCCACCCTTAAGAATGGGTTTAATCCTTTTAACAAAGCTCTGATCTGACAGTTTATTTCGCTCTAGGCTTTAGCTTCAGTGGTTGCAGCCAAAACCTGACAAGCTCTTCTTGTTAATTCTGAATGTATTATCCAGTGACAAATGTATCTCCCACTTATATGTGACACTGAGAATGAAATGCATATGATCAAATTTCTTATAGCTGGAGTGGGGCTGGTTGTTAAGAACATCTCCATATCTTTGCAGTATGACAGTCAATCTACAGCCATTCTTTCTCAGCAGCATATCTCAGCCTAGTTTGGGACACTCATGATGGGTTGCAATCTGCTGCCATACTCTGCAAAGATTAAAGAAAGGCTAAAAATAAACCTGTCACTTTCCCTGGACACTTTCTTGTGAAATGCAGAGAGATACCTCACTAGAATGCAGAATAAATTCATATAGAATTTTTTACGCTRTGTTTTTTTTTACGGACAGATGGAGTCAGTGTCGTTTCTGATTTCTCATTTCTAAATACAGTGGTGTTATGTACAGCAATCCACCTGAAAGCTTGTCTTGGAAGCCAAAAGAGAATAAAATGGATTTTTACAATAAAGCCAAAAAAGTTCTTAATTCTTTTAAGTTTGCCAATATACAGGATACATATAATGTATTTAATGAACTCTGCTCAGATAGTATTGGCATGACGATAAAATTTATTTTGTGAATTGTAGTCTGTCTCAGGAGGTTGGGTTTTTTCTTTCTCTCTCTAGACTGGTTGTAACACCTCAGGAAGAGGATGATGATGACTGAGTGCCACGGACTGAGAGCCAAATCTCTGCCCACAGTCTGCATGACCCTGTCCTGCACTTAATCCCCCTTAAGCTGATCTCTTGCTGTACATCTTCTGTGTGTTTGACTGGCCCATAACCCGCTGCTGTTTTCACCAGATGCGTTTCATCGCTGTTCCTGTGCTGGTGATGGCCRAGGATGTGACAGATCAATCTCTCCTCGGTGTTTATCTGAAAGCAGCTTCATCTTCTGAGTGACTGTCCYGTTTCCTCTCCCCCAAACCACGCCAGCAGCTCTGTGGCTTTTGCCAATCGATGCACGAGGCTGAGATGCTGAGGGCAGGATGTCTCTGGGYTGGTCACCGCAGTCAGGGCGCGAGGCTGACTGGAAAAAAGCAATTTCCTGTTAAATTAGCTCGGCTGTTTCTCTAAGAAAGGTGGAATTTTAATGAAAGTGCTTATTAATGGATGAGCCCAGAGGGAAGTGGGTTTGTGGGGAGGCCCGAACTTTATGGGGAAAGCCTTACCTCGTAAAAGTCCACAAAAGAAGCTYACAGCACTGAACCCAGCCTGCTCGGGAACTGGCTGCTTGTACAGGGGACAGTCTTCCTTTTCCCATAAAACATGCATTAAGGGTGCCAACTAAGTTGGTTCWCTTTTATATCAGTCACAAAAACAGTAGGAGGTTTAGTTCCTGTCAAGCTTTATGGGCCATTTACAAGGAGGCCTTCCCCAAAGTATTTCACAGGCCAAATAAAAATAAATGGCACTGAAAAATTTTATAACACAATGCACAAACTGTTGTGGCAGTGGGAGAACACATGCTGGAGACCTCTTCTCCCTTCYCCTGTGCAGAGGAATTAAAATGTAATCTTAATTATTGTACCTTTTATATGCTTTTCAATTTTTGAGCGTTACTGTAGTGTCATGGTTGCCTTCGGGAGGGAGAGATTGTGACTTTATATAGAGATGAGAAAATAGAGATGCAGTTTCATGGCCCTGGTGAGTGACACCTGCCCTGCAGAGAGATGAGGAAAATCATGGGATTTGGGGACTTGCATGGTTGAGGGGGCTGTTGGACCTGGGTTTGGTGTCTGAYGTGTTTGGGAGCTTGGAGATGGGCACACGAGTGCATCTTGAATCCATAAATTTGAATTCTCTAGAAAAATTTGGCTTGTGCTGGGGGTTTGGTTCATGTTGCTGTGTCTGTGCTGCTGCTGGGGAGCTGCTTCGCCCTGTTATTTCATTTTYCTGGCCAACAGAGGAGGACAAAGGGAAGGAGCCATTTCTCCCCCATGCTGGGAACCGATAAAACATTCGGAGAGGAGCGGTGAGACTCAGTTTAGGGTGAGGAGCTCGTTAACAGGAGTAGCTCCCAGTTTACAAATTGCCCTTCTGTCAGGGGAGGAAAGCARCACCTAAAACCCGTGTGGAGACGGAGCAGCTCCGGGAAGGTTTTCMATCCACATTGGCTGAGCAGTTTCTGCTTTGCCAGCTCCCCCTGTGAACTGCTGAACTCCGCAGCTCCGTGCCCAATTCCCCACTCTGACAGCTTTACCGGGGGAGTGAAACAACAGCTCGGTTCCATGGGGAGGGAGAGGAACAACTCAACCCTCAGAGACCAAATGGGCAGCAGGAAAGATGCTTGGGAAGGGTTTCTCCTCCCTTGTGAGCCCAACAGGCTCGGGGCTCGGGCAGTGATGGGTCCAGATCACATTTTTTGATAAAAGGTTAGCAGTCAAATCCCCTTGCTGACCCCACAACACGAGAACTGCTGTTGTTTTGTTAATTGGTTGTCCCCATGAGGGTGGTCCAGCCCTGGAGCTGGGCTCAGGGGGGATATGGGGTGTCCATCCTCGGGGATGCTTGGGATGAGATTGTGGATGCAGTGATGCTGTTCTGGTTCAAAAAACCAAACTGGACATGGCATTGAAATGAGCGATAGAAAACATGGCATATCGACAGAGCTATAAACCACTGATCTCAATAATTCTGCAYAACAATGACATTATTCCCCCTCCTCATATACCTGTGCCTTTGAGTCAAAGCTTTGCAAAATAACTGAATGCTGTAAAACACAAAAATATCCAATTGCTTTCCAGTTTGGGTGTCAGGCTACGAGAAAAAACACCAACTAGCAATGTAAGACAAAAGGCATTGTACTTGAGAAGTGACTAACTAGATTCATTTAATTTTTAATTTGTTCTGGGTAACATCAAAGTAGCAAAAACGTTGTTAATCTTCCTGCCCTGAATAAGCTGTCTGTTAACAGGGAGGTGTGAGGGAGGCAGATGCCTATTAAAGGCTTTTAATTAAGTGAAAGTGTCAGTATTACCCRAGGAGAAAGTACTGCCTTTTATTCTCTCCCCAGTGGTGTCTGGAAGATGTGTGGCAACGCCCTGTCTGCCCCAGCCCTCCTCGGAGCTGGAGGAGTTTGGGTTGTTGGTTAAGGCATGTTTGTGGAGGTGTTGGGTCTGCAGCAACTATTTTATTATTTTATTTTATTTTATTTTATTTTATTTTATTTTATTTTATTTTATTTTGTTTTATTTTATTTTATTTTATTTTATTTTATTTTATTTTATTTTATGATTTACATCATATATGAATGATGAGGGTAAATAACATTATAGCCTGGCGGATTTCCTGGTGAATCCTCTCCCTGCAGGTCAGCACCAGGGCTCGTGGTGGCTCTTGAACAGCATCTTCCTCACAGGCAGGAATAGTTCCCTCGATTTTTCTGGACCTTAATAACTCAAGGACCTTAATTTTGCAATCTTTACTCTCACAGTTAGCTTTCTAATTAAGATGACTCCAAAAGAGTAAAAAAAAACAACAGCAAACAAGCAAAACAAACAAGCAAACAACCAAACAAAACAATTCAAACCCAACCCGAGCCAACACAACCCTCCAAAGAAACTGCTGCTTTTACATTGGAATTATTTTTAACTGTATTTTCATTTCACCAAAGTGTCTGGCAAAACTATTTGCTTGTCAGTAAATTGCTAAAAAGTTGCTCTCTACTGGTAGAATGAATTTACTTCTGCGTGCGTGCGCATTGAGTTAAAAAAAAAAAAAAAAAAAAAAAAAAGAAAAAAAAAAGAAAAAAATTGGGAGTTAATTTGAGTTAATAGAATCTCAGTAATCACTGGATTTATTGCCCAGGAAAACTGGAGGCCTTTCAGTCTCTTGGCCGGGCCAAAAGCTGAGCTCATGGCTTGTGGGTTTGTAGGGACAGGCAGGTGCTAATCGCTGCCATCCTCGTGTGTAAACCATCCCAGCTTCTTGCATGTGCTGCTTTACAAGGAGCCTGTAAATTACAATTAAAGCAGCACGAAATGGATTATTTTCCTGGCTGATAGCAGGTTGTTTTACGGGGGGAGCCCAGGGGTGTATGGTTCGCGGTGTCCTGCCCTTGTGCGGCTCAGGACAGGAACGCACGGCTCTCGTTGGTAATCAGGCTGCAAAGGGCTCTGCTGAGTAATTGCAGCATTAGTCTTCTCTAAATGAAGCTTCAAAGTAATTTCAGCTTTTTATAATTACAGAGCCAGCGGACTGTAACAGTTTCCAAATGTTTCCGAGCTGATTTTGAAGCCGATCTGCGACGTGTAGTTGAGATAAGTCTGGAAGGCCCCWGATATTTTGCTTTTAAGTGAAAACCTCTTGGGGAAATCTTTGCTGATGCATGTGAGATTTACACTGACCACAAACTGGTCTGGATAAAGGGGCACCACCAGAAAGAGGGAGAGGAGGAGCAGAGAGGATACACAGACACGACCAAAGCTTTGATATTAGTAGCACTGYGATGACAATTTTGATGCAAGCTTTATTAGAAAAATACAGTTTTCCCCTTTTTGTCTATGTCAGAGGATGATTYTGAAGTGAGACCATCCCATTGACTAAAAACACCACATTTTTTTTAGGAAGCTTGCGGGGATTCTGTGCTCCATATGTAGAGGAGAGCTTGTGGATCAAGGCTTTGGAGGCAATGAAGTGCTCGTAGCTGGTGATGAGCACCTTAAGGGCATTCTCARAAGCACCTGGGCATGTTGGCTCAGTCATTCTTGGTATTTATGTATAAATAAACCTGAGAAATRGGCCCAGAGGGTGGCCATCACCTCAGTGGTCTCATCTTGGTGACCTAGGCTGAATTTCTCTCCCAGTAAAGCTTCCCATGGCTAAATGTAGGGCTGGATTTATTCATGAACTTGACATTCATCCTGTGAGCAGCCCTAGACTGCTTTTCAGGGATGTAAGGCTTCAATTACYACATCTAGGATTATAAAAGAGAGATCGTGATCTCCATTGTTTCTCAGACTGCCTGAGAGCTGTAGGAAATTTTCTGGGAGAGAGCTTAGGRACCATTAGAAGAATACCTGGAAAAGAAGGGGGGAAAAATGACGTAACGGATTCTGGCCTGGCAGTTCTTTAAATTGAGAGTCTGACATGTGGTGTGGGGAGGGAATTAAGGAGGTTCCTGGCCAGCTCCAGGGAACGAGATCAGCTTAAAAATCATTGCCTTGGAAATAAAATGTAGGAGTGGGACAAAGGAGTAACATGCAAATGGCAGCTGGCTGCAGAGCTAAGCAGAACTAGCAAAAATTTGGTTTCTTCCTTCCCATYTGAGGATATTTTAGCAGGGCAGTACTGTTGAGCTTGATTTCTCCTGCTTTGTGCATGACACCTTGAAAATCATGTGTGAAGKGCCTTTACCTCCTTCTCTTTGAGTTTTCCTTGCCTGCTGCATCATCTTGAGGTTGGAACTTGGKGATATGATTCTGCTCCTCTGTGTGTATTTTCAATGTGGAAAGCGACTTTTATTGGAAGCAAGCGTCTCATTTAAAATAGGAGAGAGAGAGCAAAGAATTTTTATCCTTTCATGAAGTCGATCCAAACCTTCAAAGTGTTTTGGTAATTGTGTTTATGGCTTAAAAGATTGATTATTTAAGTGTGTGCTASAGTATACTTTTTAGTATGAAGTAATGGCTCATGACAAACCAGCTCAGGAATGCTTTTGAGTTTTTCAGGAATTTTTTTAAGCTGGATGAGGAGGGAAGAGTGYGAGGCACTAAGTTTAGCATTTCAAAACATCTGGATCTGCTCTATGGTTTATTTTTTAATGTGTTTTCCATGAGTCTAGTTAAACAACCACATGGCTTGATGGCAAAATGAATGCAAGTGCAGCTTTTGGAAAGGGACCCTGGCTGAAAGTTCCCTCGCTAGCTGGAGTCAAGCACAGGCTCTCRTTTCTGGTTAGGTTGTGTGGATTCACAGAGAGCCCATCTTGGCCGCTGCTGCTCCTTTCCCCTGCCAAAAGCTGCTAAACACAAAGCAGGCGAAGGAAGTACTAAATTACAGAACACCTAATCTTTAKTCCTTTGTTTAATCTCAAATGAGTCTCCCAGATCTCATAACCAGGGATGGGGCCAAGCACAAGATTCTCCAGAACCTGCACCAGAGCAAAGGGTCCCCCGTGCTGCAGGGGTGGGAGCAGAGGGGGTGGTGCTGAAAAAGGATTTTTTTAGGCTGTGCTGTCACAGTGCTGCAAAAAGCTCTTCTTCTGATGGGCTGCCAAGGTCAGCAAAGTGTGGCAAGAGCTGGTCCCTATTTAACTGTTGGGCACACTGAGGGTTTTGGGGTTTTTGTTGGTATTAAAATAGATGTGGTTGTGCTGCTGTGAAATGCATAAGGACCTCGCTGCTGATAGACACTGGCAGAGGTAATGACTCCGGCTTGCAGTGATCTTTAATCACTGCTCTTTGTCCTTTCCCTTGGCATCCTTTTCCTGGTATCTGTTTTCCCACCTTTTCCCCCTTCCAAGCACGTGGTTTTCTTCTTATTATTGCTGCTTTCATCTTGGCCCAAATGCTGTTGAGGACCCAATGCTGCACTCGTATCAGGAGACTGGGGCTGGGGGCAGCTCTTGAGGATTGTGGGGTTTCCCTAAAAATCCCCGTCACTCACTGCCACTGTCAGAACAGTGACATGCGGTGGCAGCAGGATGCAACAGAGGCAGCATTGCTTTCTCCTGCTGATATGGGAACACCTCAGAGGGTCCCAGGGCATCTCCTGAACCTGCCCTGGCCCTCTGTGAGGGTCTTGGTGTCCCTCTCAACCCCACAGAGCTGGGCACAAGCCAATGCAGGCTGAGGATGGAGAGAGAGAGTCACATAGGCGAAAGACAGTGTCCTTTACAAGGGAAAGATTTTTTTTTTTGTATCACAGCATATGGCACTAAAAATTCTTRCTCTACTGATATTATTATAAGGAATTATCCTCTCTGTTCTTGTTTTGCTGTTCTCTAAATCATCTYCTGCATTTTAAGCACATGCACACACATGAAAACCCCTGCAAGTGCTTATGCTGAGATCCTACCAGCCAAAAAGTGTCAGCTGCTGTTGGTTGCAACTGGGGTTTCTTTTTATCCTGATATGACTTGCAAAAGTAATTCTGAGAAACCTGTATTTGCCAGAAAAAGACTGGAAATTGTGTTGAGTTGATCTGTAGAGAATTGATCCCTCACGGAATGTTTGCAGGAAGGATTGGATGGCAGAGTAGGTACAGGCAGCAAAGGGGAAAGATGGATTCCTCAGGAAGGAGAACACCAAAGGAATGAAATGAAGGTTATTGAGGGAGAGGGGGGCTGCAGAAGGGTAGAGAAAGAAGCACCCTGAAGTACCTACATGTGATTTTTAGGATGTCTCAGTGCTTCAGGATTGCAGCCAGCCTACATGCCTGGAAAATCAGGGATGTTAGTGTGTGGATGTGAAAAAGGACACTGGAGATGGAGTCAAGGATAGCACTGTTTGTCTTCGGTGACTTGTACAGATGCTTGAGCTGGGGAGTAGAAGGGTTAACCACTCTGTGTATTAAGGCTACAAAAAGCTTTTCAAGCAGGGAYATAAATTACTGGAGCTGCTGTTCACAAAGACACATATCAGACATAAAACAACTGCCACAGCTTTTCACGTGTCTTATTGTGCTTCATCTCCTGGTGATGGCTGGAGTGCTCTGGGACTACTTTTCAAAGTATTCTCCTTTGTGTCTCAAGAATACACAATGGCTCAGCTTTGACATCCATCTTCATGTGTGAGGAGAGTGATGGGTCACTGGTGACAGAGCTGCAAACACGYTATCGAGCATCTTCTGGTGCCTTCCGAGCAAGGGTTCTTGTCCTGCACAAGACAGCATTTAGATGTTCCTTTCCTGATTATCTCAGTAGATTTTTGTGTACTCTGAGTCATGGGAAGAGCGACCACTGTGGACTTTTTCCTACTTTGTGATTTGCAGGGAGTCAGTGTTTCCAGAGGCTGCTGGGTTCCCTCATTCCCAGGAGGGTCCCGCTCTTAAGGAAAATCCCAATCCTAAAGAGCCACTGAGGTCCAGATCTGGAGGGATAATACTCAACTAATCAGATATTCACGCACTCCTGTCCTCTCTGTTTAGAAGCAGCCAGATGCTGCCATGCTCTTCACCGAGCTGAACTGAACAAACATGGAATTAACATTGCTGGACCAGGATTTTTTGCTCCCTCCCCCGTTGCCGTGGGCAGGGGCTGTTAAGCCATCTAGCCAGATCACTCCTCAGCTTGCCAGCCTTCTGCCTGTCTTGTGTTTATGGTTGGGAAGTGGCAAAACCGGTGTGTGTGTGCACATCCAAAACTGCTGAGATCTGCAGGCAAATGGGTTCTGGGAAACCTTRTGCCAAGAAGAAAAATACCTTAGTGAGTGTAATATTTAGCACTCAGCTAAATAGCCTGTACATCCCCTCATGCCTCTGTGCTCAAAAGGAGCCCAGACTCCTTTAGAAAGTGAATTTAAAAGACAGTGCTCCTGTTTGGTGGTGGCAGAGGGCTCTGCCTGCTTGGGTTTGCATCAACAGACAYAAAGTGTTGCCTTCACCTCTGTGAGTTTTTTTTTCCTGGGCACGTTTTGTTTGTTCCTGCTGCCCAGGAGGGCTGACAAAGGACTGGCATCGGGAGCAAGGTGGCTCTGGGGGCAGGGATGGGGCTGTGTGGGTGCCCAGATGGCTCAGAGCCCTGACCTGGGTRCTGGGTTGGGGGATGTGGGTTAACCAGGGGAATGCTTGTGGGTAAATATTTGCTGTCTCAGACCATGAGCTCTGCAAGAAACAGGTCTCAGAGCACAAATAAACATCCAGCCCTCGCAGCTCTGAGGCTGGCTGGGTCCAGCAATGCCCACTTGTGTTTGTGCTAATATTAAATATCAGCAGTAGGGTTTTGCCAGCTTCATCCCTCAGGCTAGCCCTGGTTTTTAACAGCTCTGCAGGGAACTGTCCTTCCCCCACACCTTTTTTTTTTTCCCCTTACCATAAAGTAAATCAAAACTGGGGTTAGCCACAGTTAAGTGACCATGAAATGCTCAGAGCTAATCCTAAGGCCCTGGTCCTTTCAGGCATTAGCCCTGCTGTGACTCTGTAGCAATCTCCTCCAGCTCTGCAGTTTTCCAGTTCTTCAAAATTACCCTACTCATGTCCAAAACCAGGCTCAGAAATGGTGAATTTAGCCACCCATCAGTTCCCTCAGTCAGCTTCTGTGTATCTGCACAAACCAGAAACAAATCTCCCTCTTTCACCATTTCCCCCCCAATTTTTATCTGTCTCTGAAGTAAGATAACACCTGCTGGTGCAGAGACACCTCCAGCATTTTGAGCCCACAAATGCTGCAGTGAACTCCCAGCTTTTCCCAGCTTTCCCAAAATGTGGATTCAGAGGAACCCAGTCTGGAGCAGGGACAGATGACCTCTCCCTGCACTGCAGAATAACCCTTTTATCTCTCGTGTATTATTTCCTGTCTCACGTGCTGATATGGCTCAGGCACAAACCCCACTCCTGAGCGCTGACACATTGCAGGGCTCAGTTTGAAATCTGTGTTTGTGTGATCCTGGAGAGATTCACTGCTTGTCCACACTGGTAACACCTCTACTGCTTCAGAGCTGATTTTGGGGGTCTCTGCTCACAGAGACCCACTTTTCAGCAGGTTTGTCACTCTCTGCTGTGCTCGGTGGTGAATTCTGCCTCTGTTTGTCCCAATCYCTGATGGAATGATAAGTCTGAAACGATGACTCAAAGCTCAGTTTTCACTGTGGTGTTTGGGAGAAAACCCTTGTGAGACTCTTTTTTTTCTTGGTGCCTGGAGTGCTGTCACTGAAGTACAGAACCACAGGATACAAACAATGTATAAAATGTTGTTCTAGCTCTTGTTTGGAGTTTCGTGCTGCTGCTGTCTGGGAGGAGTTTAAAGTTGAATAATGCTAAGATGGGGCAGCACAGTGGTGCTGTGRGATGGGGAAGGCTTTTCCACTTCCACAGATGTTCCCTGTCTGCAGGGRTGGCTGATTGTCCTGGAGGATGGTAAAACATCACCAAAAGGAGCTTTTAAGGAGCCARCTGAGCTAAGGACCATGCAGCTGTAAAAGCCAGAGAGCATTTCCACCAAGCTGAGCACAAAGTTGAGGTGGCTTTTGGAACAGGCTCAGCTGCTGAGGGATGAGAACACCATGAAAATAAACAAGGTGCTGTGTGGAAATTTGGTTAGGGAGTTGAAAGTCAATTCACCCACAATTCATCTGCTGCATTTGTGACAGGCGAATAAAATAAAATACCTTGAGAAAGGGCTTGAGGTAATTTTTTTTCTTTTCTGCTGGGCTAAAGACACTAAATAGAAGACTACACCTTTCGTGGAAGGCAGTCAAGCTCTTTTTCACCAAACATTTGGATGTCAACATGAGCAGCTTGAGCCTATGTAAGATTATAGACTTTTTCACGTGTCAGTCAAAATATCCTGGGGAGAAAAATGTCACATTCTTCCTCTRTGTTACTGGCACTCATGTTTTGTAAAACACATAGCTTTTTATTTAAAATAGATCTGCAGATATAAAAGCTGAACAGAAAATATCAGGAAGTTGGCTGGTCTCTAGAAGAGATGCCTGCTGAGAATGCAAAATTAATTTGCTGCATGTGAAAAATGCTGGCTGTGGGGACAGATGACAGGGAAGGTGCCCAAAAGAGAACAGCATGGGTATGTCTCCTCTGTCTTGCAAAGCAAAACAGTCCAGCTCTGTTCACAAAGGATTGTTTCTGGGGTGAGTAACCTGATCTTTGTTCCTTCACACTGATTTACTCYTTTCCAAATCTCTCTCTTCCAGCACGAAACACTTTGTGTGTCTCACCTAAGGACAGAGAACATGCAGAGAGTGTTTGTCAATGGCAGTGCCTCCCTCAGCTGATCAATGGTGGTGTTGGTCTCTCCAAGGTGCTCATGGGGCTCCAGGTGAAATATTTGCCCACGTTTTCCCACACAGAAAAACTGTTCTGGCTTGGTTCATAGACCCACCTTAACAGAGGAAAAAAACCTTCAATATTCTTGGGGTGAATTACTGGTTCCACCAATTAAAGAAACTGAAGCATCAACATTTTCCACRCAYSTAAGAAAATYGCATSARGTGTTCAGGACCAYACCAGAACCAGAAYTGACCATTTTTCTCAACCCTTAGTGGGACTCTGTGGTTCAGGACYGTACCAGAACYAGAACTGASCATTTCTCTCAACCCTTAGTGGGAATTCTGTGGTGTTTTCCTTGTTCCTTTTCCACCCAGCTGCATTTGCTCCTGGTGAAGGGCTGTGCTGGTGCAGGGTCACTTTCAGGATGTGTTTTGGCTGCTGGCTCTGGGATGTTCAGTGTGAGAGGATAAAGCTGTGTCTGTATTTCCGTGGTGCTCAACTTTTCACTTTTGGGTTTACAGCAGGCCACGGTTTTCCTGGTGTGCGCCAGATTGACACACACAAAAATGAGGAGAGAGATGGGTGCTTAATTACCAAATTGGGACAAAAGAGTAAGGGAAAGTACATCCTCAATTTGTTTTCAGAGGATTTGAGGTGTGTACTTCAACCTACCCTCCACCACCAGCCCCTGTGGGATCTACCCTGGAGGCAAGGACCAGGAGATCCAAACTGTAAATTCGGGATCCTGAAGGCTCCTGGGTTGAACTGAACATTGCTTCAAATTGATTGTTAAATCAGGGAGTGTGGGCGTAGCTCTTTCCATTATAATCCCCACAAATTGCTTTGTAATCGAAAGCTTTTGTTCCAGTGTCAAGTGGTTAAGCACCAAGTAAGAAGATCTATTTTACAAGACTAGACAAGATCTGACAGACAGCGGAAACTTAACTTTCAACAAATATAACAATCAACATGAGGGAACCAAAAGGTCCTCATTAAGCACTGCTGTTTTTAATTAATTGGTCCTTCAGATTTACTTCTTTAAAGCTGCTAACAGCCTTAAGCCTTTCCTAGATTAATTACAAAAGACGAGCAAATCACAATAATTAGTTTAGCCTCAGGCTCTCACAAGGCCTCTGACCTACGTGTGTAGGTTTGCTCCATGCAGGGTAGGCCGGGGGAAGCAATTTGCCTTCTTGTCTTGTTTCTGAATCAGAATTTCTGGCAGGAAGTGGTTTCTTTTTTTTATTTTTTTTTATTTTCTTCGCTTGTTGAAAAGTGTAATTTTCCTTCCCCTAATAGATTCTTGTCACTTAGTTTAAAATGATCCCTGTGCTGTAACGACTCCCACTTGGGCTGGAAACCCTCCTTCACCAACAACAGCTCAGTCAGCGGCGATGACTTTCAAGGCTTGTAATTCTTGGCTTATGGGGCCCACAGACTCGGGGAAGTATCATTAAAAATGAATCATGCTGCTCCCCTGGGGACGTGCCTGCTTCCTGGGATGCACATTAATGGGATTCCATCCTCCCTTTCCTGCTGCACAGGCTGCTGGAGTCAACAGCGCCGTGTGGGGATGGATTKCACACAGGAACGGTGTGTGGGACCTGCTGGTGTCAGGAGACACGTTCTGCCCTGGCTAAACACAGCCTTTTGGGGCCATCCCTGTTCCCTTTGATGCCTTATCAATCAGGCTGATCTGAAAGAGAGGCCAGACAAACTTAAGAGAATGAGAATACACAACTTTAATCCAGGCCTAACAGGCCCCCTGGTACATCAGGGCAGACAAAGCCTCCTCCTGAGGCAACACCCAAAATGGACACCAAGTCACGAGATCTTCACCTTTTATAAGTTCTGCCTTATTAACATATTGGGTCTTAATTCTCCAATGATCTTTACAGGTGATGATGTCAACCACCCCAAACTTGCTTCCCCCCCAACTCGCTGTTGTTTCCATATTTTGGGGCTCTGAGGCAGCGAGGTGTCCTGGGATTCAGGCTCAGAGAGGAATTGTTTTGTCTAAAGATGAGAAAATGGTAGTTTTTAGTGCTGTACTAGAGAAGTACAAGAATACAGAYGCATGAAAATACAGAAACAAAAAATCCTAAGGCATCATCTTCATCGTCCCATTCCAACAATCACGCCCCTTGGCTCTGATCAGTGCAATGGGCCAGCCTGTTTCTGTGCCTCAGTTTCCCAGCCYCATCCCTTGGAGAGCAGCCCCATGCCTTGACTTACTCATTCTCCAAATTGCTTTGAGATCTTAGGCTGATGAGGAGATAAGGGAAAATTATTGCAGTTTGTGCTCTTGATTAGATAATCATCTGCTTAATTTCCTGCGAGTTCAATGAGGCACCTAAGAATTATGCTAAACTGTGGTGGAAGGAGTGACATCACCYCAGCGCTGAGCTGTTTGACAAAACTGAGTGTAACCATGGATMACCACTAAGGAATGCTGTCCTGGTGGATCTGCTGTGCCCTTCCATGGTGCCCTGGCCAGCAGGGAAATGCAGGGGGAGGACCCTTCCATAGCCCTTAGCCCAAAATCARTGCAGCTCTGCTGCCAAGAGGAGAATCCCCTGCAAAAATCCTTCTTGAGCACAGCAGAGCTGTGTTAGCAACTCTGCTGCTGGCTATTTTCTTCCTGAAAACAAAAAKAACRTAAATTTTTCATTGGAGCTTCTGGGTTCTCTCTTCRCACTTACCTGCCCTCTGTCTCACTGCTGCTGGATGCAGGTTTAAAAGGTGGRGTTTTATTTATTTTTTATGCTTTTAAGGTGTCTTCTTTCAGGCCAGAGCAGACACAGCTGAGCTCCTGTGTGCTGAACTGCTGGGCATTGCTTTGTTTGCTACCTGGAAGCTGCAGAGGAGCATCAGCTCACTGCTGTGCCCTACCTAATAAATCTGTGCGGTTTGTTTTTTTTTTTTT
>NW_026623334.1:1860639-1904129 GCF_030028575.1 Malurus melanocephalus
TTTTTTCACCTTAAATAGTGAGTATTTTTTCACCTTAAATAGTGAGTAGCTACATCGAGGCAAATCCCYTTTTGGAAGAGGCTTTGCTCACCTCTAGGAGAGTTGGTATCAGTAATGCCAGACATCAGGAGGGACTCACAACCCGAGCTGGCAGCTTCCCCCTCCCTCTGGCTCCACAGCAAAAATCCTGGCCAACACAAGTTAATCCATTTCCCTTTTATTGCTCTGACAGAAAGAAAAGGATCCTTATCTCCCTGAACTAGAAGTGGAATGGGAAGCAGGCAGAGTCCTTCCTCTTCCTCCTCCTTATCATCTCTTTGTCCCTCTAAATTTGTCTCTGTCCCTGGACCTTAACYTCCCACTCCAAGGGCAGGCTGATAAGCCCTCTCTGAAACCACTGGTATTGAAGCAATAATTCAGCAGCTGCAGCTGGGCAGAGATTGCCATCTCTGTCCATGGGAACGCTGTCCTCACTCCTCCTGAACGCATCCTGCCCTCCAGACCTTATTTATGGCACCTTCTGGCTGAGCTCCAAAGTGACGCAGCTCGGGGATCTCWGCCGCGCTTTCTTTGGGCTCTGTCCTCAAAAAAAAGGGAATTTGGATTGTTTTTCCCTTCCCTGTTTGCAGCTGGTTGTGCTGAGTGATGTTCACAGGACAGCAGAGAGCTGCTCCTGTGGGTTTGGTGTCCTTTGGGAATCCTGTGGGTTTGGTGTCCTTTGGGAATAAATGCAGGGTGACAGAGGCACAGGTGAACACTGCTGAGAGCTGCTCTGTGACATGTGTGCTGATATTGCCTCAGTTAACAGGCTCCATCCACAGCTCATTTCAATGCACTTGGGGAAAAGTGYCTGCAATATTTCTACGAACTTTAAAAAAATTATCTGCTCGCAGTTTCTGGGCACAAATCATTGCAAAAAGCAGGTTTTTACACTTCAAGTTTCATCAGCTTGGCCCAGAAGTGCAATTGCACTCCCAGTGCTGGAAACCAACCCCAAATGCTTGTATTCACCCTCAATTCAGAGTTGGAAAAAAACTTTCTGGGTGTTAGTTTCCTCTGCTTGAGGAAAGAAAAGCCCCATGGGACCACAAAACTTTTCAGCAAAGGGATAAAAATATCAATATGTATCCAGCACAAACTTTTAAAACTAAAGCCCCCAGTGGTAATGATGGTGGTGGTGCTAGTAATGTACAACTGACAGAAAATAAAAGTGGTTTTGGAACATTTAAAAAAGAAAAAAAACCAGACATCTGCTTTCATTTGCACCTGGCATGACTTTTTGAGTGGTGCAGCTCCCCCAGACACGTGGGAGCGTGGGATCGAGGAGGGGCTGGGGCAGGGGAGTGGGAGGATCAGGTCTTTTTTCTGACTTATGGATTTAGCAATAAACAATAACGATTTCCCCTTTATATAAGCACCAGTAGGGGAAACAAAACAAACCCTTTGCCTCATTTCCTGTTGTGTTTTGAGGTTTTTTACCAACACTGAAAACCACAGTTCATTACGGGAAGTTTTAGTGGTCTGGGTCTGTCAGTGTTTTAAATCAGTATTTGGCATCAGCAAATGAGACACTTTTCCCTTGAAGTTGGAGGGGAATTTCACTCTTTTATGTGTGTTTTGTTTGAGAAAAATTGTATTCGCATTTCTTGTYGGGCTCCTCATTTATAAGCACCGTGTAAAGCTACACCAACAAAACCAGCAAGGTTTTGTACAGTTTTCCTTCAAGCTGSATGAATAACCCTTCACCATTAACCTGCTGCTTGCCAGGGGCTGGGGAGTGTGGCAGCCACAGCTCTGCTGTCAGCTCGGTTYAATATCACAGATTCTTTGTGGATGAGTTTTCATCAGTGGGTTTGTTCTGGAGGGAGCTATGAGCTCGAGATGCTGGTAAATTWGGGGGGAGTTAGTAGGGTTATGTTATCCCCTATCTGGGATTTTGGGATGGTGCTGTTTGTGATGTGCCCCAATCCCAGTGTAGACAGTAAGAGCAGCAGGGATATGAAACACAACTTTTTAAGTTTTTTCTCCCTGTTTTCCAGTCTTTAAAAGGGTTGATGGAATTAACCTGATTTTGTGGAATACGGTGAGATGCTCAGAAAAGAACAAGCACAAGGAAGGCAGCAATGTCCCAAGGTTCCCTGAGCAGCCACATCCCTCACCAGCTGTGTGCTCCTYTCTGGGCAGCCAGGCTTCAAGGAGGAGCTGTCTGTGGGTCAGAAACTCCAGCCACACCGAGCTGAGAGCTGTTTAAAGGAGATGAAAGCGAGCGTTGCCTCTTGGAGGAGAGGGCTCTGGAACGGGGTGGCTTTGCCTGTCCTGTCCTATCTCTCCATGGAGACTGTGCCAGCCCCCGGGGAATGTGCTCTGCTGCCATGGGTTAAGTGTTTGAGAGTATGGCAGGCATAAAACAAGCGGGCTGAGCGCTCCCATGTGCCACCAAAATCCATTTAATTCTGTAGCAYAGGGAGAACTCGCTTTGGCACCTTCCCAACCTCCACCAGCCCTCACAGAACAGATTAACACAGGATGTAATTAATAAACAGAATGACTTTTTGGGTTTTTCCCCCCCTTTTAGCATGGCATGTCCTACCTGGACATGGCCCTGTGCTGTTCAGGGTGATATCCCTTTACCTGGGCACAGGTTAAGCCACCCTTGGCCCTATGTAGCCATGGCATATAAAGAGGTGATACAGGTCCAACAATCCCATCTCACCTCCTGAAAAGGTTGTGGCCAGTCTGCAGATGAGGAAAGCACCCAGCAGGCTTTAGGGAGGGCAAGGGAAAGGTCCTGYTCTAAACCTGGCACTTTCTGTGTTACTTTTCTTTGATCCCATCACTTCAAAAACCAATAATGCGAAATCATTGCACCCCACACCCCTTGAAGTTACAACAGGCTAAAAAAAAACCCCACAAATTTTCCAGCTGAAATCTTGTATAGTGCTGGGCTTGGGTGCCAGATAACATGTTGCTATGCCACAGGCTGCCAAGGAATCCGAGTGCTCCGGGTGCAGGGACCCCAAAGATGCCACACAGAAGGCTCGGCGTGCTTGCTGTGTTTTTCCATAGCAACAAACACGCCTGATTACAGCACATTCATATGCTCCCTATAATGAGTATCCCATAGGAAATTTATCACCGTGCATCCTGCATCCTAATTAGAAATCAGGCTGGGGCAACTGGAGCTGATTCCCCCGGTGTGGGATGTGTTTGGTGTGGAGAGGGCAGAGGGAGCAGAGAGGGGAGGATGAGAGGCAGCTCTGCTGAGCGCTCAGCCCCAGAGCTGGTTGCCAAATTTCACAGCTAATTCTGAAATATTTGTGCTGTCCCTCCAGGCAATGTGGTGTGTGTGAATGAGGAGAGGTGTTTTTGAGGTTTTTCTTTTCTCTTGTTTAAAATTTTTAAAAAAACCACCCAAATCTTCCAGCCTAATTTCTCTTCTGCTCCCCCTTGGCAGGCAGAAATTGAAACCAGCAGCTTTTAGGGTTTAGTTCCATAGGCAAAGCATGTTTTCCTGGGGGGTTTTTGCTGTGGTTTGGTCCAATTGTTACTTCTCTATCACTTACAATATTCTTAACTACTTCAGACAAATTCAGCTGCGCTCTAATGCAAAAAATAAAATACACGGGCAAAGTTTCAACTGGGAAAATTTAATAAAGAATTTTATTCACCTGACAAATCGAATCAATTTTCACCAAATAAGGCAACACTGGGCCTCAAGGCTAAGAGTTCAYTGCAGGTGCAGTGTGTACATCTTTACAGGTTCAGTGGGCTTGGGTTTTGTGGCTGGTGCTGAGTTTAAAATGAAATGTTCCCGGCAGGTCAAAAGCAGTTTTGTAGCCCAGCAATTGTGCTTGGTGTTCACACAGTTCAGGCAGTGATGATAGCTATTAAGGTACCTACTTATATTTGCCATCAGCACTGCGTTTAGGTTTTTTTCTTATATGATGGGATCTGTTCAGATTCAGGTAATGAAATTATCTTTCTTCTCCATTAACCTGTGTCACTTCAATTTGTGAACAAACTCTGCCCTTGACTGTAACCTGATCTGAGCCCACAGGCTCTCACYGTGCCTCCAAGGACACAATTTGGTCACTTTTGGTAGGTAGAAATACAAAGGGGAGGCACAAATATATATAATATCAAAGCCATTGTTAATATTTATTATTAGTAGTTAAATCAACCATCTTTGTACCCAGAGTTAATTTCCTGAGGCCTTGGTGAGTTCATGATCAGAAGTGGGTTGGAAATCATGCAGAGGGGGCATTTTCCACACGGGGATTTATCATGTCACATCACCTGCTATTGCAGGGGCACGTGGGAGTGAATCAGGTGCCCCAATGTAGGTGTCTTGTGACATTTTTGATGCTCTGCAGCATTTGAGACGTGGCCATACTGCTGGAATCTGGGATTTGGGAGATCTGGGCTGCGTGCAACAGGCACAGTTGAATGTCAAAGCAGCAATAGATACTTGTCAGCTGCTTGAACTGCTCCCTTCTACATAGAAACAATGATATTTATTCAGCAAATGGGCTCACTTGATGCCCCAGAGGCTGAGCTGACTTTAGGCACGACACTTTACATTTCAGTGAAATCATTCAGGATGGCTCACAAAAGTTCACCAGGCTTCTGAGTCTTCCTTTCTGTGCTAAAAGAACCAAGACAAACCCCACTGTACCCAACTGAGCTGCGTTTTGCCCATGCAATGGCTCTGAGTGATGCAGTTACAGCTTCCTGAGAGTGATGTTTCACCTTATTGTTATGGGACAGAGCAATGTGACATTTCCTTCACCCCAATTCCCACTGGCTGCCTGCTCAGGAATAACCCAGTCTGGATTTGGGGTGTGCAAAGGGCAGCCTGCCCCTCACCTTTCCATGGCATGGTGATTGCTGCGGCTATTTTGCTATTTTAGGGGTGTTTGGGTGCACACAGAGCTCACTTGCAAGCTGCTGTCATTATCGTGACCCTCATTGCAGTTTTCATTTTGGAAATGTCTGATTCTGGTGGTTGTTTGAGGCAAAAGAAAGCAATGCCAGGTTTCTGGGGTTGGCACTGCAAAMACTCTGGTAAATGAACTGTGTTTCRTTTGCCATCAGCTGGGTCTTTGAGCTCAGACTCGCTCTGCTGATAGAGCAGYCCTATCACAACAAGCACAGCACTTTGTTCCCATGTTCTCCACTTTGGAWCAAGCAAAACGCAGTAAGCCTCTTTTCTCCTTGCCAGGAGAATGCCAGCATTTGTGTCAGCCCCACAACATTAATGAAATCACTGTGTGGTGTGCTGTGAAGTGGCCAAAACACTCTGTTGTAACCTTTGAATGAAGTGCTGCTCATCACAGGCCGGAGGTGCTGCAGCTGGACAAATGGCCTGGCAGCCAGCCCAGATGCCCAGCGGGCACTTGCTGGGCACCAAATGGCCCTGTGTGCTCCGTGTCCAAATGTTCTGACTGCAAAAGGCCCCRTTTCACAGTGCCTGCCCCTGAGGGAGCTTTATTCTCTCTCAGGAGAGGATGCTGCAGCAGTTTCTGGGCCATTTGTTACCTGTTTCCTCCCTGAAGGGGTCAGATCAGGGAGAAATGTGTTTGCATCAGGAGGAGAAGATGCAGGATGTACTGATGCCTTGTTTGGCAAGGGTGGGGAAGCAAAATACCCTAAAGGGGTTTAGGTGGGCTCTCAGGGAAGGACCAAAGCTTAGAAAGGGCTCTCATGTGGAGGGGAAGAGTAATTTTCACCCCCAGGCTGTTTCACATTGTGTGTGTTTGAGGGCCCACAGGCTCCCTGCTGCCTGATGTCAAACCTTGCTGTGATTTATCATCACCACGCACAGGCCTAAAAGCTCTCCCTTCCACAATGCTGTGAAACTGCAAGTAAATTTTATTCATATTTTCTGCAATTTTCTTGATTACAGACAACAAAAAGTCCATTCCTGTTGGAAAAGGAAAGAGCCCTGGGGGCTTTTCCAGCTTTGTGCTGCAATTTGATCTGCTGAACTTGCACTGACCGGGGGATTATTGTCCCTAGAGCTCCCTGGGTTAGGTTTTGGAAATCAGGTGGTTCTCTTCTTGATAAAGCATGGCCAGGGCAGGGTGTCAGAGTGGCATTTTCTGTTGTTTTAGGGTGASTGGACTGACAGACATCTCCTTGAGCACTTATTGCAGCGCCCATCCGGGCAGCAGAGCAGGCTTTGAAACCATCCACACATGAAACGAGGCTGGTGCAGCAAGAATAGATCAGAGCAGRGCAAGAGAGAGATGAGTAAGGAGGAGGGAATGGGAAATAGGCTGATGTGTCTTTGGAGGCAGGAAAAGGAATGTGTAAAACAGACACAGGAGCAGTAGATCAAAGTAGCCCAGTGGGAAGGGGAGAAAGAGCAAACTAGTTATTGCATGAACAAAAATATCATCATGGATGAGACATGAAGGGAATGACAGGAGGAAGAGAACAGAGATTGAGAGTAAAAAGAAACATTTTCCTGTTGCAAAAGAATAGAACAGTAATAAAGGACAGGAGTGGGAGGTGAAAAGGAATTAGATGAAGAGGAGGAAGGCTGGAAAAAAAGACATACTGAAATGGTGACTGTATGACCTCGGGGAAGAGCAGCAGCTCGGAGATGTGTCTTGAAATTCACTTTGGGGAGCACATCATGAGGCTCAGGCTCAGGCAGGAGTTCTTTTCTTTTGGGAAGGACCAGCCCATGCCCCCATGGATGTCACAGGTGGGGCCTGCAGGAGCGAGTTTGTGGCTGCAGCCCCAGAACAGGGCCTTGTTCAAGGGGAAGAAAAGAGTCCAGGGAAGCACAACCAAGCTGCTGTGGCACAGTGAAGCAGGCAGCATGTGGTGACATTTCCTTTAAAGCCCTGCCTTGTGATGAGCTGGCTGCAGGGTGCGCGGGGCAGCGCTGGCTGTGCAGCTCCCTGCAGGATGTGCTTGGGCTCCCTGCCTTGGCTGGAGCTTTCACCCCATAMACACTCACTTCCAGCAGCTCCTGCYTGCTCTCCCTGCCCCTGGCTGCCTGCTCAGGGTGCCCAGATCCTGCCCTTTTGCCAGCTGGAGATGCTCCTCTTGTCCTGCTCTGGGCTTTTGGRGTGAACGTGCCCCTCCTCTGTTCCCCTCCACTGCTCAGTGGAACAGTTTGCTTCCTCCCCAGCTCTAAGTGGCATTGTTAGTTCTTTGGCTCTAATAATCTTCATTTGAAGCTCTAATGGATACCCACACAGATAACATGCTAATTTATTAGTTCAGCTCAACTGGGCTGCGGGATGAAAAATGATTGCGGAAGACTTTTAATAAAATTCAAAGGGATTTTATAGGTCTCAAGCCACTTTTAAAATGCAAGAGAAAGCCAAGAGTATTACTTTGTTAACCCACATAATTCTATCCTGCCTAATGAGGTCTGGAGCTAATCTTCAGCGCTCTGCCCTGGGATCAGAATTATTGGAGCAGGTAAACACTGCTAAGCGCCACGCTGCATCTCCGAGTTGGGCTGCTCTGTCACCCTGACTTTCTGTTCCTTCCCTTCCATGAACTCTTCATAAAGCTCACAATAGAGATGATAATGTGAAAACAAAGAGCTGGCATGCAGCAGCCTCCTTTCCTCTGCTCTGCTGGGGCTGAGGCAGGGAGGGGAAGCACAGTGCTGGTTTGGGGAAGAGCACAGGTCTTGATTTTCAGGCTGCTTTTCCAAAGGGATGTGGAGAGATCAGCCCGTGACAGCCACCACTCAGCTGTGAAACTCGTGCTACACACTCAGTTCAGGCAGTTCAGGAGTTCCTTTCCACCACAACTTCGCATTTATTTCTCATTTTTGATGAGCTGTTTTGTGTTTGGGGGAGACAAAGGGTGATCTCCTAGAAATATAAGAGAGAAATCATTTGCTTAAACCTGTTCAGGAGAGAAAGTCTTCTAACCTGGATGTGGCAAGACTGTTTATTCTCCCCTATTTTTATATTTTGGGGTTTTTTTTTTTTTCCTAAGAGAGACAATCACTGCAGTTTGACAGTCAATGGTAGAGAACAGAAAATACAAAGCAAGGYTGCCAATTACTGGAAACTGGTGACCCCACTTGATTCAGGGGAGTTACTCACCCACACCAACTCAGAACTTGCTTCCCATTTGAGAATCCATAACAAACGTTGTCAGTAATATTTCATCTCAGACCTTGCCACTAAAACCAGACWAAAGAWTTAGGCTGGTTAAAGGTTCCACAAKCTGTTTATGCMRTTCACCCTGTCTCTATAGGYTGTGAAGGAAATTAATTTTGATTTGAGTTAAAACAAAGGCAATTGAACCCCAGTTCTCAGAATGACTTGGGGAAGCTTATCAGGTTTCTGGAATATTTCTCTGTGTCACAGCAGGCTCCACTTTGCTGTTTCCAYGATGTGCACAATGCCATAATAAACCAGAAAGAAACCCCATGTGAGTGTAGGGTTTGTCATTTTGGTTACTAAACTAACCCAGCAGCGTGAGTCCTGTGTTCAGGGCAGGTTTTGTTCACATTTATAAGAATTATGACATCAGTAATGTTTTCCTGAGTGTGTAAGCAGTGCTTGTCACAGCCATCAGCAAAGCAGATGTGGTTTGGATGCTGCAGAGGGTTTTGTCCAACCCTGTGACCTCGTGACTCTCTCTGGTGCCATTTCTCAGTGATTACAGYGTGGCCTGGGGAATATTAGCTACAGTCAAAGCAGAGGAGGTTAAGGTGACCACTTACCAGGAAAATGTAGCTTTCAGGGTATAATCTGTTTACAAGCATTTAATTGCAGTAAATGAGCCAGGCAGAAGGTGAGGAGGATCTGAAACACAGAGGAATAATAAATTGACTCATGTTTATTTAAGCATTTATATCTTCTGAAGCTGGGCTTAGYCTGAGGATGCAAAGGGATTAAGGCATGCTTGCAAAGCCCCTTGTCCTCTGCATCCTACTTTTCCCCTATAATGCCAAATCCTCCCYCCCTTTCCAGTGGGGTCTATGCACTTGTACATTTTTTTTTTTGCTTAGAATATTTTCCCTTGTCATCTGCACTGCTCAGTGCTGTACATCTCACTCCCTCTCCCAACCTATTCCTTGTGTTTCAGTAAATGCTGCTCTTTCAAGCTGGTTTATCTTCCYCCAATTTGAATATAGAATTATCTATCTCAGTGCCTGAATGTGTAAACTGGGTTGTATCACTTCAGGCCAGCTGAAAGCTGTACTTTCCAGAAGGGTGCAATTAATTAAACAAATCCCAACCCCAATTTCATTTTGACCTAAGTGCTGAAATGCTTGACATGAAATGGATCATTTTCTGGAGTTTTCCTCTTGATGAATCCACATTTAATATTAAACTAAAATCCAAGTTAGGTTTTTTTTCCCCCTTGCAAAATGTCAACATTTTCATTTTGAAAAATGTTGAAACAAACTGTTCTGACACCTTGGAAAATCCATCTCCTCCCATACCAATTTACCATCCAAAAMCCCATCATTAATGTTTTAATCCATAAAAATAACCTAATCAGCAGCTGTAGCCGAGCTTCATCTCCTTTGAGYTCCACCGCTCATGGGATTGCAGACCCACTTGCATTTTTGGGTTGTCCCTCAGATGGAAGGCTGAGCTGKGTGCAGTGGGATGGGATAAATGGGAAAAGGGGGTCACACCTCACCTGGGGTCACTCTTGCACCCCAAAGCAGCTGCTTTTGGGAAAAGCTGTAGGATCTTCACCTGCATGAGACTGATGGGCACTACTGAGCCTTGACGGCCTCATGGGCTACAAGTGGGGTTACAAGAGCTCAGTTTGGGGCCATCCTGATGCTGTAGGGTGCCTCCAGCCCTGCTCTGGCCCTGCTCAGACAGGCAGCACCCTGGGCTGATGGTCTGTGTCAGCCTTGACCCATTCTCACAGTGGGGCTGCTCCTGTAGCTGCCCTGCCTTTTACCCCATGGGACAGGAACCTTTGTTCCCCTGAGCATGGACTTATTGCTCAAGTCCCAGAAGGTGTTTTTGACCAATAACTGCAGGCCCACAGAAATGTTTTACCTGTCCAARCAAGGAAACACGGTTATCCTCCCTTCCTGGATGCACAAATGAGGTGTATTTTCCCAGCTCTCGCTGATTTTTGGCAGTTCCCTTCCTTTTTATGACTCATTATGGTTCTCATTTTGTGGTTACACTCAAAGAATGTGCTTTCAGCATGGTTCTCACACACCCCCAGCTGAAGAGGGCTGTTCTGCACTGTCCTGCCCCTCCTGCCAGGATCCTAAAACAGTGCTGCGAGGTCACTGTGAAACTCATCCACCAGCTCAGCTCAGCTCAGGCAATGCAGTTCTTTTCCCCAGAGCCACGTTTGCTGCCCAGCACACCCCAATCACATCTCTGGGGCTGCAATCCTGTCCTGGGATTCTGGTTTTTGTTCCGAGCCCCCGTTTCTCTCCTTTATCAATCCATCATAATTGACCCTGGCAGCCCCTCAGACAGTCTGTGTGCTTCAGAGATGAAAAAGATCAATCCCTGCACCCATTCCTGATCTCTGGTGCCTCAAACCCAGGGGCTGTTCCTGGGATAACCTCTTGAGTTATCCCAATTTTTTGTTCAGTTCCTATTAAAACCCATGGAAAGATTCCCATAACTGGACTTCCTCGTTTCACTTTTGCTTTCTGAAGAGCAGATTAATTGCACGGGATCTGCAGTGGGAGACTCAACTGTGCCAAGAAATGCAGACAGCTTTGCAAGAGCAGATATTTCCAATTGCTGGGCTGCAAACAACTTGGAGCAACTTGTAAAGCCACCTGAAATGAAAATAGTKTTCCAGTTAATCTGCAAATGAGAAAAAAAATCGTTTCCAGTGTTAAGAGGGATGTTTTTTGTGGCTTGGGCTGTGATTTCAGTGGGTTTAAGATGGTTTGAGTGGGGCTCCTGGAAGCTCTGTGCCCTGTTTTGTAAGGTGTTGGGTCCTCATGCTGCTCCTTTGGTGTCCAGTGTGGTGGACAGTGACCATTGGGGTGGTTTCCTGTTGGGGGTGGAGGTGGCGAAAAGATCTTTCTGAGAAAAGCAACTTAAATGTGTTCCTGTAGGTCTTGCCATCAAGAAAGGACAATTGTACAAAGGGAATTACCTGAGGAAGTGCAAAGCAGTGAACTTCAGACCCCTTTGGTCCCTGTTTTACATCCCAAGGTGAAGCAGGAGCCTCAAGAGCCCTGGGGCYGGGCAGCACCAATGAAGTGTCCCAGCCATGTCCAGCTGCTGCCTCCAGGGTGCTGAAGGTCCTGAGCTCTGCAGTGTCAAAGAGCAGGGCAGGGAAGGGAAGTGAAACAAAAAAAACAGAAGCTGAGGGAGTATTTTAAAGAAATGAGTGGCTCTGTCTTTCTGTAAGGGGCTGTGACCGGGCTCAAGGCTGTGCCCTGCTCTGATTTCCCTGATTCCAGGACACGACTTCTTTCAGTTCCTCCTAGACACCTGAGAATAGGGAAGAGCATAAAAAAGCTGTTGTGGGCCTCAAATCCACCTTCAGGAACAACTGCTGGTAAGAAATGCCCCAGTTGGCAGCACCTGCCCTGCTCCACGGGAGGCAGAGACATTTCAAATTCACAGAGAGGAGATGTGAACAGAAAMAGGCCCTGGGCAGCCCATGTGTCAAAGTGGGCAATGATTTCCCATGTCCTGACATCCTGTGTGGGTGGGAGTGTCAGAGTTAATTTTTGACACTCAGGGAAGGTCATCTGAGCTTTAATGTGAATCATCTGGTGAGGTTTTAATTCTTCTCCTGAGCAAAGTCCCACAGCAGCACATGAGGAAAATCAGCTGTGCCCTGCCAGGACTTTGCCTCCCCATTTGTGGAATAAAGGGAATCCAAAGGCTGTGAAGGAAAACTGGGTAAGAATTGGGCATTTTCTTGTTTCTGAGCATGTTTGAGAAAGGGAGGGAGCATTATTCCCCAGTGCAGCAGAGACTTTGAGGGTAGACAGCTACCTGAAATAGGTAGGAGATTATTTTATATATTCAGATATCCCTGCAGAGAGGTAGCAGGATTAGCCCTGTGAGCAAGGACAAAATTTAGGGGTATCATCTCTCCAGCAGACATTCATCTTGCCCTGAACTATTCTCCTAGAATTTACATGAGCACTTTTCCCTTTATTTATTATTTTTTGTTGCTGTTTATTGCCTGCCTAATGTTTTCAGCCTTATCACAAAGGCTGATAGCAGCACATCTCTGAAGGAGAGCCTGCACTTGCCATTGCATCCCARGTGAGCAGTAAATAGCCCACTCAGAAAAAAAAAATAAATGCAACTTTTATCAGCCCATCCAAGGCACCCACATGTCCGATTTGGGATTGATCACCTTATAAACCACAGGCTAGGCACAATTCCTCTTCAAGATCTCTGTGTCAGGCCTGAGRAAGAGAACAAACACTTTTGGCCTGGAGGAAATAAAGAAAAACAAAAATCCCTTTGTCTAAAGTTCCCAAATATTTGGCTGTGTAAATCACTTTGTAAAAATGAGAACATCTRAAACATTTGTCCCTGGCTCTTCTCACTGGAAGCTGAATGGTTAAATGGTTAAACAACCCCTACCTAGAGCTTTTGTTTCTTGATTTTACTGGGGAGGGAGAGGTTCAAAGCTCCAGATGTTTGCTGTTTGTAGCAAGGGGTTGTGGTTGGTTGGTGGTTTCTGTTTGCTGTTGTGGACAGGGAATTTTCACAGTCCTGGGCTGTCCAGAACCTTCTCACATGTTTCTTTGTAATTCAAATTATTCACGTGGATTTATGGTATTTTTGAGCTCTGAACTGACACGTGAGTCAGGTGGGAATTTGTGCCGTAGTGCTTAAAGGAAAAAAAAAAAAACAGCAGCAAAAGAAACTCTGCTCTCAGCTCTGCGAGAAATKGAAGTAAATAATACACCTGTATCAGCAGTTTGTTTGACAACATAACTACAGGCTGGTGACAACTGTTAAAAAAAAAAGAGGAACAAAAAGACATTTTGGTTATATGTTAGCATCTCCAGGAATTAGAACAAGAGGAAAAGATTACTAAAACAGCAGATATGGCCTGAATATTTGCAAACATTCTACAGGGCTAAACTTTTCTGTTAGGGTGTGCTGGAAACCCAAGGTCTCATTATCTTTATTAAAACAAGATYCCAGTGCTGGCAGTAGGAAAATCCAGAGTGACAGGTAATTCATAGCTCTACAAGGAGCGGGGTGCTGTGGGAGGAGGCACCAAGGCACAAGGTGTGTGTGGAATATAAAAATGCTCCTTTCAGTGTAATTAATCCCTGAGAATTTCCCAGCGTGGAGAGCAGAGCCTGGGATTGATGGAGCTCCTCAGACTCTGACCTGTGCTATCAAACACTGGTGGAAAATTAAATCAAATATTCCACTGGAATGGGCATTGCTAAGATGAGTGGGTGTGTGGTGGGAAAAGCTGAGTGTTTTGGCTCTTGCAGGGGTGTGCTGGAGCATGGACACCTCCCTGCACTGAGAGGAACCCGTGCCAGCACCTGGCTGCCATAATCATCCATTTATAGACCTGAAATCCCAGTTTAATTCCATGAGGGTGAGTGTTAGATATTTTCAATTTGCCCATTCCGGACAACTTTTCGCTGCTGAAGTATACAGAAGTGCTTTGTAGAGGTTTATAATAGCTCTCAACCTAAGTGTTTCTATTGGATTCAAAGAGCTAATTATCTCTTAAAAATGCCTTTCCAAAATTGTTTGCAGACTTCTCCTCCATTACAGCTGATCCCAAATTTGAGTGTCTCGTGTATTTGTAACAGGTGCCATAGGACTCCTATTAACCTTCTCAAAAAGAAACACCAGCCAGCAGCTGGTGCCACAAAGATRTCACTGTCAAGGGCAGCATCTCAAGACATTTAAAGCATTTTTTTGGCTGAGTATTTTCTATTCTAGTAATAATGTTTCCCTTAGAGTTTGTTGGTYTGTTTTTCAGCGGGATAAATGGCTTGGATGTACCAGGGACCTGGCCTTTTTCACATGGAAAAGAAAGATTTAGCTCAGAGATTTATCTTCATGAGCTAGGGGGAAATTTCCTTCTTTTTGATAGACCCAGCCCTTTAAAGCCTCTGAAAGGAAACCAAATATCTTTAATTCCCAGGAGGTATCTCAGAGGATCAGAGCTGAAACATTACTCTCTGAACTATTAGATACAGAGACCTCTGCGTGACCCTCTGTGTTTCAGAGTCTCGAGGCTGTGGATTCTCCACAAGAACCCATTTCTTCTATCACCAGAGGCTGAACAAGAGTGCACCATTATAGAAGTTTAAATAAACCACATAAGGTCATCTGCTGCTTAAATCCTTGCCACCAGGTCTGTGGATATTTTTGCTTTGTTTCCAGGCGAGCTCGGAGCCCCAGTGCCAAAGGGCAACATGTAAATTTGTGCTGTTATTCTGAAGCATGCAGGGTAATAAATGGTGCTGTCAATTGTTTTCACTCCAGTGACAGATTTATTCCCTTCAAAATGAATGGCCAGGAATGGCTATTATTGCAAAAAATTCACTATGTATCACCTTGTGCCTGTTGTTTAACAAATAATGCTGAGTCTAATTGCCTCCTCCGTGGCCCAGKACCTATGAGTTAATTTTTTTTTATTGAAGACATGTAATTTACCATTGCTTTTGATGTGCTATCTGATTGAATGTCTCTGTGAATCACATCTGCAATCTAGCACTGCATGTCCCAAAGGAATACTCCTTGTCCCATTGTTTTCTCGTGACCCAGGTAAAAACAGTCTTAATTTTAATTTTTTCTTTTAAACACRAACTATTAAGCTTCTGTTTCCCAGTTTCTAGGTTGACATTCCTGCTCCTGGCAGATGCACTGAAGTTTAATAAATCAGTTGGCATCTGGGAATGTATGATGCTTTATAGCACTAGAAATAGTGGGTTTAAATCTCAACAGCACTTTTCCCAAAGTAAACACGGAATTAGCCTGGAATCTGMTCCTGCAGTTCTGCCCAAATTCCCCTGGAATCCAGCTGCAGCCCTTTCTGGTAGCACCCTGTTTTTCAGCAACAAAATGCTGCAGCTGATACACTTCAGGATACAAACATTACTGCTTTTTAAAGATGTTTTTGTGATTCAGCAATGCCTGTTTTTCTACAAGTCTGTGTTCCTTTTTTTTTTTTTTTTTTCAGTCAACATTTCGATCTCTGTAATGTTTTAGGAGGTTAGAAAATAGCATCTAAAACCATAAAGCTTACATAAAGCTTGCATTTCAACAACWTATCTTAGAAAGAGCTGATGGCAGACAAATGTTGAAGTTAAAGCCTTGCTTCCTTGGAAAACAATGCAGCTCCATGTGCCAAAAGAAGGWGATGGGGGAGCAAAGGTGAAATGTCTCTCTGCAAAAATCTTCTTTTTTGTAGCTGCTGAGGTCTGTTATGGTTGAGAATGCAGTGAAGTGGTCCCAAAAAGGTCATCAGAGGTGTGAGCAGAGGTGACAGAGGCAGCTTGTGGGCCATCCTCTACCCCAGGCACTGCATTTCACCATTCCCCAATTACTGAGAACTGCAGAAATGCCATTTCTGTGCTGGTGTGACGGGCTGAATTAGACCCACAATGATTTACTCCAAAATTATTCAGAATGCTCCTATCATTGAGCTCCCCTGCAGGTAAAGGTGGCTGATGCTACTGGTAGAGGTATTTGCTGCTTTCAGCTGTGTTTCTATCACAGAAAAAGTTTTCATCACAGGAAAAGTTTTTATTTCAGTACAGCATCGAACAGCACCAGTCACCCTGGTGTAAGTTACAACTGTGTGATTTCTCCGCAGAGATAAATTTTTAGCCAACTCTTGAGGCCAGGGCTCCTATTTGCATTTCTTTATGACAATAACCCTCCATTAATGTTTTTTTTCCAAACAGCAGAAGCCAAGGTCTGGTTTGGCAGGAGGTGGGTGCTCAGAAGGGGAAATGGGATGGGGAAATCCAACCAGGGGATGCAGGTGGGACAGGAGCTGTGCCTTGGAGGGCAGTCCCTCAGCAGCCAGGGGAAGGGCTGGGGACAGTGCTGGCYGTCCCTGSGGATGGATCYCTCCAGTKWGGGCTGTCTGAGGAGAGGAGAGCCCAGCCTGCCACAAGCAGCACCCTGAGAGGCTCTGCTGGGGATGCTCTCTCAGTACTCTGTTATCCTTCACTTAAAGCAATTTGCCAGCGAGCCCCGAGCACAGATTGCTTTGTTCTGTTAAAACAAATACCCAGGAAATCCAGCGCCAAACTTTTGCTATCACTCAGCTCTTATCTCGCTCTATTGCAATAACTATTTGATGACCTCAACAGAGGCCTTGAATCCGGTAATCAGCTCTTCAAGTTTGCAACAAAACCCTTTTTTTTTTTTTTTCCTAAACAACTACAAGTAACAAGAGGTTGTCCTGGCCTTTTATCTGTTTTGACAAACGAGGGCCTGGACCTCGGGCATGCTGATTTGCTCCTCCAGGGTGTGGAAGGAGAATGTGTTTGYCTCTCCATCCTCCTGCCTCAGCTGGGGCTCACTGTCTCATGCAGCAGCCTGGCAAAGCAGAGGAAGGAATTCCAATCCCAGCCTAAAAGGCAGCAGAGSCTGGTTGGTTTTATCTGTGCTGCCACCAAGAAGTTCAGCTGGTTGAGTTGCACAGGTGATTTTTAGCTCCTGTTTAGCCTGAGCGAGGAGAGATTTGGTGAATAAACGATGTGAGTGATTCACTGGAGGTGATTTCACTCTGCTGCTTCAGCCCCGAGGAGACAGCGATGCTGGGGGGTTTCTGCTCCAGATGTGAGCCTGTTTGGTGTGGAAGGGGTTAAACTGCAGCTGGTGACTGCAGAGCATTTGTCTGAGGAGCAGGATGCTCTTATCTTTACAGTGAAATATTATCCCTTCATGGTTAACAACCAGCAGCAAACCTGCTCATTGTGGAAGCAGTTTGGCATAATTAGCCGGTTAAAGAAGTCTGCCTATTGATTAACTCAACTAAATGACCCATAATTAAGAGCCCAACTGTGGAGCTCATCTATTTGGTGGTGCTTTCCCTCCCCTCGAAGGTTTGGAACCCGCAGGTCTGCTGGATGGTGGGAATTGGGGTGGGGATTGGGGTGGTGTCCCGCAGGGCTCTAATGCACACCCCGATGGGATCCAAGGGGCTGGGGGCACATTGCTGTCCTCTCCCAGCCCACAGGAGCACAGCAGGAGCTCTGCTGGCTCTGGGAGGCTTTGCTGGAGATGTCTGCTCCACATCACCTTGGATTTATGGGGGCTTGGGAAAAGCAGCTTCATCCCTGCAAACAGCCCCCATGTGCTGCAGGGGCACCCAGAGAGACAGAGCTGGGGCTGAAGCTGAGGGTTAGCTTGCAGTGTTTGGTTAGCTTGCAGTGTTGCTTCCTTGCAAAAAGTTGGCTAATTTTATTTGTTATTTATGTCTAGTGTGATGCATGGGCTCAGTAGAATAGAGTTCAGCTCGGGTAGTTTAGAGGAGACCCTGTCTACACCTGAATATTATTGAATTTCTCATCACCCCTTCTGTAAAATGCCACTTTCTGGTTTTTTTCATTTTTTCATATTATGAAACCTTACTAAAGATTCTTCCAAAATGGASTCATTGCTTTGCCCTCCCTTTGATGCAGTGCTGTAAAAGCAGAATCCCTTTTGGGGGTGATTTCCAGCAATCCTGCACATCCTGAGCTGGTACGAGCTGCACCAGGCCAAGGGAGTGATAATATTAARCTACAGTTTCAAATAGTCACAAACAAAACTATAATATTATTTTTTTTTAAACTCTGCTCTTATCCACCTCTTCTTCTCAATCAGTCCTCCCCAAAAACCACAGAAGTAGCAATCTGAACARATTTGGTCTCAAAGAGTTTAAGGTRAAAGGACTTCTTAAGCACTGCTCTTTCCTCTGCTGGCCCCACYGAAATAATCAGAAAATATTTTCAGTGACTTTACTGGGTGTTAGAATAGGCCCCCCCAAATCCTCATCCCCTCCTGCATGGTGAAAAGCCTTTGGCTGTGTGTGTTTCTGGCACAGAAAGGAGATTCTTTCTCCATGTTATTTCCTTTAATCCCTAAAAGCTTTCAGCCACCCGCAGTGGAAGCTGCTGGCGATGGGGTTTGCTGTGCTTGTGTCCTGAGCCAGGGGAGGAACAATTCAAGAAATAAAGACTTAGATCAGACTGGGCACTTTGTGCTCTTGGCTTCATCACTCTTATGCCTGATCTTTAGATTTCTGCATCCACATGGCTTTGGGGAGGCATTTTCTAGGCACAGACCCCACTGAGGTGTAGGTTTGGAAGGCAGACTCGTGTCCCTGCTGTAAAACACCTCTGTGTGAATGTGGCCAGGAATGGCCTTGCCCCAGTGGTGGTCTGTGAGAATTGGAGCTCCAGAAAATGCTTCAAGTTACACAAGAGAGCTGGTACATGAACCTGACCAAGGGCAAAACCCTGCAGCTGCCTTTTGAACTCGATTTTATCCCATTCTGCCCTTTCATCCTGCCTTTTGCACACACYGCTGTGAGGGAATAGTTAGTTCCATCTCATTAATATCTCCACACCTCCATGCAGTGTCTGAACAGCTGAGCTGGCTCCTGCTGAGTACCTGACCATGATCCAGGAGGTTGCTTTGATCCCTTTGGTGGGAAGCAGGGAGACAGCAGGCTGTTTTCATCCCCCAGTTGTGAGAAAGCCACGCTGCCATTCACATCACCTCGGTCCCCCACAGCTGGAAATCCCTGGAGCAGCTCACACATTTGTCTACCTGTTAAGCCCTTGAAAAGGGGCTGAATTAACTCCCTGCAAAGATGCCAGAGACAGCTCAGAGTTATGAAATCTCACCAGGATTCCTCTATGTACATATGTCCAAAATCCTCCAGTGAGGGATCTGGCCCCAGGGAAGGCAGGGATCCCTGAAAGGCCTGAGCGGGCTTTCTGCCAGCCCTCAGTGTCATGCTGGGAAGAAATGAGAGATCTCCTCTCCCCTTCTTACCACAGTGGTAGTTCTTGCTGCATTTGCTGCTTTTGAAAGTTTTGCATTTGGTCAGTACCCCGTAAGCACTTCTGCTTTGGCAGTGAGAGAGCAGCTGCGTTCAGGAACTTACAGAATCCCCAGCAAACCTTGAACTTGAAAGTTTCCATTCTTTACAAATAGATATGCAACTATTATTATATTTATATATAATATATGCTTATTTTATGTACATATTATTAAGAAGGCTCTGAGTATATCAGCAATCTTGGCAGACCGTGTTGTKCTCCATGTGTCACACAGAGGATGCAGATGATCTGAGAGTGCCTTGCTTGCACACCAGAGCTTTAATAGCTGTAACAAGACAATTAGTACATCGTTCCACTCCAACTTTAATGTAATAATTGACAGTAATTCCCCTCCAATGCAATGCACAGCCCGTGTTGTGAGCAAATATCAGAGCACTATGAAAGGGAAAATAAAAGTCAGTTCTGCTGATTAGGACCAAGGGGGTGGATTTGGGGTTGATGCTGCTAATGTTCCACAGTGGTGGATGTGGATGGCACAGGAGCACTGTGGGGACATCCACAGGATGTGACACCCTGAGCTGCTGTGTCTGTGCATCTCTGGATGAGCAGGGTGCWCAGTGCCCCAGGGGAGGGGACACATTTACCCCCGGGTGTGGTACTGAGAGGTGCAGACGAGGCTTTCCCTTCATCCTCCCTGCCACAGAGGAATTTACTTTGAAAAAGAAACAATTTTTTTTGATACTCAGTAAAACAGAGGCTTTGCAGAGGCCAGCACATCGTGGAGCAGAATGAGGATCACCTCTTCCTCAGCACGACCCCAAACACCTCTGAATTCCCAAACCTATTTCTGATCCTCTCTTACAGTGAGGTCAGTGGGGAAATACAGGCTGTAATGCAGCTTTGTGATCTGAAATTCAGTGTCTAAATCGTGCTTTAATGCATCAGGAAAAGCATGATTCCCATGATGGATCAAGCAGATGCCAGCAGATTGCTCCTCCTGTGCCCAGGAGCTGAGCCCCACTGCCCCTGCATGGTCCTGGCTTTCTGGAAAAAGCACTGCTTGTGTCAGGGAAACTCTTCCAGGCTGCCCTAATGATGTTCACATGAAAAGAAAAGGAAGGGGGAGGGAGGAAACATCTTAACCCATGTCTTGTATGATCTCTCCTGTGATCACATCCTGTCTGATCCTCCCTTCTGGGTCTCTGAAGCGTAGGTGGTTGGTGTGTGTTTTCTAGCAGCTCTGTGCTCAGTTGTGTGCTGTGCATGGGTGAAAAKGCTGCTTACCATGGGAGCCTGTGATCTGGAGAAAACAGGAAATGCCATTCRGGCAGTGCTACAGAAAAGGGATTTTCACTGACCCTGTGTTTTTGGACAGAGTAATTTGCAGTATTGTCTGGGGCCAGATGTGTAATTAATGATTTATCCTCRTTTTTGCAGATTTTTGTGATGTGGGCACCGTAAAATTGTCTCCAACCAAGGAGGCAAGGAACGCGTTTCCCAAACTTCTGAGCCAAGAGTCAAATGTGGATCCTGACAGCAGTCACAGAAATTTCCCCATGGGATGGTTAATTTGACATRCACATCACGGTAATGTTGACACAAAGCAGAGTCCCCAGGGCTGGTGGTGAGGGTGCAGCAGGAAGGGTGACTCTTCTGGAGCCCCTGCTCGGTGGGTACTGGGGATGGGGAAGGTGTTGGCATTTGTGTGCCAGGAGCTGGGCAATCTCAGGGTGTCACACCCGAGTCCCTGGTGATGAGGTTCTCTGCTGCACCAGCACTGAGAACAGCAAAATCCCTCCTCCAGCACGGGCATGGATGAAGGCAGTGTCTGCAGCTCTCCCACCCTGGCAGGACCAGCAGTGCTGTCCTTTGCACAGCTTTGGTCCAGCTCATCCTCTTGTCCTGGCCAGAGTCGCCCATTCTGTCCTCGGCCGTGCTGGCAGATGGAGGCTCTGGCTGCACTCCTCCATGTGCCTCGCTAAAACCCCGGTGATTAATTCAAATATTCCCCATCCAAGCATGGCAGGAGCTGCTGTGCTTGGCACTGGGGCAGGGCTGGACATCAGGTGCAGCAGCGAGCAGGGGAATGGGAATGGGAACACATCAGGGGCTGCAGGCACCGCTCTCCTTCCACCCAAATTCCTCTGGCAGCTGGAGCTCCCGCCGCTCCTGTTCATAAAAAGCAAATGACTTCTCAGATTTATTAGTTACCTCCAGGTGCAATTTATCAATCCCAGGCTGGGCCCTGCCCAGGCAGCTGGGGAGAAGCCTGTGTCTTTGATTAATGCGCTCTCCCCCACAATGGTGGCAGATTTCTTGCTGGGGTTTAATTCTAACAGATTCTTAAAAATAACGAGAAGCATATTCAGCGAGCTGTTTAAGAGGATGCAGAGCTGAAGCACAGTTCATTCTCTAAAGCTTTGAAGTGTTTACAGGAGGGGTTGAGGGAATCTTCGTGGAAGAAGGGAGGGTAAAGGAGGAACTTTAAAGGAGGGTGAATTGGAATGGGTGGGAAAAGGAACAATTGCAACAGCTCAGAGTGGAAACAGGAGACTGAGGGGTTTCAAGGCAGAAATGAAACAATGAGAGTGAGTTCCCAATAAAGCGCAAAAAATGTTTAGGAATGGGCTCTTGTAAACACAAAAGTTCCCTTCAAGCAACACAATTTTTGTGTCTGAAATAGCTGTGAAAGGGTAGAGGCACATTAAGTGGGAAAAATCATAAAAACTAGGATGATGAGAGGAAAATGGGAAGCCCCCAAACCTCAGGCTGCAGTGGAAAAAACCCTGAGGCTTCGCTGCAGCCATTCCCCTAATGCATCAAGAGGATGCCTTATCCCATCTATGTTTTCTGCACCTTTTAGCAACAGCTCAAAATGAAAACATTACACATAGACCTGCCTTTTGGAGATTGAGCCACCAAGAGCTCTTGATCCTTTGACCCTTTTTTTCACAGATGGAAATATATTAACTCTCCCCTCCTTTTCAACAATGCCAAAGCCATTTTCTCACAATTCAATGACTGTGCTGGAAAGCAGTTTGCTGTTTTCCAGTGGGATGAGGACGCTGGATCAGGATGATTTAGAAAAACTCCACCAGCATCATCTTGTCCCCTCTGCACCTGAGCCGGCTGCTGACAGCCCTCYTAGGTGCAGCAGCTTGGATTTCAGTGTGACAAAGTGTTTTCACACCCTTTGCTAAGGAGGAACATCATAACCCAGTTAAAGGGCAGGATGCTCCAAGCTTTCAATGCATATTTATACCTTCTATTTTAAGTATCTGCTTTCAGATCTTTCTATATGGTCAGTGCAAAAAGAAAAAAAAGAAGAAAAAAAAAAAAATACACGTCTCTGGAAGGTGACTCATGACACCTAAAATAGACTCCTCTTCTCAGACATCCTCTCTCTGCACTAATTATAGAAGGAGGCTGGAGATGTTTAGCACAATTTCAGCACGTGAAGGTTGGTGCTGCAGGAGAGAGCAGCAATTCCTGCTTTGTTTTCCCTGATGCTGGAGTGAGCTGTGTGCAGATTTCCTGCAGCCCATTCTCTGGGCTGTGCCCTGTTTGCTCCACAGAAAGCTGCTGAAGCCCATGCAGGTACCCACAGGCTGGTCCTGTTTCTGTAATGCTGTGCCTGGCACAGGGACTGTGGTCACAATCCCGCTCAGGTGACACTGGCACTGCTGCAGGATGAGATGCTGTGCCTGGCACTGGGACTGTGGTCACAATCCTGCTCAGGTGACATTGGCACTGCTCCAGGATGCTGTGGGAGGGTGATGAGATGCTGTGCCTGGCAGAGGGACAGTGGTCACAATCCCACTCAGGTGACACTGGCACTGCTGCAGGATGCTGTGGGAGGGTGATGAGATGCCTGCATCCCTCTCAGGAAGGTCTCTGCAGAGAAAAGCCGCTGTGGTCTCCCCTTGTGACAGAGCAAAGCTGGTTTGGGGAGGGCACATAATCCCAGGAACATATCAGAGTTATCCTGAGGCTTGGGGCTGCCACTCACTGGAAAAGGAACTGAACTGTGTGAGTTACTGCATTTACCCCACCCTGCTCATCCTTCAGAGCAGGCTCAGARCAGCACAGCCTGGACTTTGTCCCTCCTCTCACCCCCACTTTGCATAGCCATCTCTGCAGCCACAGTGGAAAATTAAGCCCAGAGTTGGCCATTTGTAAACCAAGCTGACAGGAAATTGCTGGCTTTGTGCTGAAGAAGTCATTACCTTAAGCTTTATTGCCGTGTGCAGAGTTTACTTGTGACAAAGTAAATGTGCAGCGATGTCTGTAAATAGGGCCGGGATATTGCTGCGTTAACAGCTCCTGGGAAGCCATCAATCAGCRCAGAGCGTGGAAGGAGCCATTAAAAGCCACTGCTGCAGACACACAGTCTCTCCCACAGCACGGGTGTGTCGGAGCTCTGCACCCCACTGGTGGGTTCTGCCCTGGCTGGGCAAAGATCCCTTCTCCTTGGGGTTGCACAGGGTGCTTCACAGCCTTCATGTGCCACCAGAGATGGTGATGCCACCTGCCTTCATGTGCCACCAGAGATGGTGATGCCACCTACCTTCATGTGCCTGCAGAGATGGTGATGTCACCTGTCTCAGTGTGACACCAGAAATGGTGATGCCACCTGCCTCCATGTGCCACCAAAGATGGTGATGCCACCTGCCTCCATGTGCCACCAAAAATGGTGATGCCACCTGCCTCGATGGGCCACCAAAGATGGTGATGCCACCTCCTTCATGTGCCACCAAAAATGGTGATGCCATCTGCCTTCATGTGCCACCAGAGATGGTGATGCCACCTCCTCCATGTGCCACCAGAGATGGTGATGCCACCTGCCTTCATGTGCCTGCAGAGATGATGATGCCACCTGCCTTGATGTGCCATCCGAGATGGTGATGCCACCTACCTTCATGTGCCTGCAGAGATGGTGATGTCACCTGTCTCAGTGTGCCACCAGAAATGGTGATGCCATCTGCCTCCATGTGCCACCAAAGATGGTGATGCCACCTGCCCTGATGTGCCCCCAGTGCTGGGCTGAAGGACCCTGATGCCTGGAAAGATAGGGCAGAAATAAAACCCCACAGAGCGATGTGTGTAGGGCAGGTATTTGTTTATGGCAGCGCTGGAGGTGAGGGGGATCTCTCCACCCAGCTCACCCACCTTTGTCAGTGTTGTGTCTTATTTCTACAATAAGAATTGTTTAATGTTGYTATGCCGGTGTAACATCATCTTATATGTGTTCAGAACTGATTTACATAGGCTGACCTCATGATTATAAATAATTTTGCTGTCCTGTGCTCACGCTTCCCCAATTTAGGTGATTTTGGGTGATTTTGATGAAGGCTCAAGGTCTTCCTCASATCTGAACTTCTCAACTTTTCCTTCAGAGCATGCACAGTTACAGTGTTCCTTGGGCTTTCTGGATCTAACCGGTGTAAATTCTTCATTTTGTGGCTAATTGGGTTTACATTTGCCAATTTCTCATTAGTACATCGTGCTCTTTCCCAATTAGCCATACTTATCTATTTTTGAGGTTATCCACCTGGCAAGTTTTTGCTTACTTTAAGCATTGAGCAACTAGTTTTCTACATTTTCCATTACTATTTTTTATATAATATTCTGTTATTACAATATTTCTATTGTACAGAAAGTTACCATTCATGTTATAAAAGTATTAAAAGTGATAATTCAGGTTATATAAGCATAAAAACATTTTAATTCAGGTTACACAGGTTTTTTTTTCTTATAAATCAAGCTGTATAAACATCTTGTAACCTTGACCCAAGTTACAGAGGCATCAAATCACTCAAAAGGGATGAGGTGTGATCTTTGGTGGCGCTGCCACTTTGGTTGCAGGGAGTCTGCTTTGGGGTTCTGCTTCTGTCCATTAGCGGCGCGGCTGTGAAAGGGAGACAGCTTTGTTTCTGTAACACCAACATAAATCTCATTTAAAATAAATGAGGCAGTGAGAGGCACCACTCGTGCTGCTGGAACTGCAGGAGAAGCTGTGCTGGGGAGAGGGGAACAGATGCAGTGAGAAGAAGTTGGTGTATGTGTGTGTGTGGATGATCCCGGCGGTGCCTGAAGGATCCTGTCCCCTCCAGCTGCTGTTCCCCATGTCTGAGGAGCTGCTGGAGTTCTCCTCCAGCTCTGGGAAATGTGGGTTCTGGCTTATCTGTGTTTTCTCAGGGTGGCCAACAGCCTGCTTTAGCTGTCTGAGCACTTCAGGCTGTCTGGAACTCTTTATGTGCTTCTTTCTTCCCCCTTCTCCTGAGGCCGTTTTGCTTTTTGCCAAAATTGTGGCAGCCCAGTGCAAGAGTGTATTTCTGGTCTTTTCTGGCTTCTGCCACTTGTGGGAGTGATAAAGTCAGACAGGGAATAAAATCCCAGCGCTAGGGGGTCAGCAGAGGGGCAGCCTGGAGGAATTTTGCAGGCGTTGGCTGTGCAGGGCTGGATTGTTGYGCTGCTGGAAGGGGCAGCCACTGAGGAAGATGAAGCTCTGTGCTGGCCATTTATAGCCACAGCTTCCTCTGGGACAGCAGAGCTGTCCTGGGGCTCCTGCAGGTGCTGCAGCTCAGGGTGGTGTGGGAAGGGAAGGGAGGGTTCATAGGTGAGGGCAGGAACTGCTGGGGAACCTTCCTGTCACACTCTTTAATCAGAAAAACTTATCTTTCCAAAACCCAGCTCTGTGAGATAAATACCCTGACTGTACACATTTGAAACTGCAGCTGCAACATTAAAACAGAACTTCTCTTTGCAATTTTCCAATTACTTTACGTGTTGAAACTTCACCTGATTGTTACCAAAACTGCTTGGAGAATTAAGCTGGTGCTCTGAGGCGCTGGGTTGAACTGAACCTGGTTTGCTCTGGGGTTGTATGCCTGGGCTGCTGAGGGGGTCAGGAAAACTGTTCCCAGGGTTGGGATCTGCAAAGACTTTTTCCTTGAGGAATCTCTAGTGCTGACTCTCAAGGCTGAGCTCCTGTTGCAGCCTTTTGCTCAGCTGAGGTTACTCATAACATCTCTCTCCTTCACGTGGATGTTTATTTTCGCGAACCTTTGAGGAACTGGATTGTCTCTGAGGCTGTTATCTCTCTGTCAAATTTGGCTGAAATTGCTCAATGAGTTCAAAGTTGTTGAGGGAGACACAGCCAGWGTGAATGTAAGAGCCACAGGAAATCAGACTGACAGGCTGAAATGAGAAACACTTTAAAACTGTCAAAACAAAAAATTCTTCCCAGTGGTCTGGCCTGACTTGTCCAGATTATTGGTTCCTAAAGCATCACGAGAGCTGGCCCCTAGGAGCTTCTGAGAGCTCCACAGTTGGAAAGCACAGCACCAGCTCTGCTGACAGCAGAAAGAACCCCTGGGATTAGCAAGAGATTTGCCACCAGCTTTCCTTGTGGCCTCTGAGCCCGGGAGAGCGGCGAGATGCACATCTGCACCACCACCACCGCACCCCGAGGGGAGATGGCACACCAAAGCCCTTCCATTCGTGTTTCCTGCTGCCAAATGACTTTGATTGAAAAGGGATGTGACACCAGTTAATTAGATGTGGGGGCAGGTTAGGAAAACAGTTGCAATAACCAATCTGTTGTCGCTGGTCCCTGCTGCTGCTCCAGGAGTGCTATCACAGCCGTTCGCAGCACAGTCAATCTTTCAGCAAGTGCTTTGAGCGTTTTGTGCAGGGAGCTGCACACCATCAAAAAGGATGAATGACCCTGTTTCTCTTCCCTATCGTGGCTATCAAGCAGAGCTGTCTTTGGCAGAGCTTGTAGGCTGATTTCTGGTTGAACATTAGCAGCAGGATTCATCTGTCCAAACGTAGACACCTAATTGTGAATGTCTACATCTGAGTTRCTTGTCTAGACTCTTGTTTATAGGAAAGAAACGGGCACCCCAAGGACATGAGTCATTGTATGCTAGAGTAAATGTCTAAAATAGGTCAGATGAATCATTCTGTGAATGGGCCTTTTTCTCTCCTGTGACTATAAAGGGARCCCACAGTCACCATGAGGGGGAACAGAGAGATGCCTGTGAAGTGCAGTGAGGTTCATCCCRTCTCAGACACATTCCTGGGTATGCACAGTCAGCTGCTCTTCTGTTTGCACATCTTCCTGACATCCTCTGTCCTCCTCTTCTTGCTCCTCCTGTTATCCATTTACCTAACACTGAAATGCCATTTTATTCTTGTAGCTTCTGCTGCAGGAYGAGCCTCAAGTACCTGCTTTTCCTTCTTACATCATCAGACTGAAATCACCTTTGCTCCAAACCTGTGTCTGGGCCTGGGACTCTGCTTTATCCTCTCATGAATCCCTCCTTCCCCACTCCACTGAAATGCAGCTGTGGATGTGCTTTCCCAGCTGCATGCCCTGTTTATTCCTTCCACACGAGCCACCTGCAAACATCTCAGGTGTCCTTGTGTTCTCCAGGCCAACACAACCTRCTCTAATTTACTCAAAATTTCCTAAATTCTTGGTAAGCAGAGTMCCCTGCTGAGCTTTGTTTCCTTTTCCATCTGTGCTGTATCTGCTCTGGGTGGGCACTGCCACCCAAGAGGAACTCCCAGCAGCTCAGTGCCCCCCCTGCTCAGACAAATTGCCAGAAATTATGGTATTGGTGTACAATATCATCTGGGGGGTCAGGGTATCAGCCTCAAGCTCCTTCACAGATTTATTCCCATTTTATTTCTGCTTGCCGAACAAAATAAACATCTAATAGTTACAAATCCTTCCGAATAGGCTTGGAGCCTAGTTCTAGATGTAGCATTATTTTAACAAAACCAGTGCTGTGCTGATAAATGGGATAGTGGGAGGAGGGAAAGAAACTATTTATAACACACAGAGCAGGAGATGAGGGAGGGAAGAAAACTGAAGAGCGCAGATAAGATTTTTGCTGCAGGTGTTTTCTCAAGTTTTGGCTTGGAGACAAAGGGAAACCCACAGACCATCCAGATAAACCCATTAGGTTAGCTGAGCACTGTTTCATTACTCAGTAGCGTTATCTAGGCCCTCTGGCCTCAACAAAATCCCAGCTTTATTCTCTACTCAAATACTATTTTATTAAAAAATCCTCTCTGTGTGAGAGGACTTTAAAAAAAGTGTGTTTTAAAAAATATATTAGGACGTGGGAACGCTTTCAAATGCTGGCAAGCTGCACCCTGGTGCGAGTGTGAATAGGACACGATGTTCCTGCTGTCTCTTGCCTCAGTGGTGTTGGGATTTTCCTTTCCTCTCCTTAGCTGGGATCAAGCCCYGGATCCCCAGGATCGATTTTGACCCCAGGGAGGTTCAGCATCCAGAGCTGATGGGGGCTGAGGGATGTGGGAATGGATCAGGGGGGCTGGGAATGTTTGTGAGGAGAGAAATTGTGCTCTCCCCTGGGACCTGAGCAATGGGGAAGGTTGGGAGGCAGCAGGCACAGCTCTGGGATGCAGCTGGGATTGGGAAATGTGGAGCAAGGGGCACCAGCCCCTCTGAGAGTGCATGAGAGGGGAGCCCAGCCCATCTGCCTGCCAGGGGAGTTAAATTATGCACCAAAATACACATTTTCCTGAGAACCAGGCAAGCAGGAGCACTTGCTGRAGATGAAAGGCGGTGGAACATGCAAACCGAAACCACAGCGAGCCTCGCTCTGCTCTGAACCGTTTCCCACTAGGAAATTCCTGGCCGCAGCAGCCTTTTCTGTTTGCTCTGCAGAGCRTGGGCCATTTGAAAGTGGCTCTGTGGCAGGAGGCACCCCGGGGGCTGCTCCTTCTCAGCACTGCCTGCTGACAGTAAACAGAGCTGGCGTGACTCACGGGTGCTTTCCCTTCCTCCAGGAGGTTCYAGAGCAGACCTGGCAGTAATGGATAAATGTCCTGTCTGGTCCCAGCAAGCTGACACCTCGAGCATCTCCTTTATCCTGACACTCTGACCAGACAGCTGGTGTTTGACAGCCCAGGGTAAGGTCATTGCTCCACTGGATCATGGTGTTTGTCAGGAYAGAACCTCTCTGCTCTTACACCATTCCACACCTCGCTGTGGAACTCAGCTCTTCTGATATCTGACAGTCCCTCTGTGTTCTCTTCCCATGCCCAGAGTTATCCTCACAACTAAAGCTCAGCAAATCTCTCTAAATCCACTTGCTCCTGGAAGCTTTCTCCCTGCAATGATACCTGTGTGTGCTGTTGTCTGAGTTAGAGATTTTCCTAACTCTGAGATGTCATTACTAAAACCAAAGCAGATGGTGGAACGCGATCGAGGTAATATTATGGAGATTTTCCCAAGGTGTCATGTTTTGTGCAATTACAAACTACTCAAATGGCTCACTTGAAAAGGCCACAAACCCTACATCTTGGGAATTTGTTTAAAAAAGTGAGAATTTTCAGAGATGACTTTGTTACCCAGATTTCTCCAGGGAAGGAGATGAACTCTGTGGTTTCCTGAGGTCTAGTCCCAGGAAACCCAACCAAAAAACTTGCCAGATGCTAAAAGTGGTTATAAGACTTAGCAACGGAGAGGAAATKTTCAAAGAAAAGAACATATCTCAGATTCAGAGCTGATTTCTCAGCAGTACTGCTGAGTCTGATTAGAACAAATCCTGCCACATTTGGCATTTGAAATGCTTGAGTAACAAATGATACCCACTTCTYAGGGCAGGAGGAAATCAGAATGCAGCCTCCTTGGGGCAGAGCATGTGGGAGTGTTTGCTTTGTATCCTCTGACCCAYGCTGGGGCCAAGTACAAACAGCACTTGAAATTTGCTCCCAGCATTTAGATACTTCTTAAAAACAAAAMCGATATTAGATGGGGAGCAGTGGCTGGGCTCAGTCTGATCCCAGGGTAATTTGCATKAAATGGTTCCCAATTCTTTCTTTAATATTGTTCTCCTGCCTAGCCCTGTGTGTGCTGCTCATTTCCTCTGCTGGAGGAGTGAGCAGCACATGGCAGCGGAAACTGAGCCAGCCAACAAAAGTGATGTGGCAGAGGGAACGAGAGGAATGTTACAAACAATCCCTGTTTTGGCTGATAAAGGCATCCTCAGGAAGCTTGCATGTTGTAGGAGTCTGTCATTTTGCTGGGCTGGGAGAGGAATGGAAAAAAAAATGCACAAAATAAGCATTTCCCCATTTGATTCAATTTCCATAATATTCTAGTGCTCATTCTGCTTTTGCACAGCATGAGGCAGAGATCCAAGTCTCCTCATGCAGGTCTCCTGTTGCTTTGAGAGGGATGCAGGACTTGCAGGCTCCTCTTGCTGCGGGAAGCTGGCCTGGAGTGAAGTGGGGCAACAGGAGGATGCTGCAGTTGGTGTKACCTCATTTTCCAGATGAGGAAAGYCATTGCCATGCTGTCAGAGGGCTGYCCTTCCTGAGCTTCTGATGCTATTTAACYGGTGTGGTCAGTGCAGTCACATCCTGCAGTGTCACCTTGGTCACCACCACCATGCTGCCACACCAAGAAGCTGCCACCCAGCTCTCCACCCATCCCACCAGTGCCAGGCTGGTSCCATGCCCTCGCTGGGTGCCCAGGGCAGGCTGCAGTGCCAGGCTGAGCAGTTCTCACCCACTCCACATGGTGCCAGTGGCATTGCCACGGCGTTGGAAATCCTCAATGCTCAAAGAGGTCAGAGCTCAGCCCGAGCAGCGTTAAACATTAAACGCTCCATTTGCGCGCACCGGTGGCGCCGWGCCAAGATGAATCCGAAACCATTCCATCTCCAGCCATGTCAGTTCCTCTCACAGAAACACAAACCATTTCTCACTGCTCATCACCATGATGATGTTGTGTCCCTGGAGCTCCTGGAGCTCTCCCCGATGCACAGCACTCTCCAGCGGTCGGGGATCACCTCAGCCCCCCTCAACCACAAAGGCAATCGGAAGGCAGGGGAGAAAATAACAAACTCTTGATCACATCATAAATCCAGAGATGTGGCAACAACGGGGCTAAGCTCATCCATGCAGGAAATATTGTAAATGGAACCGCGGTGTTTGGATGTAGCATCTGCTGAGAAGGAAATGTCTTTTGGTAGCTTGCACCTGCTAGATATAAAGAAAAGAAAGGATTTCTTAATTTTGCAGGAATCTATTTTTTTCCCTCAAAAGACAGCATATTTATAACTCTAGTAAAACTGCAAAATTGGTACATAAAAAAGAAATCCTACAGGAAGAAGAAATTGATTTCTGGATCTGATCAGAGCAAAGCTCTTAATCTTTGCTTCTCTTTTATAGAATTGCTGCCTGGACACCTCCTCTATGGGCCYAGGACCTAATGCTTTTTCAGTCCTTACAGAATGAAAAACTGTCAGGAAAAAGAAAGAATCTTAATTTATTCTCCCTTTCCTTGATTAAAAAAAAAGGAAGAAACAGAAAAAGATTAAGAGGTATTCAAATCAATTGTTGTCTTTTTTCCAGTGCTTCTCAGGTGACAGGAGAAAGTGAAGATTTTCTCTATTAGAATAAAACCAAGGATGTTACTTTGCAAATGTTGTGGCTGTTTCTGCCTGCCCTGCCCACAGGTGGGTGTTTGTTCCTGAACTGGCTGGACCTCGGTGACCATCTGAGCTGCAGCAGAGAGCTCCTGCTGGGAAACAGGCACCATGATGGCACACTTAGGAGTAGTGTGTCTGGAAACTTGGCAGGAAACCTCCTCTTCAGACTGCCATGTGATCAGGAGACAGCCAGGCAACACAAAAGAAGGGGAATGAGCACCCAGGTTTGATTTCTGTGGCTGTAGGTGAGCCAGCCTGGGACAATGTTCATGCCGCTGCCTCAGCCTCTCTGCCCTTGGTACCTCCAGCAGTGCCTCTGTGTTTCAGGTACCTATTTGTTAATAAGGCTAGAAGCTTTGAAARGTCCTGTCTGACTTAATCCCTATTGATCACAGAGCCTTGATGTGAAGGAATTTTAAATTTCCAGCTGCTGACTGTTTAACAACTTCTGACTTCAAAAGCTGTAGGAGCCTTCTCCTTTTAAATACACTTTCCACTTAAGGAAAATATAGCCAGCCCCTCATTAATGTGTGCTTCTCCCATAATTATAAAAGTGTTTGTAGTGCAAACGCTGCGCTCTGTGCCATGTGCACATTCCTCATCCGGGAAATCAATAGGCAATAAGAAACATCCATTTCTGATCTTTATAGAAGCCGTTTGCTGCAAGGGCAACTTTTACTCAGTTTGACAATGTAGAGGTAAAACAGATGATCTTTAAAAACACCCCAAGTCTCCTCAGCTGACAGCCCATTGTCCCCAGATGAACCAGGGCATGTTTTCCCATACCAGCTGGGAGGGCAGCACTGCTCTGGGCCACCAGCACCTCCTCCCAACTAGCCAGGAGCATGGAACTGCCTGGGGGCTGGTCCCAGGCAAGCTGAGAGCTGCCAGTGGGGCCTCTCAGGCACAGAGGGTGACAGGCTGAGTTACAGCCCTGAGTCAGGGAGCATGAGAGAACCTGGAAATGATTACGGAGCATTCGGGGGAGCCTTCGSAGTCTCTCCACTGCAGAAACCATGCCGGTCCCTGGGGAGCTCAAACCATATAATTTACACAGGTCTATGCCTGAACTTACCTTTACAGTCATGCTCTTGAAAAAGAGTTTACTTAAAAGGGAGGGRAGACATAAATCTCCGGGGCTGAAAGAGCAGCCGAGCAGAGTCAGGTTTATAGGCAGAGATTTGCATGCYTTCAAATTCACACAGCCTTTATGTGTCTTGTGTGGCTGGGATGGAGGCAGTGAGGGGCTGGAAAATCTGTCAGCTCTGTGCTGGACTGAGCTCTGGGTGACTGCAGGGACCACAGAGTGAGGTGGCACTCGGTGATGCTCCATGGAAATTGGTGTGAACGGGTGTTGGTGCCTCCAGGAGACAGATATCCTGTCAAATGCTTGGGGGAGCTTTGTGAAGGATTTTGCATAAAACTGGGACATGGTGCTTCTGAGGGCTTTGGGGTTTTTCTGGTTTTGTCAAAAAAGAAAAGGATAAATTCTCCCTTGCCCATGACTCTCTTTTCTAGACCACCAGGGCAGCTGGAGAAAGTGAACTGAACGTACATGCAAAGCRTAATGTGCACCCTCCGCTTCTGAAAGTGGCGGAGCAGGGTCCCAGACACAACAGCTTTCTTCACTGGCCACTTCTGACTCACCCTCCTTCTGCAGAAGCYGTGAGACATAGTGAAACCCGCGGTCTCAAACTGTTTATAAAATGTACAGGAAGGCACCAGTCCAACTAACTTAATACTGTTTTTCTGGTACTGAGACACACTCAGCTGTGCAGCCTGAGACAGAAAACCAAATTYTGTGGGTGGAGTGAACGGGAAGCCTCACCAAGCTCCCCAGAACTGCACTGGGCATGACAAGGATCTCCAGCAACCCCAAATCACACTCTTCCTTGAAGCTGGCAGAAAGAGCTGTCACTGAGCTGATACTCAGGGTTTTTTTCCTCTGATTACAATATTTTCAGATTTGTGTGACCAAAAGGCAAGGGGACACAACCCAGAGGCTCTTCTTCTCTGAAGCAGAATGCTGTGGTGCACCATGGCATGGCTGCAGCGCTTGATTTCAGACCTGCAGGAGAGGAGGCCTCTCTGCAGTATTTTGGAAAGGCAGAAACATTCTGGAGTGACACTCGTGCTGGATTTATCCTCATGTACATGGGACAGGGAACTGTAACACAGATGCCAGCGCTGGCAGCTCAGGGACAGTCCCTGCAGGGATCAGTTTGTGTGTGCACAGRCATGCACAGCTCCTGCACTGCTGCCGGCCTGCTCTGCCCTCAAGGTCAAGTGTTCCTCTGTCATGAGGCATTTTAATCACCTCTGGATATCTTTCAAAACCTGAGCTCGTGTCTTGATGAAACTTTTGACAGGCAGTGAATAACAGGAGCATTATTAATTCATGTCAGATGGGACTGAGGTGTTTCTTGTTTATCCTGCCAAAGTGGTAAATGAAAAAATGGACTTTTTCTCTGACCTTGGTTTTCATTTGGGCTGTAGATCCCCAAAGAAGAAAATATCTCTRTAGTAAGTGTCTTATTAACAGAAAGCATCTGCAGCAGGAAGAACAATGTGTTCTGGCCCAAACTTGCAGCTGTGGCCACCAGCTGTGACAGCCTTGTTGCTCCAGCTTTGTCTTTACTCCATTATTTCAGAGGTAGCTTTAAAAAAGAGAAAGGAGAGCCCAGGAGAGTCTGGCTTAGAAACAACCTGCTGCAATCTACAGAAAAACTTCTGGGTCTGTGAAGGGCTCCAGCAGCCCAGGGGATAACCTGATGCTGAGCTCCAGAGCCCTCACAGGCAAGCCAGGAATGCAGGGAAAATCTGGGTATCTGGTGAGTGGGGATGTGTTTAGTAACAGGAATGAAGTGTGTGCCTTCCAATCACATAAATTATATAAAGCCTTTGGCCAGACTCTAGACATCCCACCGGAGATCATTACTGCTCTCTCCCTGTAACTCTGGGTCTTTCAATACAGTTTGCTCTCAGACATTGGGAAGTGTTCAAAGATCTTTGGCACGGATCTTGTGTGGCCATTTCCCAAATAGCTGTCTGCTCCTCAGGTTTGCTGTGACTGCTGGGGGCTCGTGCCAGTGCTTCCCGTGCTGTCCTSCAGAGCAAGGGCTGCAAAGACCATTTGGCACTGGCTGCATGTGGAAATATCTTACTGTCTGCTGGTGATTTGCCTGACCCACTCCTCTGCTCCGTCCACATGCTGCTGACTTTCCCCTCGGGAGCTAATTCAGGGCAGGTATCAGGAAATTCTGCTCTCCTGGGATTTCTATGCTGGTGGCCTGGCAGCTGGGGCAGAGAGRAAACAGTTGTCTGCACCCTTTGGAGTACAGCTGCTCTTTACAGAGTTTGGGTGTTGTTTTGTTTGTGAACTAGTCCTTGAATGTTCTTAGAATAAAACCTAATATAATATAAATAAGTGAAAACACATTTACCTCACCTCCTCTCATATAAAACCTGTTGTGTRTAGCTTTCTCTTACATAACCCACCTGACTCCTAGAACAAATGTCCCTAATTTCTTCTGGATGATAGGCTTTGCAGAGATTTAAAGGGCAATTTYTCTCTCCTTCTCTTAGCTCTCACGAAGTATTACAATAAGGAACTGCAGTGACAGACAATACTTAAAGGCATGGTTTAGAAGTGATTCATCTGTGAAACACGGTGTAGCATATTTTATTGTATTTTAGCTAGTAAAAGCTGTGCCTTCTAGCCCAGCTCTGTCATGCTGCATGGTAAATTACACTTATAGGAATCCCAGCCACAGAGCTGAAAATAAGCACCCTCTATACAAGAGTTAATGCAGTAGATTTGTACTTAGACATGTATTTGTAAAATATTTAAGCTGCACGAGAAGGGYGTCTGTAAGAAGATACAATCACAGGATCACAGGAACATTTTTAAGGTGAAGGAGCAATCATTAGGCTTTGGTGGTTGACACTGAATGGGTAGAGAAAGAGCCCTTGGAAAAGCTAAGGGGGACAGAGGAGAGTGGGGAACAACCCAAGGCTTGCAGCTGCTGCCCCAGCTGAAAGGGGACCCCAGCTTGAAGGATGGTGTTTTTACTGGTKCTGGGACCTTCTTACATTGTCTTATGGCAGGAGAAGAGAGCTCCAGGAGCTGCCTTTTTGTGGCAGCACTGCTGTGATCCAGGCAGAAAAGCACAGCCCATCAGGAGCTGATCTTCTCAACTTTATAGCAGCGACTCATCATCCCAGGGCTCTGAGCGCCTCCCAAACACACACAGCAGTTTTATGAGCTCTTCAGCTGATCTGGGCAGTGCCTTGCAGCCTCTTGGCACAAAGCACTTYGGTCTGGAGTGCAACAGCCTTCAGGAAAGCAGGAAACCAGGGTGTTGGTCCTYACTGAACTGAAGTGATTGAGTCCTGCAGGGATAAACACACACCTCTGTGCCGTGAGTGCAAAGCCAAACTTGAACCTTCTAAACTCTTGAGACTCACCTATTCTCACAGCCACATGGAAAGGAGGACACGTTCAGGTACTACAGTAAATTTGGAAATTTTTGATTGCTGATGCCTAAATCACACCCAGTCTAAATTAGCTCCAATTCACTGAAGTGTTTTAGCAGCCTTCCCTTGACTTCACTGAGCTCTAAGCAGATGTTTAAACTTGAGTGCATGCTTGAGTTTTGCTGAATCATACAGCAATAAAATATGCAGAGCTGGTCTTTAATATAACCTACTGATTCATGTGAAAACTACACATTTCCCGCAAAGCCTACTTCGAGTTAATTAATGAGCATTAAGGACTCACATTTTTCTAGTGAAGAAAGGCCCCAAGGGATCACAGCAATTTGTGTTCATACCCTGAACGGTACCAGCACAATCTTCCCGTGGAGACAAAGCCTGGAGCACTCCCTCTGTGATAACCAAGCACTTAGAGTTGATGGATGGGTTTTAGCTGCCTGTGACACCCCCTGGGTCAGGCGGGAGGACCTGGCCTCTGACCCATCCCTTTCATGTGCTCTGGCTGGAAGTGTGCCCATTGCATGGCTGATCTGGGGGGGAAAGGGCAGTCTGCATCCTGGGAAAGCCAGGAGGGCAGTGGAGGGGCTGCCTTCTTGAGGGCAAATTCCCAACATTCTCCTCAATCACTCCTCAACCTCCCCTTGCTGTTGTTACAGCCTTCTCCACAGGATTGACCAAAGGGGTCTGTGATCCGTGTCCGCAGGACGTGCCGACCACAGGAATTCCTGGCTGTAAATTTTATTTTGGAAGCAGAGCCACATGATTGGAGCAGTTGGGTGTGACAGAGGGAGCCAGTGGGTGCCACTGGAGTCAGGGACTGCCAGCCCTATGGCAGAGCATCCCAGGACCTYGTGAAGGTGGGACTTGAGCAGCCCCTGCCACGGGAGGGATGGGGGCTCTCCTTCAGGACATAAAGACTCAAATTCCCACAGTGCCAGGAACAGAGCTGGAGCTGAGTGCTGCAATGCTATTTTCTTGATGACCACTTCATTTGTTTGTTTAGCAGCCAAGGTTTTGCAGGAATGGCCCTTGGTGGCTGTGAGCTGCCCAGCTCAGTGCTTTCAAGGAAGTCAGAGGCAGTTCCAGGCTGATGAGATCTCCTCTATCCACAGGCCATCCTCTGAGTCCCATCCCTACAGACTAAACAAGCTCCATCTTAAAACTGCAYAGGTTAGCTGAGGTTTTTTATCCTTGATATTTACTTCCCACTACTKCTCTCCCAGGCCTGTTCCATAAGCTTACTCTGCTGGTGAGAAACTGTTTAATTTCCACTCAGACTTATGTCAACATTGCCTGGTAGCTATTTCCCTTCTCTCTATTTATCCKCCTAGAAATCATTGCTCAGCCCCATTCCCAGCCCTGTGTGGTCCTCCTTCAGCTGGAAAAGCTGGGGGAAAAGGAGGAGATGGTTATGGGAAGCACTGGAGCAATAAAATTGGTGCTGTGGTAAGATGTTTGGGAGGAGTGAGCCCAGCAAGGACACGCACTTGGAATGCTGGTGATGCTGGCTTTAAAGGAGTTGTCTGTTTTCCATGGGTGAGGAGTTGTCTCACCTCCATTCAGCTGCTCCTGCAGAGGAGAAAATGATGCTCCAAATGTCTGCAGTCATGAGGAGCAACAGGACAAGGTTGGTCAGGAGGAGAATTACTATKATTTCATGAAGCGCTTGAGCTGGACTTGAAACACAGAAATATCTTCATCAGTTGTGAGCTATTTGGCCCCAGGAATGGCACATTTCACCCTCTTTGTTCCCATAGGTGAAACACAGGATAATAATAGCCAGTCACCTCTCCCCAGGGTATTGGGAGGGTCAACATCTGTAAAGGGTGTGGACCATTTAAAGTAATAAAGAAATGCAAAGTATCATTATTATTAACCTTCCTGTGCCTCGGTTCCCCATTTCTAAACTCCCACCCAGTCAATTTTGATTGCTGTTTCCTCGTGGAGCTCTGTCCAAGGAGATTTCAGTTGGAGATGAGCTCTCCAGCTGCTGCCATTTGTAAACATTGCCCACTTGCCAAAGATGCTGGAAGTGCTGAGATGGACCAGATCAAAACGTGAAGCTGATTTTCATAGTCTTCACAGGAATTTATTTTTTGTTCTGTTATTGCTGAATTGTATTTACTTTTGCAGTGCCCTCTTATTACCTGTCTTCTCTTTATTTTCCAGATGTTTTCTTATATGACATTYAAGAAAAATTTCTTGGAATGGTAAGGCAGTGTCTTGTAGAGGGTGTAATTTCACCCACCTCTTTAGTGACATTTCCCATCTTTCAGGACAGCAGAGGTGAACTTCCTCAGCTGCACAATTTCAGGTACGTAACCACCTCTGAGCCATTGAGTTGGAAGTAAAAGAAATGCAAGGCAGAGGGAGATGCAGGCCCAAAAGCTGAGGAATGCCCCAGGCTGGTAGCTGCATGTTGATTTGCATGTTTTCATTGTGCTGCTGTAAGGAGGCGCAACTTTTCTTCTGCATATTTCCTAAAAACAGCATTACTGACCTCTGCAGCTGGTTSAAAGTGTGGGGAAGGGTTTTGTGGGTTTCAGGTATGTGTGTTTATCTGACTCATCTGAAGCCTGGCTGCTCTCTTGCAGTGAAATGAGCCCTGTATCTGCTGAGCCGTGTGTCACTTCAGCTCTTCCCAATTCCTCCTTGCTGTCTTAATCTAGCGAAGTTGTTTTTCTTGAGCTTGGTTTGTTTGTCAAGTGAAGCATCATACATTGCCTGGAGCCAGGATGCAACTCTTGAAACCCAATAGTTTACAAGCTGCTTCTTCAGAAAGCTCAATTTACTGGGGATGAGTTATTCTGAAGCAATATTTTCTTTCCTGTTTATTTTTCTTCTGACAGATCTTCTCCTTTCCCCGCTCCCYGTCACATTAAACCATTTATGCACAAAGTAAGCAGTTTGGGTTCGCCCTTGTGACTTTACTGGAACCAGTTGCTTATTCCTATCATGATTCTGCCAGCAAGTGCTTCAGCAAAAGGAATTGCAAACTACCCACGGCAGCCACTGGAAGTCAAATCACATCCACGTTTTAGGTTAATGGTTGGATGTATGAATGCTGAAAGCTCTCTKAGTTTCATCTGCAGTGTCCAGAGTGAGTCTGAAGGAGACCATCCCCTGTTCAGAGGGAGCTGCCAGCTCTGCAGTGGTGTCTTTCCACAGAGGCTGAGAAGGGTGATATCACCACTGACAAAAACACAAGAAGGGAAGAAAAGCAAATCTCGAAATCCAACCAATTCATGGCTGAGGCTGCCCYCTCTTTCTTTCTTCCATGGGCTCCCATTTATTCCTTCCTTTGCGAGGGTGTTTGAAGCATTCTCTGAACAATAGTTTCTGTTCACTTTCACAACACTAGAAATAACTGGAACACAAGGTGTCCTTCACAATGCTTAGTTTGTTTTTTCACCTCTAGACTGCYATATCCAAATGTGTCTTCAATCTATTATATCTTAATACTTAAGCAAAGAATTACTCACGGGATTTTTTTTTTTTTTTTTGTCTTGAAGGCAGTCCCTGTTACTTCACAGCATGGAAACCAAGTGGGAAAGTAATCTATGCAAATTACATGTGCATTTCTGGTTGAATCACGTTCCCTTCACTCACAGTAATGAGTCACTTGGCATAAAGTGGACTGTTACTCTGAATGGAGAAAGCACATCAGGGCTTCACTTCTCAAGAATTATTTCCCCTTGCTGCATCTCATTTTGGCCTGGGGTGAGACTCTGCTGTCAGCTTCTCTGTACTTGAGGGTCTGTAGTTGCTGGGATTTTCACTGGTCCCAGATATTATTAAATACTGGGGCTGAGTGTGGTGCCTCATCATCAAAGCTGTCTCACACAGTTCCCAAACACCAGCCACRTAGTCTTTTCCTGTAGTAATACTGAGACTAAACCAGCAACTGGCCTKGGTGAAGAGGAAGGCAGAAGTGAGCCCCATCCCATATGCGCTGTCTGAGAAGTGGCTGCTCAAAACGCAGCCTGTCTGGCTGAGGGGCTGATTCCTGCCAAGTCAGCTGCCATCTCAAAACTGCCCTGTTTGTGTCAGACCTCAGGCAGGGCAACCCAAATCAAATTACCATTCTGGAAGATGTTTTTTTCTTGTATTTTTCCCTATATAGTAATTAACCCAATGACCAGATGGTGAGGTCTGCTGCTTAGACTGAAATCACGGGTGCCAGAGAGCTTGGATTTCCTGCTCTCAGCTTCATAAGCGCTACGGCAAAAGCARCTCCCATGGGCATGACATGTTACGCCTCCCCTGACCTTACACAGGCTTACATTGCTTTTTCTTGACTAGAATACGTAATTCTTATTTATTTATTGTAATGGAAGCAGACAGCTGACACTGAAGTATTATGACACTGCTGATTGATAGTTGAATGACAAGCTGCAATGTCACTTTCTTACGAGAAAACTATCCTGAATTACAAGGGTAGTGAATTGAAACACATCCTTTAGAAAGATGCCTAATCCCATTTTTAAAACTCTGAGTGATGGTGAGCCCGCTATCTTGTCAAGTAAGGTCTTTAATTGCCCTTACTGCGAGGATAGTGCATCTTATATCAAGTTTGGTTTTAATCTAATGGCATTGACTTGCCTTGTGACCTTGGAAGMGAAGGGATGGATCAGTTGTTTAAGGCTAAATTGATCTTGGAATTTATGTAGTAATACCTCTGCTCTGGAGAGCCTGCAGAGCTGTTTTGARCAGGTGAACTCTGAGTGGAGTTTCAAGTTCAGTTTTTAATTTTTGTGTAAGTATCACTTTCCATTATTGTTAGCCTGGGGTTTAAAATTTGTTAAGCAGCTGGCCTGGGCTTGGTCTGTGCAATGGCAGGTAAGACACTTGATCAAACCTGTGTCTCCTTTCTGTGGCATTATTGCTTYCTGAGATGGGAGGAGCAGTGGGGATGAACTTATGAAGCTGTGATGTCATGGTGAACACCTGTAAACCCCAAAGAGTATAAATGCCTCAGTTATGGTTTTACTGGAGTGGAATACCTGGTGAGAAGAAACGAGTGCAGTCTGAGTGGCAGCCCAGGTGAACTGTCKCACATCTGTCATCAGAGTAGCATTTAATTAATTAGGAGATAAATGACGATGCCATTAGGAGTGTATTGAGACCAGTGAAAAATGCTCCAATGTTGATAGAAATCACATAAAATAACAGTCACTGAAACAGCTTGTCAGGTCTGCACTGTTTTTGACGTGTTACTTAACATTGGGGAGCCCCTAAGCTTTAAAGCAGCATCTCTCTACCCTGATCTAGACAAATTACTTTTGTACCTTGATCTAAACAAACTCTGATCTCTTTGCTGCCATTGAACTCACCTTGTCTGAAACCTAATCTGACTACTTTATTCTACCTCTGTACTGGGAATTCACTCTATCATTAGCATTTCAATCTATTTAATTCACTGAGGGTCGCTGAGCAATGTAACCGAATCCATGCTAAGCTACCACTGGCAATTTAGCTGTCAGATAGTCTCACCTTCTATTTTTAGTTGCACTCAAATTCCTTGCTTAAGGGGTTGCACACTGAATTTCTGGATTAGTTTCCCCCTGACCCCTCTATTGTATCACTGCCAGTCATGTTTAGGTTAGAGCCCTGTTTACGTTGTTCTGTTACACTAATTACAGCTTGTCAATGGYATGGACAGTATTCTGGGAGACTTTGTTGACAAGCCAGTAACTCTGGGATTAAGCCCTTGCATTTAGAGCTGAGAGAAGTCTGTATTTGGGCAGTSAAGAAAGTCTTTGCTAAGGAGACTTGTTAAACTGCAAAGCCAAGACCTCCACAAYTGTGTAAGAATTGAATTCTTTAGGGTGGATGGTCAGTCTCATCTTTGGCTCCCTGTAAGGAATTCTGGAGTGCCAGATGCTTGCACTTGGGTAGGGCARGAAGAGCATTGCCAAGGTTCATACCTTGGGAGACAGGAGGTTAGGATAAGGCATGCAGCTGCATCATTTGTTTCCTAAAGAATTATTTCAAGCAGCTGTGCTCCCTGGCCTTCTGTGTCTTTTCAGTTATTTTCTCTCGCACAGATTCCACTACATCTTATTTTTATATTTATTTTCTCCTGGCACAGCTGTCTCCCCGAGCTCTGTGTTCTAATGACCTTCTTAGCAAGTACATATGCTGTGGTGTATATTTAGTTTTGAACCAGCTYATGGCTCTTCTTAGGTGCAATTCAGAGCAGGAAGCAATTTGTTCCTGTTAACAGAGCTSTATACACACGCATGCTCTGCCTGTGTTAGCTACACTTTGGTTCCTTGTTGAACTGGCTTTAGCTCTATATTCCAGTCACCTTGAAGTCTAATTAAAAAATTAAGCAATTAATAAGCATATTAAGCTTTAAAAAGCAYCTCTCTACTCTGATCTAGACAAATTACTTTTGTATGTCGATCTAAACGAACTGATCTCTTTGCTGCCATTCCAATGTACAATGTATGTGTATATAGGCAGAAAGCAGCCTTTATTAGGAGGAAAACAGCCAGGCTGGGCTAAGTTACAAAATTCTTGATCTGTCCTGTGGCTTTGTGATCATTTCATTCCTCTTACCTTATCAGGCTCCAGCTGCCCTCCTGATGCTGTTTCCTGTGACAGACACCCAGTGCATGCACCAGCGAGTCCTGCTCTGAGCTGGGATGGCTGTGCCAGGCTCCTTCTGGGGCTGATGCTCCCCAGAGGTGAGTGATACCAGACTGCCTTTTTTCCTCTCATTCCAGCTCTGCCTGACTCTGAATAAATATTTTCCTGTGCCAGGGCGAGCAAGGAGCTGTGGCTGCTCCCTGGCAGGGTCATGGCTGGGGATGAAACTGGAACAGTCACCAGRAGCCTCAGTAATATCCAATTCAGATTGCTGATGAATACATCCTGACTTTGGGCACATACCTCCTGTTAATACTAATGGGAATGTCACACATGAATGCTGGAGAATATTGCCCATTATTTTTGGTCTCAGGGCTCTGAGCTGAGAGATTCCCAGAGAAAAATGGCCATTTGCTGTATGTTGCAGGCTGCAATTCATTATATACAGTGCCTGGTGACTGTTATTTACCTTACAGAACTGTAATGTGATAAGAAGTCTATGTAAGCCACTTAATGGTCTGTCTACCTTAAAGAAAATGTGTACCTGATCAGCCTTTGATTTATGCCACTTTCACCCCWGTGCAACTCTATTGGCTCCACTGGTGTTATCCCTGATTTATGCCAGTCTTAGTCGGACTTCATGAGTTTATGTACTTTATATGACTCATGTACACGAGGAGAAATGGAGTCTAATAAAATATCTGGCTGTGCATCGCAGCYGCAGGTTCTGTGCAGAACTGGTAACAGGAGTACAACAAAACCGTGCTCTGCTCCTCTGCAGTGCCTGTATATTTCAAGGGGTTATATCCCATATCTAYAGAGATATAACTTAATGGTCTCATGTTTGACTAATGTGCTGCCTCGCTGGCACAGTGCAGAGGTAGAGCAAGGCAGCACGCAGGGCAAACCTGTAGAATGAGAATAAGAACTTGAAACTTCATTGTGGTAATCTAGGCCTTTTTTTTTTTTTTTTT
>NW_026623334.1:1904211-1910969 GCF_030028575.1 Malurus melanocephalus
CCACAGATTGCATCCCTTCACTCTGAAAATAACTGTTCTTATCTCAATCATCTTGCTGCATCAGCACTTATGCTCTGGCTTTGGGGTAGGAAAACAGTCATTTTATGATGTTTATATTGCAGTAACAGCCAAGACACGTAGTTKCAGATGCAGGACTCCTTGTTCTAAAGAATGTGTAAACAGACCTGGAAWCTGCTCTCTGGCTGCATGTTCTTGTGCTCCTGTTAATGAGGGCTTCACTGATCACCATGGCAGCTTTTATCACCTGGCCTTGTCTGCAAGGAAAGTGAGCATTCCTCCAATCTCTGGAGCTGCAGCATCAGTCTGAGCTCTGGTGAAGCTGTTGGAGTGATATCCATTACTACTGGTGAATTCCAGGTCAGCTCACCTTCTCTGGTGCACCTGGCTCCYGATGGCCAGAGCTGACACCTGAGACTGCTCTGTAGTTGATCCTTGTTTCCTTCACCATCTTTCCTTTTAAAYGTTGCCTGCTTTCCTGTTAAACTCTCACAGACTTTTTCATCTAATGAATATGAGTGACAGGTACACAGAGGCTGGGTGAATTTCTGGGGAAAAGTGTCAAAACCTCTTTGAGATTTATTCTGTACTGCAGGGACAGCATGATACCTACTTAAGCCTCAGAAAGGTGCATTTTGGAGACACTAGTAATCCTAGTCTGCACAGGTTTGGGGACAGCCTTTACTAAATTTTGTGATGGTAAAGTGAGAAACCTTCAGGTTTTGCTGCAGTATTTCACCAACTGCATTGACTTGTTCCATAAAAAATAAATAAATAAAAAAAATAAACCTGGTAAGTTCTTAAAATGGAAAGTGCATCTTTCTTGGCATGGTAAAACAGCAAGCTGAAGGCTTGCTCTGCCTGTGTATAGCTGTAATTGATGTTTATACTCTCTTAAGGGGTCTGCTTGCCCTTGATGCATGTGCCYAAGTCCCATTAGCATTAATAGGAGCTGAATGCAAGCAGGGAGGTTTAGCTAGAACATTAGGAAACATTTCTTCACCAAAAGAGTTGTTGAGAATTRGAACAGGCTGCCCAGGGCCATGGTGGAGTCRCCATCCCTGRAGGGATTGAAAAGATGYATCGAAGTGGTGTTTCAGGACATGGCCTAGTGGTGGCCTTGGCAGTGGGGTGGACCCAATGACATTACAAATCTTCCCTAACCTACATGATTCTGTGATTAGCCCATGCTGAATTCCCTAAATGCTGCCTTGAGTTCTAAAGCCCAGCCTCTGCAGCTGATCAGTGCCTCACCACCCATAGCTGCTGCCCTCCCCTCTGGCCACACAGCAGCCAAAGAAGGCTTTTTCCAGGGCTGGAGCACTGCAGTCATCCTCCTGTTACGCAGGCTGAGGGCTGTGCACAGGGGTGGCTGCTGGGAGGTGTCCAGCTGCCTTGGAAAAGCACCGCAGGAAAGAGATTCATCAGCAAGGGATGTTTTCTGCTTAGCTCACACTGTAATGAGCCCAAGTCCCTGGGTGGAGAAAACAGAGGTGACAGGAGGAGATGGGGGGACGGGAGGGGARCAACTTGTTTCAGGCAACAAATCAGCTGCAAACTCTGATGCAAAGCCATTTGCATAGATGATGTTGGCCCACGGTGTGTTGGAAATATAAGGCACTCTGTAGACAGCTGCCCAAGGGAATGCTAATTAGCTGCCAGGCAATTAATAATTAATCAGACTTTTGTTCATTGTGAAGACAGTGTTTTCTTTGGCAGCTCCATAAYGTTCTGAGTTTGCCTTGCTTTTCTTTCACAGGCTGATATCATCGTGCTGGAACTGGGCTTTGCGGCGACTCGCTGCTCCCTCCCTCTGGCATCCAGCTCGCCCTGGCCACATGTGCAGCCCAGGCCACGACCTCGGCCTTGGCTGGGCTCTCACGGCCCATTTCACAGTCACAGGCTGCAAAGGGAGTTGCTGCTGTGCTATTTTTAACCAGCTGGACAGTTAAATAATTCAGAGGCAGACACMCACGGAGTGGTCTGGGCTGTGCCTGAGATCTGAGAGGGGAGATGAGCATTGTATCGACCCTGCTGGGCTTGCTTGACCTTATCAAGCATGGGTTCTCAGGCTCTTTAACACAAACACGAAACAAAAACCAAACTTYCAGAAGTGAAATCCCTGCCTCGCTGACGTCAATGGGACTCCTGGCTCTGACTGCAATGGAGCCTGGATCACACTTAGCTGCAGGGCAAGAACTGTTCGTATTTTCTTCCATTCTAATGCTGCAGAACTCTTTTTCCATGACAATGAAACCCAGTTATGGTGAATGGAATCCAGGATGGGGAGTGTCTAAATTTCTGGGGAAAAAGAAGGATTAATTGCAAGAAATCTCTTTCGAAACAGGATGTCCCAAGTATGGCTACTCCCCTGATTTTGGACTAAGGAGAGAGATGCACAGMAGAATATTTCCTCCCATCTCTCCAGCCCAGTCCTCTCCTCAGCTGTCCTGTGGAGTGGTTCACAGCTCAGTGGAAAGCTGACCCTCCAGGGATGTCAAGAAGAGCACAAGCCCTGCCCACAGCCAGGGGAGGGAGAGACACAGAGGGAACAGAGGCAACAGACACCTCCTCTTGCCACTGSTCCTGCCAGGACCCTGCTCCAGTGCAAACTTCTCACAAGATCACAGCCTCCTCTGGGCATCCTCCTGCTCCAGTGTGGGGTCTTCCACAGGCTGSAGGTGAGATTCTGCTCCACCGAGGTCCTTTTTGGGCTGCATGTGAACAGCCTTCCTCACCATGGTTTTTGTTTATCAGAGGCTGTAGGGGAATCTCTGCTTTGGCACCTGGAGCAYSTCCTCCTCYTTCTTCACTGACCTTGGTGTCTACAGGGCTGTTTTCCTCACATATTTTTACTTCTTCCTCCAGCTGCAGTTGCACAGGCATTCCCACCCCCCACACTCTCCCCACAAGCTCTTCTTAAATCCTTTATCCCAGAGGCTTTACCACCGTTGCTGATGGGCTGGGCTTTGGCCAGTGGTGGGTCCATCTTGGAGCCAGCTGGCCCCGACTCTGTCGGACATGGGGGAATCTTCTGGCAACTCCTCACAGAAGCCACCTTTGTAGCCCCCCTGCCACCAAACCCTTGTCATGCAAACCCAGTGCACTCGTCCGTCTAATAAAAGGCACAAACTCAGTCTTTAGGCAYGAGGGAATCCACAGAGGAGCTCAACTTTGAAAGACAAATGCGCAGCAAACCAGGCTTCACTGATCCTGCTGTTAATAGGGCTGCTTGTTTCCTTTGATTCCTGTGTGTTAGCTCAGCTGTGTTTTGGGACTGAACAAGATCTTTCCACTAGTTCAATTTCAAACACGTGGTAAATGACTCTGMGCCTGGAGCACCCAAGGTTCCCGGGTGGTCTCTGTGCAGAGACCAGAGCTGTTCCTACTGCCGAGATCAGGCAAAACACAGCTCCCTGTTCCAGCAAAACCAGAGCCCACCAGAGCCTGGCTGATGCGGAGAGGAGGAGGAGGAAGCTGTGAGTCCCTTTGTGATTTCACATTTAAGGTTCTCCAAATCACCGCAACATTTGCTAGCAGAGGCGTGTGAAGTCTCGTACAAAGAATGTGGCTTGCGATGATCCTCAGTGGCTTGAATGAATAATTTGTGGCCAGGGTGACTCAGGCAGGGCGGGCTGGCAGCCAGCAGCCGGGCAGAGGAGCCAGGGCTGGGCAGTGTGTACAGACAGTGTGTGCTGAGAGCACGGCGTGTGTGAAACACCAGCTGTGAGGCCTGTGTGCTCCTGAGAGCCCCTCAGTTAAACACCAGCAAGGAAAAGGAATTTGGCATCAGAGGTGTGTTTTTGTAGCCAAAAGTATGGGCAAGTGGGTGGGAAGGCTGGATGTCCAGAGTTCATATTTGCAAATGGAAGTGATAGCGTACTTGAAAAATGCGACTCTGGGTTTACCAAATCCTCTTCTTTTTCTACAACTGGGTGATGCCTGTCTGTCCTTCCTGCTGAGCTGCAAGAACACATCCCCTTGGGAGGCAAAAGCGCTGCCTGTTGGACAATGCATGCAAAATAGGATGCTAGGCCCCGCACAGTGCAGAWGTTCAATTTTCAGATAATACAGAATTGGGATTTCTTATCTAATGCTGCTGGCAGGCTCTCCTGAGAGTCTGCACAGCAAAATTTACCTGCTTAGTATGGTGAATTTAAATCACCAGAGCCACACTGGCAAAACTCTCCTGTGCAGAACCTCATTCTGGTCTAAAGTCCTTGAGTAATTATTCTGTAATAAAGTCACTTAAATTTTAGAATAGAGTGTCCATGTGGAGAAATTATATAGGCACAGCTATAACAGGATAATTATTTTGTTATAGCTATGTCAGTCAATTTCTCAAGGCATCAGTCACATGGGAAAGTTGAAATTATGTATTTTTTACAGTCTACAGCAATTCTTTATTTTTTAATGTCCATTAGTGCTTGACTAATGCTGAATGATAGCGGAAATTCTCCAGAACAAAGACAGCGCTCAGAGTTTCCTCGTGATTATCAAAGGAATTTGGATCTATTCTGTTAAAACTAATATGTAATGAATTGGCAGTGATTGGGGGTTTATAGCTGAATTGACTGGGAATTATAAAACTGCAGTTTACTAAATTCAACTGAAACAGCTGAAACCCAGAAATTTGTGAAGTCCCTATTTATGTGTGAAGAGTCCTCAAGATTTTTTAAGAGTACACGCAAAACCAGACTAAGACACAAAATTCTCTTATTCCCACACAGTGTTGGATGTTTGATATTTCAACACAGGACCTTATGACTAATCATACTGATTTTGGAGGTGTCTGAAACAGTTTAGTTCCTGACTAAATTGTTGCAAGGTATATGCATTATGATTCATTATTAACTGTGTGGAAATAGTCCTTTAGGATARAACTGTACCTTGTCAAAGGACAATGGCATTTATGAGATTTCCATGGAGATATGTCAGAGCTATCCTGAGTCTGGAGATTAAAGTGAATTAGGAGTCTGGCTCCCCTCAGAGCTGTCTGTTGAAATGCTACATGGAGCAAACAGGTGCCAGCTGAATTTGTCGCAGTCACATTTGAATCTGAGTTGAAGAGTTACCAGAAGAGGGAAGGCCAAAAATTCTCAGTGCACATGAATGCACCATGTGGTTGCTGCACGCCAGGCTGGGCACACAGCAAAGCTGCCTGGGGAGCTGGGGGAAGCAGTCCTGAGAYGTGCTTAATAGAAAGCATGACTCAAAATGAAACCTGCTATGGCTGTCAGCTGTCTCACAGAAAAATGTTACCTAATTACACCTATAACATCTCCCTTCCTGAAAAAGGGGCTSGGTTTGAGGTGGAGGATGCCAACGTGGGTATCCAAGTGGAGATGCCAGCTGGGATGTACACAAGGGCAAGAACAGAGCGTGGTCTGTAGGGCTGCAGGYACATTTGGGTACGTGGATGGCCTCTTGGTCCCATCAGTGTCCCCCTGGGCACAGCCTGTTCGTACCAAGGATGCTCCTCTCTCAACCTCTCCCACTATCACTGTGCCAGAAGACAAAAGCTCTCCCAACGCAGCACTTCTTGTTGCCACACAAAGCCCTACTAGATCAGGCAGGGCAAACTACCCTGTTTTGATTTCAGTTTATCTCCATACTCACCTCCTTGGTTCTTTTATCTGGATTTGGTTTTGTAGGCTGCAGGGGGAGGCCCATTTTGCAATGGGCACAAGGATAAAAAAAGGACATCTGTTTCCAGGGCTGCAGCACARAGGCTTAATCATGTTTCAGAATAACTGGAGTTATAAACTGATGGGGCATTTAAAATGTTATCTAGTTCCAAACATCAAATGTTCAAATTCTGCCTTAAGGGGACATTAGCTGATTATCAAATCACAATGAGATTCTTATAACTTTATTTTAATAAACAGTTTTCATAAATGTTAACATTTTAATGGATGATTACATTCATATTTAGCTAGCAGATGCATTCATGTTGATTGATGTTATTTCCATGAGTACCAAAGGAATTAAATAATGACTTGTCACTTATGGCAAAGAGCTGCTCTAATATTTTTTAAATAAACAACATTATTTGCTGCGTTCCATCAGACGGCGATTCCGGGGTCAGCCGTGGGTTCAGGGGGGGAATCCGACCGGGCGGGCAGTTCCCAAAAGAGCGGGGAGACCCTACAGAACACGGGGGAACGGAGAGAGCGGGGAAAGCTCCCGCTGCCCCTCAGCGCTGCCGTGTGAGCCGTGTCCTGGCGGACAGGAGCTCCCAGAAGAGCAGGGAGACCCTACAGAACACGGGGGAACGGAGAGAGCGGGGAAAGCTCCCCTCAGCGCTGCCGTGTGAGCCGCACCCGGCCCGGCCCGGCCGAGGGCCCAGCCCAGCGCGGAGAGCGAGGGGCCGGGCCGGGAGCACCCGCGGCGGTGCCAGCCCAGCGGGGAGTGCGRACCGGCCCGGCCCGGCCCAGTGCGGTGCTCTGTCCCCCTCTGGTGGCCGCCGCGGGGCCGGTGGCGGTGCGGGACCCGCTGCGGGCTTGCCCCGGAGCCGCGCACCGAGCTGTGGGCCCCTGCCGGCCTGCAGAGCCGGGCCGCGCTCCGCACCGCCGCCCGCGCCCCTCAGAGCACAGCGCGGCACCTGCGGCCCCACCGCCCCGCCCGGGCTCACAGCGGATAAATCAATAAACCCCAATAAAGAGCGGGTTTGGGGGCGCCTGGCTGTGCGGGGCAGTGGTGACCAGAGCGCGGCGGCCCCAGAGCTCCTGCATGCACCC
>NW_026623334.1:1912265-2065369 GCF_030028575.1 Malurus melanocephalus
GAGCCTGCTCTGACCGAGTTCCATGGGGATGAAGATCTGCAGAGCCCCACCATGAGGTATGTGGTGTCCAGGGGGTTCACTCCAGGGAGCCCTGGAGTTTTTGTGGTGCTGTGTTGGGTGGGATGGTGGATGAAGAAGAGCTGTGCTGGAGATGACCTCTCTTTTCAGGGTCATTTCTTGATGGCTAACTTTTTGATGGCTCACCAGGAGAGCCTCTTGGGGTTTTATCCTTTTGTAATTCCTGATGTTGAGKTTTTTTTCAAGAGACCTTTGATGCCCTGTAGTCCTTTTGTACCTTGGTGGCTCCTGTGTGCCCACAGTGAGATGAGAGGCTGTGCCTTTAAGAGGCAGAATTAAGCAARTGTGTTTTTTGCCTGCTTTCCAGAAGTCGTTATTAGGTTTGAGGGATTGGTTATCTGATCCAGCATGACAGATGGATGCAATGTTTTTGTCTGTGATGACTAAACCTATAGAGATTGCATAAATAACTTCAAGGTAAATGCCGTGATTTCATTGTAAGTGTGTTTACATGTAGGTGTGCATATATACTTAAAAAAAAAACCCTTAAAAACAAAACAACAAAACCAACACAGAAAATCTCAGTGCTGATCCTGTGCCATAAATGGCTTGAAAACCTCTCCCTTTTTGCATCTGTGTCCTGGTTTCTCTAAGTGACTCTTGCTAACGTAGCTGTGAGTTTAGCCTGCTGTCCATGAACTGTCTGAGACTTTCTGGAAGGCAGCTCCAAATTCATTCCAGCCTGATGCCTGCAGAGAGCCAGGAGAGCTCTGAGTGCCAGCAGCGATGCTTTCTGCCCCAGCCAGCTTGGCTCAGGGTGGGAGGGTGATTCACGGGRTGCCATGTTCCTGTCCCTGGCTGGTAGAGCCTGGTATCTGGTACCCAGATCTCTGTGCAAACAGCTCTTGTTGCTTAAGGTATTCAAGTCCTTCTTCAATGCCTGAGGTCGAAGATACAGCTTTGCATACACTGCAAATACCCGGAGCCGTCTGGTAAGTACTGGTTAGCAGCCTGGCTGTTTCCAACAGGATTTTATTTTACCTRACTGTGGACCCGTGTATCTCATGCTTTTAAGCATTTGACTCCTGTCATGTATTTCTCAGCAGTTATAATATGTCTTTTGCTGGTAATGCACTGTGGCATTTGTGCTGCTCRCTGAACTCGGGCACTATGGGCAGCGGCTTGATGCGAAGCCGTGTGCTTCTGAGGATTGGTGTGTGTTTAGCAGGGAAATTTCCTGGATCAGAAGGAAATCTTGAGCTGTTGTTGTCTGCTTTAACGAGCAAAGGTACCTGCTGAGACCCCTGCTGAAAGCAGCGTACCCTAAAGCATGGTTCAACGACAAAGTGCTCCTGGGAGAAACTGCAGACATCCAGAATCACTGGAGCAGTTCTTAATCTACTGGAGATCCCATCTAATGCCTGCAGGCTGCAASTGCTGTGTGGCAACGGCATTTCTGCAGAGGGAGGAGTGTCTTGGGGAACTTAAATGTCCTTATTAAGAGGTTCTCAGGCTGACTTCTGGGACCAACTTCTGCCATTGCCTTTTTTTTTGGTAAAAAAAAAAAAACCACCTAAGCTGCTTGGAGGCTGAGTTACATTGCACATTGAGCTAATTCATAAACGAATACCAGTCGAGATAGAAAAAGGAATGCCTAACTGTTTATAAAATAGTTTGCCTGTGAGACCAGTTTCTATATAAACAGTTTTTACATAGAATCTTGTGATGTTGACACACAGGGCATCACAGGGCATCACTGAAAATCTTTACAAGCGTCATTAACAAGTCTGAACTGCTCACTTTAAATGGCTGCTTTTAGTCATAAGGAAAGATAGGCTTTTAAACAGTTAATCAGGCTGTCAGTATGGTGCATGTGTTTGGGTTTTGTGTGTTTGGGTTTTGTGTGTTTGGGTTTTGTGTGTTTGGGTTTTGTTTGTTTTACCCCAATGACTGTCCAAAACCAGCCAGTGATGCTGAGTGGGGGAGAAGAAATGATCAAGAGAGATATATTGGCCACCCCTGATATCCAGCAGACATGGATATGGGCTTTTCTTAGGTGGTGGACAGAGTAAATTTTATACCCAAGTCAATCAAAATAAATTGCAAACTAAATTACAACCTTTTAAAGGAAATCCAGCACTGAAAAAAAAAAGAAACAAAATCTCAACCAAAAGTCCTAGGTCCCATAGCTAGAAAGAATATGGCAAAGATTAAAACTTGATGCTGCAATCTGCTGTGGACAAGAGCAGGGTGGACAATCTGGCTGTGCATGCTCTGGTGTGCTTTTGAGGGTAGCAGGTGCCATTTTGGACTCAGACTTCCTCTGTAAAAGCAAACATTATTAAACAAATGCTGGCCTGTGTTTCTCCCATGCAAAACTAGTTACATTTTGGGCTCTCCAGAATGTCCACATGGCAGATCTGTCTGTGCCTTGGAGYCATTTCTGATGGACGCTTTTATAAAAGCCAACTGCAGAACTCCAAACTATTTCCCACACACTTGAGAGGGATTAGCTAATGCTTCAGTGCTGTGCTTCAGTGATGAAGAACAATGTTGTCATTTTGCTGGCAGAGTTAGCCTTGGACTGGAAAATCCATTGAGCAAGGAGTATTATTGGTTCCTGGCCCTGCTTTGCCATTTCATGGGTGCTCTTAGGCAATGATTTGCCCTAAGAGGGGATCCCAAAATGATTTGTGGAGCATGCAGATATAGCTCCAGTCTTCAAGATCTCTTCTCAGCTTCTGGCTGGTCCTTGTGATTCTGACATGAAGTGGTCTGTGGCTGGAAAGTTTCCTGAAAACGTGTGCAGACTTCTTACTAAGAAATGCCTGCTTTTACCACAGTGAGCTGCTTTGTGCTCAGCCCCAACGTAAGAAACCTAAAAAGTGAACCGATTCCAGTCCTTGTGCAAAGAATTAACTATACTGAGCAGTACCTGAAAGGAGGGTGGCATGAAAMGTGACTGCTCCCAGTCTTCCAGGATCTGAATTTTATACAGATAGAAAACAGGGAAGGAATTGCTGTCTTACACTGCAGCACTTGTCAAGCAGAGCAGGGGTCCYGGAGCTGGCCCCTAAACCAGAGGAGTCTGCTCTCTGTGAGGCAGTGTGGCCCAGCTGAACTCATGCCTGGTACCTTCCACTTCTTATCATCTGTGAGTTGCTTTAACTCCGTAGTTTGTGTCAGCTGTTTTTGACATATTTTGTGCTGGGAACTCCTCAGCTCGTGGTGGCCAGAGGTTAACTCAGCTGAGAGCTGGCTTCCACTGAAATGTGCCTACTTTCTCAAGACTAGGTTTGTGCTTTTAACAGATGTCTAATTCTCTTCTCCCTCTAGGCCAGGGAGGTTAATTGGAGGAAAGTGACTGTACATCGGGCCCAAGAGCCTCCTACAGAGATACTTGGCACAAATAAATCAGCCTATTTTTGATGAATAACAAGGCCCCAAAGGCTCTAGTTCTTGCTGCCTGCACAAATTGCAGGTATAAATTTCACAGCTGATCACAGGGACTCCAGAATTCAATTAACTCTCAGCTCATTTAAAAAAAAAAAATGCTGCCTGCCTATTTAATTATGAGTGTCACTGATACTACACATGCTGTTCAGGAAAACTCCAATTAATAAAGCATTGCATCATTAATATGAGTGACAGCATGAAGCCTGTGACTCTCTGAGGAGTCTGCCTTGACCCTCTGCAATGACAGACTTGGGATTTAATGGAAAGGRGAATCCTTTTCTTCAGGTTTGGGTGATGCTGAGGGAGCTCCATGCTTTGCAGCTGTTCTGGATGCCCTGTTTAGTGTTTGGAAGTAATGCAGTGCTGGCAACTGCTGATTTAGACCTTCTGGGTAACCTTGTAGGGTCTCTAACTGTGGGGATGGGGCTGCACAGAGACACATGTGGCAAAAATCTGCAAAGATTTACGGGTAAGGCACGGTGAGAAGAAGACAGCAGCATTCTTCTTGCACTGCCTTTACCACATTAAAGCGCATTTYGCTGCCAGGAAGGGTGTTAACCAAAGCTGTACAAATAACCACATCTCTGCAGAATGTTTCATTTTCAAGTGTTCTTGATTTAAATTTAGCACAGTCTCAAAGATCTATCAATAAACAGACACGTTTCATTTTGACTTTCTAACGTGTCTTTCATTTTAAGCCCAAATTGATCTGATCTGGTTGTTCCACGCCTGTGCTTGTGCCCATCCTACTTCTCTCTTGATTTCACACCTTGCAGCTTGTGTTATTGGAAGTRGTCTCTACTTTTGCAGCTGCGTCCTTCCACTTCAGGAGGGTGTCTTTGCCAAAGGCTCAAGAATCAGAATGAGACACAGAAGATACTTGGCCTTTTCTCCCAAACTAGATCCCTCCTTCTTTAGTTGCTATGTGTGACCCACAAGGATCACAGATTGGCATTTTCTTTATTTGTTCTACAGATCACGTCCAGTTTGTCCCTCAGCTTTCTGAATAATACTGAATTCTACTTTCTCTTCACACTACTGCTTTTKTTCTTCCCTGAGCAGCTCTGTTCCTGACTACAGCAATCTTCTTCCCAGTAGTGGCAAAAACAATCTCGCTGCCCTAGCCCAGAGGCAGATGTCACCCCAGATTAGATGTCATGGCTCCATCTCTGCTCCAGTTCCTTGCATCTCCCTGGGATTTCCACACTAGTCACCAGTGCATTCAGGAAATGTGTGTCCAGATGTTGCTGCAAAAGGCTGATAGTCACTTTGATCGCCTCAGCTTTCTCCAGTCCTTTCAGAATCTTCTTGCCTGGTTGCCCCAGTCTGTGTGCTGTTGTTGCTCAGAGCTGCAGCTTTCCTTGCCTGTTTGCCACATTTAAGCAGAATGTCTTCACCATTTGTGCTCAGGCACAGGCTTGTCATCCACCCAATGCCTGCAGGGCCACCTCTCTTTTCCACAGTGTTATCTTAAGACCAAACCAGAAGAGAAGCTTTCCTGCTCTCTCTCATGTCTGTGCGTTTCTGGTCCATCTCTAGCAGCTCCTTCAGTGCTGGCAGAGGGAGTGGGTGTTTTGTTCCAGTTTATTTTTGCACAGTKAGTGGCTGCACAAGCCTTAGAGCCATTCAAGGGCTGTAGTTAGACCAGCATTTCTGACACGAGTGAGAGATCAAATTTAAACCTGTTCGCTGCTATCCTAGGACWGCTCCTTTCATGCTGCCCACTTTCATTTTGTACTGACTTTGTTCCCCTKTTGCTTCTTAAACTGAAATAATCTTTGTCCTGGGCCTGGAGCTACCTGTCTGTCTTGTACAGCCTGAGGCTTAACAGGACTCTTACTGCTGACATGGRGCCTTGGGCACTGCTAAAGCACAGCTCTTGCATTCAAACTGCTGTGTGCCCTCCCTGTGCAATGCAAGCCTGCGCTGTCATTAGGGCTGGTGCGTGCCTGTGACCAAACTCTCCTGGGTTTGACCATGGCTGTGACCAAACTTGGCTGAGCAAACTGTGTGAAGTGAACTGTAACCACTTGAATCAGCAGGGCATGGTGGCTGCTGCTGCTGCAGCCCTTGGGTGGCAACTTCCAGTGTTCCTGCTCCAGCTGTGCAAGCCCTGGAGAGCACTGATTCCCACTTCGCTTTCTCAACAGGCACTTGGTGGCTGTAGCACAGTGCTCATCTTGGAGGAAGTGGCTGAGAGTCGATGGAGGAAAAGAGTTAGTTGCTTCTCATGGGAAGACTGAGGTTGTTCTTGTTTTCATCCCCTGTGGGGGTCTTCACACAGCTCCCTATTTTCTTATTCCTGGCTTTTGCCTGCAAAATAAGGATAGCCCTGTAAGCCTCGTGAACATGTGAACTTCAATTGTGAATAGCAAGCACAATGGTACAGCAGTTGCCAGTGATTGAGGAGAATTGGGCTCAAGTCCTTGTTTTGACAGAAGTATGATATTCAGGCTGCCTGTGGGAGGTTTTGCCAACTCTAGAACCTGTTCAAACTGTTCTGCAAAGTTTTGATTGTTACAAAATGAAACTGYGATGAAAAAAACATGTGGCTGCACTTCCTGACCAGCTGGGCATAGAGCCTGTTGCCATTGCTTRTCTTGTGTGACTACAAGACATTGACTTTCCTGGAGTTTGTCATCTTCTGGGGTGAGGGAYAAGTAAGGGTTGAACCACTTTCATCTGTGTCCCTGGAACAGCACTGAGTTAGCACTAACAGCACTGAGTTAGTGGAACTGCGATGTTTGTTCAGCTTTTCTGAACATCCGTCTTTSTGAAAGAATTGCTCATCTGCAGTGAAATTCCTTGTGCACAGGAATGTGCAGATAACAGGACCTCCCCCTGTGAAAGGCTGAAACTCTCTAGAATTCCTGCCTCTAGCTTTCCTGGCTCTGAAGTTGTACTTGTGTGCCAGCCTTGAGAAGGTGTCAACTTCATCCTGAAAGCAGATTTCCTACACCTAAAGGGCTCCTCCTGGCTATTTCTCCTTCCCTTCTTCGAAACACCAAACCCAAATACAACTGAAGAAGACCCCCACACTGACYGTAGCTGTGTCTTGCCCTGGCTGATCCAATCTTTGCTGGTAAATGAAGCTGAGAACAAGGTGCTACCCCTCCCAGGGGTACCAAGTCCTCCAGCCCCCTCGGGGTGACTCTGAGCTGCCTTGTTCCCTGCATCTGTCAGCTTCAGGGTAGCTTGGGCCCTTTGCAAGGCACAGCCCTTTTCTCAGCACAGGCCAYAGGCAAAAGGCAGGACTGTTTTATTTGTCTGAGAGTAAAAAAAGAAGCTCTTTGTTCTCTGTGTAATAAACCTTGGCCCGAGGGAATTCAGGAGCCAGCTTTTGGCACTCATTGTGTCTTTTAGGTCTTAGTGAGCTGCTGGTGTGGGGACACGCGGCTCACTTTTTCCATTTTGTTGAATATTATGTGGGTATCCAGGAGGCTTCTCATCAATGAAACTGCTGTGTGCTCCTCTTATGGAAGGCATACTCCCCATTCCAAAATGGACGTGTGGCCACTGGAGATTTGCAGACTCCTGTTTGGAAGGCTGATCTGAATCTGGAGGATTGGAATCCAAAGTATTCCTGGGGGGCTCTTAAAACTTCTGCTTCTGGGCTGAGCCAGGATCTCCAGGCATTTGCTTTTATTTTCAGCATTGTGTTCCGATCCCAACCTGAAATCAGGAGGTTTGAGTGGTTGAAGTATGGTTGATGCCTGACCTCTCTGTTCCCTGAGTAGCTGCACACTTGGGCTGTGCATATATTTTTCTTTACATAACTGCTTATTCTAATTAGGATCAACCTTTAGATGAAATAAACCTGAGCTGTGTATTTGCCCAAACTGTGAGGATTTGGGGTTTGAGTTTTGATGAAGTGTGGTGCATTTCTCTTTTATGTTTCCGCAGCTCTGTGGTATCTGGCTTCAGCTGGGATCAATAGCAAAGGTGCCAAAATAAAGCAGGAGTGGCTGGGTTTGGGATTTTCCAAGCCTTACAAAAGAAAATRAGAAAGTAAGAGGGCCTGTTGTTAGCTGGAGTGTTTTCTTACGTCACTGTGTAACAATCTGCCTTGAGGGAATCCAGAAGTCCAGATCAGCGCAGAGCATCTTTTTCCTTCCAGCCCCTTTGGGAAGCTTTGTGAGAATAATAAGGGGATTTAATTTGAAATATTAATCTCTGTCTTAAAGGCATTTGGCCTCTTAGATAAATTGCTGAGGAAGACACTCAGTAAGACTTTTTTTCCCCCCCCTGCTTCTTGTCTCTGGAGTGACAATGAAATAGCCACCAAGTCATTCTGCTTAGAGAGAGATGTCACCCATTGTGGCTCCCAAGGAAGGTCCCAGCTCACAGAAATATTGCTCAGGAGAAACCTAAATAATAATTACTGACATTTGAGAAACATGCATCACTGCACCACTAGAATGTTTGCCAACAAAAAATGCCATATTTTCTCTGGATTAAATTATAATAGCATTCCTTGATGAGTAGGAAGTTTTTTTTTTGTTGGCTGGTTGTAGTGCAGTGCTTAGAGTTAAAAAGAGCTCTCAGCTTTTTCACTCCCTTTAGACTTCCCTTTTGCTGCTGCCTTGATTTGTGTAACCTAAAGGGTGCTGTTTTGGGAAGTTGGGTTTGTGTGCAAAGTCTTCTTGATGGACTAAATAAATGACTCTCTATTTTGCCTGTTTCTAGAGCTTGCTAAACAGTCCCTAAAGATTGCAAATAAATAAACAAACCGTGTCAGGGCCTTATCTTGAATAAACTTGACTTTTCTCCTTTGCAGAAATTGCATACTGTAGTGTCAGCTTTGCAAGGGATGTCAGAAACCMGGATCCCAAATTGCAACGGCTTGTGGCTAATTCAAGTATTTCACTGTCAGCTGAAGCTGAATTTCCTCATATTCTAATTAGAAATCTTAGCTGGCTGGAAGATGGGATGGTTTCACTGGAAGCTTTGGCAGTGCACCTAAATAGGCAGATTTTACATCCGGCTGTTTCCCCCTATTGAATATTATTGTGCTGATATATAGGGGATGGAGGAATGGGTCTTGTCCCAGCTGCAGAGATGGGAAGCTGGATTATTCTGCAGGTTGGTACCTGCTGGGCTTTGGGGCTCAGCCTTGTTCAGCATTCTCCCAGAAACTGGAGCAGCTTGGTGTCATTGTGTTTGAAATGACTGTTCATATGAAATACACTGATTCAGGAATATCTGGTGAAATGGAGCACAAAGGGAGGTGACATCCCCTGTATTTCACTCCAGCTTTTGTCCTCTGCAGGCTTCTGCTTTTCTGTTGAAAAAGGAATCAAACTTTGCCATGTACAGCCAGAAACACTGGTTCAGTGTAGGCTGCTGGGCTTTATCAGGCTCTAGTTTCCTCACCCCAAGTCCAAGAAGTTGACCTTTCTCACAGAAGTCTCAGCTTGTACTATTTTAACAGATTAAATACTATAGATGATTTATTTGTGATCCAAGTTAGGTTCTCAAATTCATTGACCAACATCTCAGTTTGRTGGCCATAGGTACATTTTTTTGCTCTTCCCATACAATATCTCCTCACAGGCGGAGGCCAACTATGCAGCCTTTGAAGACCTCTGCAAGACCTTTGAAAAGAGARTATAAAATCAAACTGCATGTGCTGCTTTGCTTAGGGAAGGCTGTTCACCCACACAGAGATAATCATGTGGAGGAATGGATGCTTGCAGGAGATGCAGCAAGTCTCTGTAGGTCTCCCAGCACTAAAGTTGAGGTGAAAACACCACTTTTCTGGGAATTATGGCTGTTTCTGCCAGACATGGTAAAGTGAATGTCTGGCTGAATGACACAATACCTGGCTCAGTCATGATGGTGGTGTTGCAAGCATGTTCTTGAAAGCTGGACTTGGCACTGCGTGTTACYGCCTCACCAACATGACTTGGTGTGCTCTGGTTCTTGGCACTGCTGCTGGAAATAGGGTGGAATAATGCTGCACAGCAAATCTTTTATAGCACAGTAAATATAGGAGGTGGAAAGGTCTTTAAATGGCTGATTGAACTTGTCTGGAACAGTCATGAAATTCTGCTTGGAGCCAGAGCAGGGTAAATAGCCTAGGTGTCCCTTTTTCTCCCTCATTCACATGTATTTCTGGAGGAGAAAATAATTCAGAAACCTTTCAGACTAAACAAAACTCTTTGACCTCTTGTTATAGCCTTTCTTCTCACCTTTAAAAAAAAATACTGACAGTTTGGCTATGCAATAATTCACAAAGGCCTTTTGCCTTGCCAAAATTGTACACTCCATCCCCTGCTCCCCCAAATTCACTCTGCTCCATTTAGTAGAGTTTGTTGGCAAAAATAACCCGACTTCATGCTGTGGAGAATATTTGTTTCTTAATAGAAGATGGAGCAGAAGTGGAATTGTGCTGGTTGTGTATATTTTGCCTTCTCAAGATTAGCCCCAAGCAATTATCTGACTATGGACTGTGCCAGAAAAACACAACAGAACAATTTTAGCAGTGCCAATGAAAACTCCAGAATGCRCTGCACTCAAGAGTGTAATTTTAGATTCTGTTTTCAAGTAGTATTTCTGTGACATCATTGACTTTAGGAAAAATAATACCCCAGGGCTTGTTTTACAAACAGGATGGAGCTTTATGATTTGGCAGCTTTCCGTAGGCAGAAAGACAAACGTTCATCACTTACAAACCCCTCTATGACAACGGGCTTTGCTTCCTATCAGCAGTTAAAAGTAATGAGAAAAAGTAAAAACTGCTGTGGAAAGGGAGTTGGTAGGCACTCKCCTGCTGCCCTGAGGGCAGGGATGCTCAGATCACCTCCAGGAGAACCTGAGCTGTGCGAAGATTTGTTCTGGGAGTGAGAGCACTTCTGGCTAAATCTCGTGTGCAGACTTGCCCCAGGCAAGATTTGGGAAATACAGTTGTTTCTGCTTGTGCTGCCTCTGGTCTCAGTTCACGACACAGACGTACTCAAACCTGGTGTCAGGATGGGAAGGCTCTGCTGCTCCCCTGGGCACRCTCCAGCTGCCTCTCGGAGCTCTGTCATTCACATGCAGCCTGTCTGGTGTGTGCTTGAGAGATTGGGATGAAGTGGTGATGCTTCCAGTGTGCCTCACCCAGAGYTCTGCCATCAGGAAATGCTTTGAATTTCTTCACCACTTCTTTTCAGGAGTTCTGTGTTGATTTGCAGGACTCCTTTTCTCAGCCTGTGTGGGGCTGAGCCCGTGCACTTGGGCAATGCTTTGCAGACCTCCAAAGCTGAGGTGCCATGGCATCTCTTATTCACAAATTTTGTTCTTCCTGTTAGAAAGGGTTTTCTTCCTTCTAATCCACATTTTCCTTTCTGTATTTGTGAGTCCATCGCTTCTCTATTCTGCACATGCATTGCAGATAMGAAAATGGTTTTCCAGCCTGCAGTAAATTGCTCTGTGTTTGACCCTTACTGGGCCTTTCCATTCTTTCCTTACCCATTCTGGTCCTTTCCTGAGTAGTCTTTGTGCTGTTTTTCCTCCCTCTCTTCTTTTCTTTTGTAGGTAGATATTTTAGAAAGCTCTTGTAGTACCTGCATCAGACTCTTCCAGGCAAATACAAAGTAAATTAAAGAAAAGATAATGTCCATATCAGCTTTTTTTCATTCTGGAAGGCTCTGTAAGCTCAATGGGTGCCTTCAAGTCAATGCAATAATTTGTTTCCCTTCAGTAAAGATTTTTGTATAAAAAAAAAAGAAGAGCTCTCTGGCCTGAAGGCAAATCATGCTGCAGTTTTCCTTCACCCTGTGCCTTCCAGCACATGCAAGTGGAAAACAGGTTACGTGAACTGGGATGAATCAGTTGGTGCTTGAAGGCAAAGTGATGACACCAGCTCTGTCGGCAGCTGGTTGATTCAGCGTTCTCTCAGGAATTCAACAAGTTCATAAAATCAGTCAGATTACACAGAAATTTCTTTCACAATCAGCACCAGTGACCCASTCCAGTGGAGTTGCTCCCAGGGGGTGTTAGTGCATCTGGCACAGGATGGCTCTTCCATTGCTCGACCACAATCCTGTTTGGCAAGTTTGGGCACAGCAACCATGATCCGAATGAGAAGGCTCATTGTTTGCTGCAGTGGGGAGATGGAGGCATCAGGTTGCCTCTGATTGTGTGAAGTAATAGCTCTATTTCAGAAAAACCCGTGTAACTCATGCTGATTTCCATGAAAGTGAGTAATTTGCTATGAGCGTGAACTCCGTCAGGGAGGGGCCGCATCTTCCCCTGAATGTGTGCAATGTCCAAAAATCTTGGGCACTGTTATATTATAAATAACAGATCCTCATAGTCTCATCAGCTCCTAGACTCCCTGGGGGAGCTTTGCATTCTTCTGTAAATATGAGCTTTGTGGGAGAAGTCTGATGCTACACAAGCATGTGAGAATTTCCTTCCCAGTTGGCATGAAAAGACTATAAATCTGTGGAGACACAAGCCCTTCCCCCTAGCCCTTCCTATAAAATTAATGGGTGTTCAGTTAAGCCAAAACAAAGAGTGGTTTCCCTCAGGCAAAGTTGTCTTAAAAAAAAAAAAAAGGCATTTTAGCATACAGATAGAAAACCTTGTTTAAATCCATGTTTAATAATGCAGTAAGTGTCCAGGGAAAAGGAATGGTATTTCTTACCCTGCTTTGGGCTTTCAGCTTCCTGGGAGTAAAGGTTGGAAAATAAACAAGGGCTGATGCTAATGGAGATTAAGGGTGACCTTGGCYTGTGGGGTGACTGGCATGACCCTATAGGGATTGAGTTGTTGGGTAATGGAGACTTTCAGACTACCTCTGTCAGGCAGGGAGGTCAGCTGTGTAATTTTGCAGTTTTTCTCTCTCCTCACTTCCTACCTTCRCTTTGTAGAGATGTTTTAGGGGATAGTGGCAGAAAGCTAAGAACAGARAGTCATTAAAACTTCAGTTCTACTCTAAAATCCCTTTAGACAAAGCAGTGGCAGCTGCCAGCAAAACAGTGTATTTTTTTTCAGGTCAAATCCTGAAGAAGGTCATGGGAGGGTGGGAAGGTAACCTGCTCTGCTGATGTCTGCCTGACATCCTGATAGCTGGCTTCACCTCAAACTCATCTGGCCTTGAATCCTTCCTATCACTAAATTCTGGAGGAGAAACTATGCACGATTCTTCCTTTCCACTGTACCTGCTTTTGTATTCCTCAGAGTCCTGGAAGAAATCAAAAGATGTAGATCTGACTGGTTAGAAACTAGATGAGGCTGATAGCCCTCAGTACAAAAAAAGCAATTGAAGAATATTTTAAGTTTATATCACTGCTTGGCAAACAAGTCAATGACGGCTGTCTCCAGCTTTGGTAGCAATGTGGAGCCTGCAAAATACAACCCACGCTGGGAGCTGAGATGCAAAATGCCTGCAAGCATATCTGGGTATTGAAATTATAGGAGTTGTGAGCCGTTTCTTATGGTGTGGGTTTATGTTTAATATCACAAGGAATTTTTTAAGACTTTGTGTAAATTTTGTTTGGTTTTGGAATATTCAGGTCTTAGTGGATGTGCTTATGGAGAGGGGTTTTATTTATTTGCTCATTTTGGATAGGTGAAATAATGCCTTCTGGGGCTTCAAATACTGCTCAATAATTTATAGCAATGTAGAGGTACAAACAATTTCCTAATAGAACTAAAGGCAGCTTGAGGGCAGGTGGGAGCACGGTGAATGAGGAGGTAACTGCACCCGGAGGATCAGAGGCACAGCTGCATTTTGTGCTTGGTAATGCCCCGGGGATGTGATTATCTTTTGATAACAGAACTCCAGCGTGCCTCTGTGCCTGGCAAGGGTTGGGAAGGTGCTGGAACAGCTCTTCAGTGAGCAGGTTTCCCTGCAGAGCGTCGTTTTGAAAGCATTTGGGAACCTGAAGCAGCTCTTTATTGTCTGGAGAGGTGGACAGGAGAGGTCACGGCTCTGGAAAGCCCTGCCTGCGACCCTGCTGCTTCTGCTCAGAGGCTGCTGTGTGGGTGGGAGAACAGCACCATGGGGGGATGCTCCATTCTCCTGCCTTCTCCCTTTTCTCCTGGTTATGACAGAAGCTTGTCTGTTGTGCCTGGAGCCAGACAACTCCATTTTTCTTATATGGTTGCCCTTGGGCCATTTCAATTCAAAACCCCTCTCTAGGTAGAGTGTGTGATGATTTTCTTCTCTTTCCCTCTCTCTCCATTTGCTCTGCAGCTGCTCTGAACGCAGCTCACTGCTGGAAATAGTTGCTGAGAGCAACGTGATACAGCCAGGGTTTCATTTTTGCTGCTGTAACCTTCTGTACCCTGCTATTGATGGAGTTTTGATGTGTTTGACTCCAAGTATGGGATTCTTCACCTTCAGGCACCAGTCCTGCTGGATCCCAAATGTGCTAATGCTCATTTACAGCAACATCAATTGGCACATTGCAACGGAGCTTTGATCCTACAGCGAGGGCTTATCTGCTAAATGACTGCAAGGGTGTTAGTGTCCCTAAGGGTTAGGCTCAGCATATGTTTGCACAGGAAAAGGGCAGCTATCTGAAAATGTTTTTCAGCGTTTTCTCAGATAGGTTAAGAAGGGAGACAATATTACACACTGCTTTTGGAAGAAAAGAAAACCCTTAAGCTCTCAATCTGTAACCCAAGGTTACAGATCCCTTTTTAGACAGTTCTGCTCACGATCCTGGGAGAGGAAGCAAGAGGTAAGGTCGTCTGCCTAATTTTTCTTTTTTGTCATCCTCTCGCAGTGAGTTTTTGCGCTAGCCTGCAGACAGAGGGAAGAGCTGGGTGGGTGGTGATGAAACAATCATCACTTAAAACTATTTGCTGATAATGAGTCACTCTTCATGGAGTCCCAATCTGTTCTCCCTTCTGTCAAATACAAGTGCAGCAAATCTGCTTGCTTTGCTGAAGACTTTTACTGTTGTTTTTTTTTTTTTTTTTTTTTTTTTCTTTTTTTTTCCTGAAGGATGGATTCTAGCAGGAGGATTTGGTGAGAAGGAACGAAAGGAAAAAATGTGTTTGTGGGTGAATATTAATCAAAGGCTTTCTTTTTGTGCCAAACCTGAGGATGACCCTCCTAACCGCTCAGATGAGGAGCTGTGAGGGTTTTCATCAGCCTGTAGGCTCCATCTTCTATCTGGCACAAGTCTTGACAAATCCCCATGGCTATTACTCCTCAGCTGAAAGTGGAATGCAGAACCTTCAGGTGAGGTGGTGAGACCCAGGGGTTTTCCTGCTGATGGGATTATATTTAAAAATAACTATGAGAATTATTGAAGACAAACCTAGGGATGACCCAGCATAAAGTAAAATAAGGCCTGCATGATCCCAACAGGCCCCTAGGATTTGCCTTTACCAACAGTTCCATTTGCAATGATTTAGAGTCGATATCTTGATAAATGGCACCCTGAGAGCAGTCTGGCCTGTGTTGGTTAGGGTGGCTGTGATGTCTTTCCTGATATGGTTTCTGCAGTAATAGACCAGTCCTGTAGATTTGGATGAAAACTCAATTTTCTTGTAACAAGGTTTAACAGGAAATTTATTGGAGTATTGATAATGGMGAATGCAATAGATACATGTCCTGGAGTTAATATACTCTAAGACATTAAAGAATACATTGCATGTTTATCACTGTCAAATCCAATTAAGGTTTTAATTATAAACAAAAAGAATTGGTCATTCAAGCAYGGGAAATTATGATCAGGGAAAGGCTAAGCATGGGTTCTGGGTCAGACTGGACTGAAAARGGACTGAAATCAGGAGAATTTGGCATTTCTTCTACATGGACTGCAGAACTACATGGACCTCTACTATARACTTAGGCATAAGTTTTGTTCAGTGACCTGTCAAGTGAGTTGGGGCCTGGCAGTGAAGTGGACCTGTGTCCTACACTGAAATCATCTCTAGGAGGTCTGGGGCCTTTTTCCAATGTGTGAATGCATTGGTGTTAGTGCCAGAGGGATACACAGCTCTGCATCTGCYCTGTCACAAATCCAGGGAAACCTTCCACCAGCGTATTACTGCTTTTCAGTTCATCCTGATTCTAGTGAGCCTGCTTCAAACACAATAATCCTTCTTGCAGATCAGATATACAGTAATCCTCCTTTACAAGCCAGAGCACAATGGGCCTCTGCCGTCAGACATGATGTAATCCTGCTGCATCAGATAGAGAATTTCTTCCCTGTACCATGTGAAACACTGTCCTCTGTCTTCTCATACCAGACTGCAGCCTTTTTCCATCAGATGACTTTCACATCCRTGCACTGTGGTTCTTCTCTAGGCTCTAAGCAATAATTTCCCATATTTCCTTGTCATGCTGTGCTACAGTGCTTGTCCCTAGGAATGGTAGCAATGGGTGAAATGGGAATCTCTACATTTCATGTGATGTGCTCTTTTGAGCAGGGACTTCTTGTGTCCTCTGCTTGTGCAGGACCTAGGGCAGTTTGAGGCAATAAACCCAGGGTGGTAGGAGAATATACAACCCAGCTGAATGCAGACTCTTCTGCTTGCAATTCCCTACACTGTGCAGGCCTCTTAAAAACTGTGAAGCCTGTCCTGGAGCTCTGCTAAAAACAGGTGCTGTGGTTTTACCCCAGACACAGTGCAAATGGATGCACTGTGCAAATGGAGCAGCTGGCAGCTCCTCCAGCTGCAGCTCTTCTTCTCCTGGTAACTCAGGTTTGTTTGCCCTGTCTTGCACAGCCTTTTGTTTAACAATTCTTCTGCTGGGAATGATACAGGAGAGTTGTCTTTGTATGCATGTTCTCTTTAACCTTTCTCTTCTTTAACCTTTCTCTTCTTTAACCTTTCTCTTCTTTAACCTTTCTCTTCTTTAACCTTTCTCTTCTTGTGGTTCCTCAGCATTGCAAATCCTCTTCTTTTTAAGTTCAGCCTCTGCTGGTTTCTTGATTGGGGAGGGGAGAAGAGGGAGCTGCTGTCATGTGGAAGGAAAGGATGTATTCTATCGCTCTCTTAATCCTCCAGTCTGTTAGAAAGCAGCTACACATCCTGCCTGATTGAATACCTGCCTCGTAATTCAATCTCGGAGTTCCGCTGCCATTCATAAATAGATTACGCTGCTGTGCTGCGGGGCTGAGCCAGGGTTTGTGTATTCCACCAGGCAGTACACGGCAGGGGATTTACCCTCTGCTCTGAGCAAGTGAAACATCTGAGAAAGAAGCTGAGTTGGGGTCTCAGAGGGCAGGGCTTGTCAACTTTCTTGTCTTTAGGGCATGCACACTCAAATATTCCCTTTATGTGGCCTGGAGCTGCAGAGATATTTGCACATGGATGATGAGATGGCTGGTGTCTTTATGTGCTTTTAATTTGTCCTGTTAACCAGGTGTTTGGTGATTTGCCCAGTTCTGACCTTCTGCTTACCCAGAAATGAGTGCTCAGTGAAAAGTGGCTCAAATMTTGTGCTCTTCTTCCCTGACCATCCGGTGCAGTATCTGTCAGCACTGGCTGGCACTTTTTTGGTAGCACCAACACTTTCTGGCCCAGTGGGGCAGAGAATAACAGGTGAGGGTTTCTCACACATGGACAAGCTCCACTTCAGATTGCGTGTTGGTGCTTTGAGAGACACAGTTTGCAAAGTGCATATCTGTCTGTAACCTGAGAGAATGCCATTCAGAGCTGTTGAGTAATGATCAGATAGGCTTAGCAAACAAAGAAACTTCCCAGTGTTTTGCTGGGATCAAAGCCACGAAATGGTGTCTGTGGACTCCTCTCACATTTTCAGAACCTTGTGCTGTTCTAAGGCCATGGCACAATGGATTGGGGAACTGAACAGGGGGAACTGGTTATGTGGTGCTATCTTTGTGCCTCTTGGATTGGAAAGTGGGTGCTGTTCATTCCTGCACCAGAAACTGGGTGGTTCCTTCTCAAGAAAATTCTTCCAAGCCATCTTTGTGAGCAAAGTGAAYTGATCTTGCTGCAGGGGTGTTTTTTTCCTGCTCTTTTTCTGTTCATTAAATGATATATATTCTCATGGAGGCTCTAAAATAAATTGTTGTTGCAGAAGCACCTTTTAAAACTTGTCAGCTGTGGGTTTTTTCCCCAGTACCTTTGCCTCTTAGGACCATAAATGGCTTYCTAAAGCAGGAAAAAACCATTATTAATTACACTGCCTAATGAACTCATTTGGCTTTCTGCCCAGCTTCCAAAAACAGCAGTAGCACCAGGCTGGATACTGTTGTCTCACTGTAATTATGTTTATATGGAAAGTTAATTTTTGTTTTCATAAATTGATTTGAGGCTTCTGGAAGCTATTTGGAGATAATTAACTTTGCCCACACAGACCTATATAAGGGCGTTTGTTTACAAGGTAGCKCTCGGTGCTGGAGCATGGAGGTAAGTTCCTGGGATCATCTGGAAATRTTCAGTTAGCAGCTCAGGGCAGCTGTTTTCAGACTCTATTCCCTCATTTTGGGCAGCAATAGCAAGCAAACACCAGAGTCTTGGGATTTTTCAGGCTGGTAACAACCCTCAGGGTGGACCTGCAGTCCCTCGCTGCAATCCAAATGAGCTGCAATCCAAATAATTCAAAYAGTGCAAAAGCTGGTGCTGGAATCACAAACTCCCTTAACGTGAACGACAAACGTGACARTCCCAAATGGAAAAGGCCTGTAAGGAATGAGACCAGACCTCCACAAATAAGCAGTTGTGAAGGCAAAAGCAGTTCYCATATATCTTTTATAATGGTGAGGATGGAGAACAGGCAGCAGCAGTGCCAGGTGATTTARAGGGGCCTTCACCAGCAGGATGCACGATGTGCTGCTGCAGAAGTGACTTATTTGTTCAGTCCTAGGCGCRTGTCTTTGGGTTTCTGGCCCCTGCAGTGAACTCTTCCTTCAAATCAATTCATTAATGAGCTAATTTATTATGCATGGAGATCCATTAGAGAAATGTGTAATAACCTCAGGATGCGGAGCCCTGCTCCCAGCACGTGGCTACTGAAGAACAAAAGAGGGAGGGAAAAGCAAGTGCTCCTTGGCAGCGCTAAGGCTGTTTGGGAGCTCTTGTCTGACCCCTTTAAAATGCAGGGGAATGCATAAAGCACTCTGGGTCATGTCTGATAAAGCAGTGGATGGCTTGGCTGAGTGGAGCAGCTTGTGTAGGTCACTGCCCAGGGTGCTCCTTTTAAAGCTGCATTTTGAAAGCTCCTATGTCAGTGCACCGTGGGCTTTCTTCTTTAAGAAGAGAAAATTGTTCCTAAAGGCCTGAAAATGTACTAATTTCTTACTGCACACTTCAAAACCATGGACAAAGCAGCATCAGAAGGCCTTYGGGGTAGGTTGGTGTAAGATGTGTGTCTGCTTTTGCTGGTGGAGGGCTGGATTGTATTGAGAATTCATAGTTTTGGGTCTACAGATGATGCAGTCTGTTCTGCTCTGTCTTGCTCATAACAAAGAATGACTTTTCTCAGCCCTTGCAGAAGACTGATGTCCACACTGTAGCCAGACTGCCAGCAAGCCCATAAATTCCAGCTTTTCCTGTTTGAGTCTTTGCGTTCCTGTCTCTTGAGCAAATCCCCAGGGTCAGTGTTTTGAAAGTTTTATCTCGTGTGTTGATCAGGATCAGGAAATTTCTACAGATTGAAGGTCAGCATGCTGGAACAACAGTCCTGGATGAGATCAGAGAAAAAAAAAGGAACTTCCAGAAGATGCTGGTGGCTTTTGTTGTAAAAGAAGCAGCWAAGCAAAGTGTTAATAGAGATGTTACAGGTTTCCTAAGGTTGTTCACCGTCTTCCTGCTCTTCCTTTCCCCCCACTTGCCTTCTGATGCAGCAGCAGGGTTATAAATTTTATTCTTGATTTGCTACTGCACTTTCAGTTAGACTTAGGGTCCAACATCTTTTAACCTRTATCTATGACTCTGAGGAAAAAAAAGTATTTTTGTGTAGAGGAAATTGTCCCTTTTCCTTTTATTGATGGATGTTCAGGCCCCTGCAGGCTGATCCAGTTCTGTCCTGGGATTAACCAGCACCTTAAGAGATGCGGCAATTCTGGCAAGGCTGACAGCAGCTAAAGTGGAATTTCCTTTTGGATCCCATGGTTTGGACACCAGATGGTGAAATGGGTCAAGTACACATGTGCACTTAAAGCAGTAATGTTAAAACAAAAATCCTGGAAGCAGGCGTGGATGAAGAACTGTGAATTGGAAGGGCTGCTCCTTCCTCCTGCATGCTCTCCCARTGATAGGTGAAGGGTTTACCCTTCATCTCTCCAGTTATTTGCTTCTGTATTTTATGGAGACTGTTTATTGTGCACTACAGGCTGCTCCATAGCTGTGTTCCCATGCCAACCATYCTGCAATATGGTGTACACGCTCGGTGAAACAAAGCAACTTTAATCCTCAACCTTTGGATGTCTCCTGCCCATCGGGGCCAAGCCTCCAAAGAGGAACCCTGCTGCTTTCAAAGTGGAGCTCCAGGTTCCAGTTAATTGGGCCCAGTCATTAAAGGAAATTCAGTTTATGTCTACTGGGACTGTGAAGGGAGTAGATTTTTTAATAGCAAATATCTACAGTGTGTATTGGTTGTCCTCAGGTTAAAAAAAAAGCAAACTCTCAGCAGAGAAGAAATAATTCTAATTGCTTGCCTTTGGCAGAATGGCTGCCCTGCTCTTTAGAAGCTGTATTTATATCCTGTAAGAACCAGCTCATTAKCTCTATTGCTCACACAGATAATCAACAACATAATTAATAATTATTTATATGACACCTATGGCAGAGGGCTTGAGATCACATAACAAAACATCATTTCCTTATGATCACTCAGGCATTTCTAACTGTTTTTTTTCCTTTTTTTTCTGTCCATTCTTGACTTCCTCTGGCTTTTTGTGCCAGTTTTTAATGTTTGGCATGGGTATTTTGGTCAACTTTCCACCAAGTGTGTTTTTGTCCATTATAAGCATCTCTGAAGTCCCACTTGATCCACAGAGTTTTTCAAGTGCCAGAACTTTGTCACCCTGTGGAGCTACCTGGATTGGCATAAACAGCCACACCATTGTTGGCTTCAGTTGCATCTCTTTGTACTGATTTATGGACTGATGCCTGTCTGCATTCAGATGTCAAAAAGCAGGATCTCTCTTGGTCAAGCACTCCACCTGTTCTGGATTTTTCCAGAAATGCAGGTCTGTGGGATGTGTGTTTGGGCTACACCCAGGATGTCTGYCCTGGGGAGGACTTTTGAGCAAAGCATTCAGATGCTTTTCCTTGGGTGGGATTTTATCTGTTTTAACCAAATACTTTCTTTTCAAATCAAGCTAATCTTCTGCTAGGTTTCCTTGGCAGTGCTTTGACTCACATTATGCAAGGCAGCTCCGATACCCTGACCTGCAAGGTGACGCACAGGGCAGCTTTCACTGTGTTCTGCTAATATGTGGAATTCTTGCAGCTGCTGGCATCAAGGGTGACATGCATCAAAAATCCTGCAGTCACATCCCATAAAGCTACTCTCTCTGCAGTGCTGTCAGCCTGAGCATGTCAGGGCACCAGGGGATGGGTGTGGGACAGCACAAGTGAACCCTATTCCTTGCCCAGSACAGCAGAGAAGCTCCAGGAAAGAGATGTAAAGCTGCTCTGAACTGAGCACTTGGGGATTTCAGTGAAGGGGCTCACAGGGAAATGGGAAGGAGGAGAACAGGAAATCACAGAGCACCCTGTAACAGGGCATTTGCAAAATTTAGCTCATGCTGTAGAGACTCATTTCTTATCAGCTGAGAAGAGCAGGTCAGGTTGTCAAAATGCATTAGGGAAAATTGGAAGACATTTTTGGACAGGGAGTGGGGGGGAGAAGCTGCTGTCTGACTAGAGATGCTGCTCCTGTGATTCAGGAGAGGTGTATTTGCACAGAGGATCCTTGTACTGAAGGAGCAGGGGAAGAGGGCGCATGTGAATAGGATTTTAGAAGATAAAAGCTCCTAAAGCAGGTTGCTGCTGCTGTGTGAAGSTGCCAAAAGGGAAAGAGGTGTGCCCTGCTGGTGGCACCTGCCTGCTGTGGGAAGGCCACTCTGGCCCTACCCCTATCTGGATGCCTGTCCTTGGAGCAGGGAGCCCAACGTGCCTTTGCCATATCAGCAAGCCTCAGCCTGAGGCTTGGAAACTGTTTGCTGGCACCATGTGTTGCTAAGCAGATGGGCCTCTGCGTTTGTACCCGCTCGAGTTTTTCAGAGAGGGTGGCTTTGGTGTGGCTTTTCAGTAATTGTTGCCAGCACAGAAAAACAGAAGGAAAAGCACCTCCAGTTCTTTAYCACCTGCTTCCTCTTCCTCCTTGTGGCCCCCATCCAGCATCGAAGTAGGCACTTGCCCACAAAATGCTCTGAGAGGAAAATGCAAGAGAAAAAAGCCCCACCCAGGCTGATTGCAAGATGCAACAGGTGAAATTCTGATATGAGGAAATACCAGAAAAGTCTTACCTAAGCATGCTAAAAATACATGAGKGTGGAGCAGGGCAAGGGTTCAGTCTGTTTCGATGTTCTGGTTCTGAGTTTTATGTTTTGTAACAAATGACATGCAGGGTGTTTTTTTGGTTAACCACAAGGGTTCCATTTGAAGTGTGATACAGCAGTGAAGTGCAACCTGTCTGTGATGTCCTGTCCTTGAATGGAATGAAAGAGTTAAGAACAGTACTTCAGAGTTAAAATACAAAAAATTACCCAAAATGTTTTGAGAATTCTTACCTTCCCTCATTATGTTTCTACCTCCTTGGTACTTGTGGCTTCTCCCCCTTGGTTAAGGGGATTATTGCCACTGAAAAATGCATTTTGACAGATTGCCCAGGCCTCATCGGCGGATAGGATACAAGCTGACTCGTTTCTCTCTGTCCCAGTGAGTGATCCATCTCTCTTACCCATTGATTTTTCTGTCCTTGTGTCTTGAGATTTATGGAACTAGATGTATCAAAGCACAGATTCTGTTCCCAARCTCTTGAAAGATCTAAGTGGTTAGTATTTCACATCTTCAGCACCCTGCTCTTCTCCCTCTGTTCAGTAAGGAAAAATAAACCATTATGTGTTAAAAACTAATCACATGTAGTGACAGATTTCTTCATCACCCAAAGGCTCTTCATACCAAAACTGGTCTTTGTTGCCTTTTTGTGTGTCCATCCACCCTTTTCCATGGCAGTTAACACAATTCCATCGTTTGCGAGCTAGCAGGCACTGAGCATATGGGAGAATAGTGAGTTACATAATTTTCCTTTTTTTTTAAAATGTATATTTTTTTTACCAGATCTCTAGCTGATGAAGAAAGAGACATATTGGGAAAGAAGGTGTGGGTGAAACAAGGACAACATTATCCTTGTGCTTGGCCACATGGGTTGGTTTGTTTTTTGGAACGCCCTCCCTTGCAGATGATCTGCCCATAAGTATCTGTTGCGCTTTTTGGTGATATTTTCTCCTCAGCATTGTTTCTTCTGCCTCGAACACAAAAATGCTATGATTTTTTTTGAATGTGTGACCACATAAAGCACTTGGATCTTTATTTCCCAAGGGGGAAGAACAAGATATCTTCTTCCTCGTCCTTTGTTGTAACTTCTTATAGCACTAGGGTGGAGATTTTTTTGCTGTGTTGATGAACAGGACTCCTGTATCATGACAGATGTTCCCAAGAAAGAGGCTGATTTAAGATATATTTTAGAATGTGAGTTCTGCCTGAGAAGTACTACTATATTTCTGCTCCCTCTGGGAAATTTAGCTGCTGCGTTGCTGCTGGAGGAGTGAAGGCACACCCTTTATCTGATCACCGCTTCACCCTTCCTCAGTCCTTCATGGCAGCATCAAGGGTACACAGTGTGCAAAGCTGATGTCTGATATGTTCTGTTGGAAAGCTGAATGATGCATTACATTGTTCAGCAAAACCAGTTGGTGTGTTTATTGTGAGTGTTTGGAGAAACGAAATCAATAACATTTATGTAACACTCTGTCATCCACTTCAGCCTCTCCCTTGTAACTGTGGATGCCTTTCCTGAAATGAATAGAAATATATTTAATTGTATGCTGTGATGGTCACAGGACAGCAGTTCCAAAGCTGTTCTGATCACCCCAATGTACAGTAAATACTCCAGCAATTTTCACGTGCAAATGAGCATAAGTTAGTGCAGTGTCTTGTTTGTAAATGAGCATAAATAGCTGTGCTGGTTTCATATTTTTACTGTCAAGATTATTATCCCTCTGAAGGCATTGAGCTGCTTGTTGCAGCTGTTTTACTGTGCATTCTGCAGAAAAGGTCCCTGACTGAGCAGAGCAATCCTGTGCAAGGCAAGGCAGTTGTTGTGGTGCCACTGAATCATAGCATGGCTTTTTTGCTTTTTTATGGGTGTTGTTTTACATGCCTCAAAAAGATCATCTGCCTGTGTCACTTTGGACTTGAAGGAGAGGAGGTGACAAGTGGCTGCACAGAGAGAGGCACACTGGGCTCTTACAGTTCATCTCTGCTGTGACAGAGAGAAAATGGTAACAAATTTATTCTTTCCCCATGAGGTAGTACGCCTCCAATATTGTTCAATGGAAGTCTCTTTACTKTTAAAAAATTACCAGAGATTTGTTTCAATCTCAGCTATGTCTTTGTCACTGTAGATAGTGAGGAATTGATGTTCAGGTCATAGTTTACTAAGTGGATCTTTTCCCTAAAATAAATACATTATCTATGTAGTCTAAATTTTTTTCAGTGACTTGTAACAAAGTGAAATACCTTCATAAATGAGCTAATGGGTTGGTGTAGGTCAGTGATGTAGGCCTGTAATGAATCCCAGCCTGCCCATCAGTTTGTTTTCCTTGGTTTGCTCAGAAGTGATCTGTGCACCACAACCTGAAACCCGCTGGGCAGATTACCCTGAGTTCCAGTGGCAGGTCAGGGAAGGCAAGGAGGCAGGGATTAAATCAGATTACAAAGATTCTTGGCAGTCCTCTCAGCTCTTTGAAGAGATTGTTGCTTGTCTCTTTACTACTCATTTTGTCTTCTGCTGCCGACTGCAGTGTGGGAGCATCTGATTATTATAGAAAAGATGTGGGATTATCATACTGAAGCAACTAAAACAGTAAAACTTGTTCTTGGCATGATCCAAAGGCTGTTAAAGCTGGTAACAATCTCTGCTTTCATTGCTCAGCCTTTCATAACTCTGTCCTCCCTAAGAAACACACTGTTGGAACATCTAAAGAGTCTGGTGGGTGCGTGTAAAGAGCCACAGGCTAAACAAGTCTGTGCAGTATTTACCAGAGGCACTGAAGCTCCTTGTGTAATTCTATTGCAGCCAGCCTGGCAAAAAGCAGCRTGCTTCCCTCGATTTGGTGGGTCAGCTGGGCACTGTCCTGTGCCTCAGCCACTGGGAACTGGGACAAGGGGAGCAGTGCAGGATTGCAGGCATTTGGGATATGCTGCATATCTGAGTCYGAGGGGATCCAGGCAAAATGTCCTGCTGGTAGTCCAGACAGTTTCTGGCTTGCCTGACTGSAGTAGCTGTGGTCAGAGGGCTCTGGCTAACAGCAGTCCTGTGGCTGCTGAGGCTGGAGGAGTGCTGGAATGCTTTCTCTGATTGCAGGCTGCAGCACAGAATGAAGGGACTGTGTGGGAGGGAGAGCTCTGCATCCTGTCTCTGCAGTTTCCACCCTGAAGCTGTGATGGGAAATCTTACAACTCGTTAAGGACATTTTCCTTAGCAATGTCCTTAATCACTTCCCAGGATACTATTTTTTCCCTTCCCTTTCTCTTCATGCTGAGGAAGTATATTGCTTCTGAGTGGGTTATGCTAAGAGTTGATCCCATCTGACTCAGCTCTCTCCACTTCTTGGTCTGTTTTCAGTCAATCACAGATCACAGGAACACTGTGACCATTTTTTACTGTTAGAGACCTTTAACTCCAGCTGGACAAGACTGGCATCTTCAGGCTTGGAGAATACAGCATGGTGGGAACCAGATGTTGGAATCTGCCCAGCGATGACAGCAAGGAGCTGGGATGACTGGGAACACCTGCTTGAGCTGCAGGGACAGCCCTTTTTGCTGCTGTCGTCTGTCCCAGGTCAGGGGGTGTCCCTGCTGTTTGGTGGCCCTGGCTGGTCAGGAGGTGCAGGTCTGCATCATCTCCACAGAGGTTTTGTGAGAGAGAGGTCACAGGGCCACMAAGGATATTTGAGGCTGTGTGTGTGACAAGCTAAACCAGTCAGTGCTCGTATTTGCTGAATTAGCTGGAGCAGCTGAGGTGACCTGCTGTGCTCCTGCACCATCTGTGGAAGGACAGGCTGGGCTGGGACACAGCCAAGCAGCACAGTCAGCCTGTCCTCGTTGCTGTGGGCCAGCAAGGTGAGTTTGTCCTGGCTCAGCAGAATGAGCAGAGGAGGGCTGAGGTAACAAAATCTCTAAAAGAACAACCTTGCCCTGTGGGGATCTGAGCAGTCCTTGGCATTATTTTGTACAAAATACTGATCATGACAGCTCCTAACTGCAGGGGATTTTCAGAAGCCTCTGGGGATTTTATGTGAACATCTGTTTTTGGTAAGGCAGCTCCTTCTAAGAGAACAGCCATGCAAACAAGCTATTCCTGAGTGTGTTGGATTACACTGCTTTAACTGCATTTGCCAGGTAAAATTCTCTGCTCTTTGTGGTTACTGGAGAACACTTTTGAGATATTTCTTTGCTGAAACCTTTGTTCCTCCATGGATCTACAGCCTCCTGCTAGCCTTAGCTGCCTGACACGTTACAGACTGTCACCTTAGCCTTTCCCTAATAAAGATGTTCTTTGCCTGTTTGCTCATGGGTCTTCCCTGCCACTCCAGAGGTTTAGACGAAAGAATGAGTTCAGGTTAAATTACATTAATGTGCAAATATGTACTGATTTCATCTACAGAACACTCTTACAGCTTCCTCCATAAAGCTGTACAAACAGCAGTAATCCTTACCTCCCCGGACCCCATCAGTCACCAACATTCTCACACTGAGATGGTGAACTTTCTGTGACACTGGAAAGTCTTGCCTGTGGGTGTAACGCTCTGTTACTGGTGCTGCAGAGGTAGGTGTAAGGTGTAGGGTGCTGGAAAAAATAAATCTCATTCCTTGTTTTCCAGGCTTGCCCTCATCTACTGACTGAACAACATCARCTGTGGGGTTTGGTATTCACTCGTTCACTCCAGGTATCAGATGTGCAGGGAGGAGGGCAGAGGCCATGGTGATGAATAAGGCAGAGCCCAGTCAAGCTGATGAGATGCTCTTTGATAGACAGCTTTCATTTCATAAAAGGCTTTTGGCAGATAGGAAAGGAGTGGCAGCCCAAGGACACCACTGCAACAGGACTTGCCCACTGTGGCCTCCCAAAGCTGGRAGCAGCAGGTAAATTTACTGTGGCTCTTTCCCCATGCTGCTCACCATCTGGTAAGGAGCCTCTCTGCTCCTCTGAGCAACACACAGCAGACAGGCACATTAAAAACAGAAGCAGGAACAGAGCCTTACTGAATGTACCTTAAAAACAAGGTTCTGTCCAGGGTTTATAACAGAGATTGCTTTTCTCAAATACAAGGCTGTGAGTAAAAGGGAGATTAACGGAGRTGATCACAGAGCACTTCTCTTTTGGTGTGGAAGCTGCTAAGGCTGCGCTTGCCCAGGCACAGGACTTGCTGTTGATCTCTGCAAAACCTGTTATGCCCYGGAGGCCCTTCATGTGTCTGTTTAATATTGCAATTACACTTGTGTCTTTGCAGGTGAAGGCYGGGGGCTTGCTGCACTGAACTTAATTATATTAGTACATGATTTCTCCAGGCCTTCTTTAAAGATGACTACATATTTAATCTTTGGGGCCTGAGGAAAAGGACTGTCCACTAAAGATGTTTTTAATGATGGAGGTGAACAGCTCTTTAACAAGATGGGYTTTTCCTTGCTGAGACACCAAAACTGGTGACAGATGTTGGTGGGTACCATCTCAGCTCTAGCTCAGGCAGCCAAGGCAGTGAAATGAGCTTTGTAGGCTTTAAGTTGTGGTGTCTTCTTGGAAGGTCAAGTTGTGTGYGTTGCTTTCCTCTTGTGCATGTGCTTGCAGGGCAGTGTAGTGGTAAATCTCTTTAGAGGGAAAGCTGTGGGAGAGGATCCCCTGAAGCCTAAGCTGTGTGGAATCCAGGATGAGGTATTTATTTAAGCATCTCTGCCGTATTTCTTATGACCCTTGACTTGCTTAGTGCTGTGTGTGACCCTGGCAGGCAAGAAAASCCACTTAGTGAAGAAGTGCATTTCTGGAGAGCAGCAGAAAGATTCCTTCACAGTTTGGCTCTTGTATCTCTGCACTATCTGTAAGCTGGATAAAAGCCTCGGAGGAATGATTGTCTGAGCAAGATTGAATCTGGAAGAGAGGCTCATGGATCCCAGGAAGAAACTGGCTGTCAGAATGTAGTATTGACTTGAAGAAAGCAAGTCCTTGGAGGCACTATTGACTGTCATTACTGATATAGTGGAGACTGCCTAAAGTGCCATTTCTTGAGAGTGGCATCATCTTTTTTTGCTGTACTTTTTTCTTTTTTTGTCTCCTCCTTTTTGCTTCTGAAGAGGGCTGGCAGGAAAGCAACAYTGGCACATGTGATGAGTGAACTGACAGTACATGCTGAGCTGAAGCCTGCTGAGGGACTTGTTTCAAAATGAAGGGCAGAGAGGGAGTCCTGAGGGACTGTTCCCCTCAGCACACACTCAGGCTGGAACTGGAAGTGTTTCCAGCCCTTGTTTGCAAAGGGCAAACTCCCCTGCATTCACCCAGATGCAGCTGTCTCACAGCAGGAGCTGWGAGGATTTTTCTTTCACCTGCCCACAGCAGACTTTGCTCTCAAAAGTGGGGTTTCCATGTGGGATGTGCAGTGCCAGGTCACAGACAACCTTGGGACAAACCTGGTGTCTGTGGTAGAAAATGTGGAGGGAGGAGGATGAAGGATCTCAGTATTATTTTAAAATAACTTGGCAGAAATAGCCCCAGGGAAATTGGATACAGCTGCTTCTCTCCTGCTCGTCTCTGGTATTCCTCCACTTGTTCTCTCAGTGCTGAGCCTAAAACAATAGGGGGAAGAGCTCATGGCCCTTTGGGAATGTTGGCTGTTCCCAAGTCTTACAATTRGGCTGGGCAAAGCAGCACTAATTAAAACAATGCTGTCCCAGCCCAAGGGGCCATGTTGGTGTTTGGGATGGAAATTTCAAAGCCACTTGGTCTTTGCTTTTTAGTTGGGTTTTTTGGCATTTTTTTTTCCCCTCTCGAAGGAGGCCCATCCACATTGCTTTGGTGGCATGCAAAATGTGAGATTTAAGTTTTCTGGCTTTAGTAATGCATTTCCTGAATTTCAAAAATGCCTTTTTGCAAAAGCTAGTATTTTTGGTTAGGGTTCTGTTTTCATTTGTCTGCTTTCAGACAACTCAACAACTCCTTCAGAAYATAATGACTTTGGGCTGTGCATTCCACAAAGCTGTATCCAAAGTCCTTCAGAAGCACGTGGACATCTATTGAAGCCATACAGCAAAATTCCAGTTTCTCCTGTACTTTCYTAATGGCACAGCCTGAGGATAAGGAGAGGAATAATGTAATAGGCTTGTGCATGGTAATGCTTTCCTTATCCAGCATTTAACTTTGTACTGAATGTGTTCTAAAGTCCTTCACCACTTACTGTGGTGCCTTTGGGGACTGAGTACCCTTTTAGCAGCCTACTGACCTGCTCTGGTGTCCTCATCCAAAATTGGGGTAGGATGGCAATGCCTAATCAGCTACCAGTAATCTGTGCACACAGATAGTTGTTCTCAGGATGTCAGATAAAAACAGACATGTCCTATTCCCAAAGTAGTGTGGGAGGATGGAAGGGGTTGTTGCCCAGGCTGTTTGGGATAGTGGGCAGTGTGAGGGTGAAAAAACAGGAGAGATTGAGAAAGGGTGATGGAACATCCCCACTTATCACAGATCTTCACTCTGACTGCCATTGTTCTGAAGGGGCTCTGCCCCAGCAGGGTGTCTGGCATTGTGGGGTGTCCCAGCCAAGTGTCTGGCTTTTCTCCCTCAAGGACACCTTGGCTGGGATGCTGAAGTGACTCAGTGTTTGGATGTCTGGACATGGTTTCAGGCAGAGGATTTGCTGTGCTGTCCATGGCAGAGATGGTTTTGGATAACCCTGCTGTCCAACTCTCGGGTTAAGACTGAGATTAGGTAGTCTTTGTTTTGTTCATTTAAGGAGGTGAAGGAAGCATTTTGAGGAGACTGTTAAAATCACTTTCTTGATTTGAGATGCTTCTTCCCTTCTTCCAAAACGAAGATGCTTTCTTGGAAGTGATTTTAGTGCTTATCCTTGAAACCTCTCTTCCCTTTATTTCCCCATCTGGATGCAGTTAGGCTTTCACATCCTTTTCCCTGTGACTCAGCATGCCTCCGTGGCCCCAACCCCCAGGGCTCTGCTCCGGGGCTCTCTTGGAAGCACCATCCCCTGGAGAGTGTGTCCTCCTGGCTGCTGCAATTTGGCTTTGGAAACTGGGTCTCACCGTCTTCAGCAGCTCTATCTTATCTTCAAGGTACCTCTCAAGGTTTTAACTCAAAGCCTTGGAAATGTTCTGGCATCCATGTTATCTGCAGAACTGACTCTGCCTCCATAACAGCGAGCTGGAGAGTTTAGCTGGACAGGATTTTTTTTTTTTTTTTTAAAGCACAACTATTTTGATCCTAATTAAAAACACCTGGAAAAAATAATTGAGGAATATGTGTTAAAGACTTAACCATGGCCTATCTGGGAGTCAGGGAGATATTCAGTCAGAAGGCTGTTGGGTCTCAAGCTCTCACTCCCTGGCACAGGCTGCAGTGACCGGCCCAAGCTGTGTGTGGGTAGGAGGCAGCGTGGATTGGGGGCTCTGTGGGTGAGGAAACCAGGGCACCCAAATCTGAAGCAGTTTGCCAAGGTCAGAGTGTGGGTTAGTGGCAGAAGTGGAACTGAGGCACCTGGAGCCCTTTTCTGGGGGGAGATGGGCTCAGTTCCAGAGGTGTCGGAAAGCAGACAAAGCATCTCGTGGTGCCTCAGTCCTGGCTCTGGAGGCAAAGAGGAGGCTGAGGCTCTGTGCCCGGCTGAGGAGTTGCTGAACATGTTTTAACAGCACCCTGATACAAGGCACTTGGTTCTCAGGGAAGTCTGCCAGAATCCTGGCAGTGACTGAAGGGAGGAGTGAAAGTAGGGGTGGGTACGCTTAAAACACCTCTGCTGTTGCCTTCTGGAGAAGGTCACCAAAGCGGGGTGAAGTGGACATTTGTAGGAATTGGATACTTGATTCCTCTTTGTGCCTTAAAAGAAAAATGTCCCTCCTGGATTCATTTTTCCCCTGAAGGGGAAAGCTGTGTGCTAGACTGTCCCATTATGCTGCAGCAGACACGGAGATCTAGTTAATTTAAGTGCCTCTTACTTCAGCTGAAACATATTTGCAATTGGAATACCATTCCTGCTCAGTGAGCAGAGTCCTGGAAGCCATAGGCTTTTGTGTGAGAGATCCAATTAAAATACAAAAAGAGAGATGAGGTGAGTAAAGCTCTCCCCACAAACTCTGGGARGGATTTCCTGCATGAGGCCAGCCTTGACCTTGAGCATTCCCAAGTCCTTTCCCTGGGATGCTGACCCAGTATTCATAAATCATTTGAAGCATGAAGTGATCTTTTTATTTAATAAATAATAAAAAAAAAGTAATTGGATTGACATAAATTAAAGCTGAGTTAACCTGTCTGGAATAATTGGATTGGTAATAATGGGCAGCAGTGTGGATTGAAGTAGGTCACAGTTTAACCCGGAGGCCTGGAGAGGCTATTTTTTTTCCACCCCTCCCTTCCCTTGCCTTTTTTTCTTTTTTTTTTTCTCCCCCTCTGAGAGCACGAAGAAATGTAGTGGGAGGGACATAACCAGTGTGTGCCATGTGCATGGGGCTGCTCATAGCTGGAGAATCACTTTAGGGCAACTCCAGTTCCAAACTTGGATGTTCCTGGGAATGATCCCTGGTTCATTGCTGGGAAGTGACGGACAACTGTGTCAGAAGCTATATTGTACATGGGTGCAGTGATAAATCATTTCACAGGGATTAACCCTCTGTCCTTTCCATTTTGTCCTTACATGCCACTGAGACTGAAAAGGTTGGAGGAGCTGCTCTGGAATCGGGGCTTTCCAGTGACAATGAAATGTGTAAATCACTGGGGTTTGAGGTTGCTCTCTTCTATTATTAGCATATCTGTAAATGTCCCYCTAGCTATTCTATGTATTTAAGTTTGACTGGACTCTTCTTGTGTCCTTGGGTGACAGCAACAGTGATAAATAACCAGYGTGTTGAATAAAATCAGGAGTTTCAAACCCGAAGTAGCTTAAAGCTATTTTACATTGCTATGCTTCTGATGTTGAGACCTTCAACACTCTTTAACTACTGGTTAGAAATGATGAGTACTGCTGAAATGCCTCCAACAGGAGTGATTTCTCCAACCCCCTGAAAAATATCCCAGGCTTGGGAAGTTACTCTGGGATTTTGCTTCAAAGCAGTTGCATGGTCCTCTCCCAAGACCTTGATTGGAAGCATTGCTGAGTTTGACACCATATCCTTCACTCCACTGAAATCCAAATCCACCAAGGCACAGATGTTATGCTAAGCACATGAGAAATCTCATCCCCATTGGGATAAAAACATTTCCAAAGGAACCACATCTCTCAGAGTGGCAAGAGGCCAAGAGTACCACTCAGGCAGTTGAAAAATGAGCTGTGTAGAAATCCTCTCGAGATGAAACCCTCCTCTGATCCTGAAGCAAGCAGGATATTGAGAATATGTGCTAAGGAAAAGTTCATGTCCCTTGGCATYCCTGGGAAGGGCTGGAGAAGTGGACTTGCTGCAAACCATGCTGTAGGTGTGGAGCCAAGCAGGGATGAGGAGAAAGCACAGAGAGAGCAGCCCTCAGCCTTGCTTCTCACCAGGGCCATTCAGGTCTTGTTTGCTTTATTCTGCACRAAATTGATGATGGTTCTGTGGTTGCAAGAGTTGCTTTGTTAGGTCTGTAGCCAAATCCTGCTGCCTTTTCAAAATTGCCTAAATAGTTCTGATTGTCACGTTAAAACCACTTGCTGCAATGGCTGATTTGGAGCAGCAGTTTGTGTAAAACGTGTTCTCAGTCTCTCTGTATTACCTGCTGGGCAGGGAGAGTAGCTTTTTGAAGAATTAAATACGCCACTCTAGAGCTTTCTGTCTGATCTCTGTGGCCACACCCTGGCGGTGTTGGGTTCTGTGGTAAAATTCCTTGGGTTTTTGGTGGGGTACTTGGTACAAGCAACATTTTTTCTGTGAGCAGGGAAGTGCATCCTTGGCAGGGAGGAGCGGGAGCAAGGGCTGCCTGTCCGTGCTGTGCTGGGGCTGCTCTCTCACTGCCCTGTTGATCTGTATGCTGGGCAGCTCCTGTGGGAAGGATCATCAATCCCTGTGCCCTTCCAGGACAAGGGAGGGCTGAGGCAAAGGAACTCTTCTGAGTCACCATCTGCTCAGGAGCAGTCCAGCTAGATGCTTTTCTTTGCCTAGAGCTTATGATAAAGTCACAGCGTGGACTTAAATAATTAGGAGATGCCTGGCTTTGGAGCAGAGAGTCACTCCTTTCCCCGCTGACCTTGGCTGATTAGCAAATATTTGGTATTATTTGTAGAATCCTATCAAAGCAACCCAGAGGTATTCATCTGCTTAAAAGCCTCTGGGAGATCTCTTTCCCCCATGGGGGTACTGCCCATCCTGGCTCTTCAAAGCAAGTTTTTTGATTAGCTGACAGGAGATGCGTGTTTAAGATCTTGTGGGTTTTTTGATGCCTTTTTTTTTCCTCCCCACCCCCTTTCAAAGAAGGGAGAAACTTAACATCACACTAGTCCCTTTGTGGCAGTTTGGAAGTTAAATTTACCAGGACCATTATCTTTAACAGCTGCTGCTGTCTGACAGATTGAGTTTATAGTCGGTCTTATAGGCACTAAAATCACTTTTATCCTTGTGGGTCCAATTTCAGAGCTATTCAATTTATTATCTCTAACAGCTTAACAGCTGTTCTCCCCACTCCCTCGTACCCCTCTGCCCCTCACTCCCCCTGGCTCCCCAAAGCTCAAACCTAAGGGTCACCCCTTAATCCTGGAGGCAGGAGCAGGGATGTGCACATGATCCTCCTGGAGCTCTASTGGGGACAGGCAGCCTCCTCTGATGGAGGAGGTCTCTGCTCTGACAATTTTTTCTAAGTGTAGCCCCAGGCCCAGGTTGGATTGTCTCAGCCATGRCAGTTTCAGGAGAGCTGTTCCTTTCCCAGTACCTTGGCAGAGGAACCAGAGCAATCTCCCAGTCCGTGCCTCAGTTCCCTCTCAAGCTTTGTCATTTCAGCTGGTGAGGCCACCATGCACCTTGGCAGCAATTAGTCAGCTGTGTTAATGGACCAAAGGGAGGTTTGCTCCTGCTGCAATCCCCTGCTCAGCAAAGGCACACATTTCCCCCGTCACCTTTCCCACCCGCCCCATCCCCTCATTTTTCTCGCCGCTCTGCAGAAGCATTGATTTATTGTGTGAGTAGACACTGTGATGATGAGATATATTGTGAAAAATTGCTGAAAATTAATAGCGAGAATTCTAAGATGGATTTCACTTATTTCCCTGTAATGGTGGTACATGATCTATTACACCTTGGCTGGGGCTAAGTTTCCCTGAAGTTAATGGGAGGCTCGCTGTTGACACATGTAGTCTTCGGATCAGACCTGTGGAGTTTTGGCACTCGTCAAGCGATAGCAAAAGCTCAGCGAGTCTTGTGGCACAAAGGAGACTATTCAGACCTGTCACTGAGTGTCTGTTTCATTCTTTTCATCTTCTCCTCGGTTCTATTCAAGTTCTTATGCTGCTCTTGTTCCAGTGGTGCCCGAGTGCCCTCCAATGGTGCTAATGCTCCCACAAAGAGATAATAATGATACCCGGCTGCTTCAGAGAGTCCCTTTCTGCTCTGCTTCATTTCCCTTCCACCTTGCAGACWGTCTGATTATACCCTGTGGCTATTCCTACTCTCTTGTCAGCTTCAGAAAGGAAGAAAGAAGTCATTAGAAACCAACGAAAATGTTAATTGTATCATAAATCTCTGAACAGAGCAGCATTTCAACAGTTTATTCTGATTTGGGTGTGTGGCACCGCAACTAAATCTGCTTTTCTTTTTACTGTAAGTCACTGAAAGGCTCAGAAAAGATGGAGGAGACAGCCTGGTGTGCCAAAGCCCTTTGCAACATCAAATAGGGCTGCACAGTCTCAACATTTAAGCCTTAGACCTAATTTAGAAGCAACACTTAAAGAAGTACTGAATAAATTCCATGTGGTTTTTCTTTTTATTAGGCTAAAATGAGTGTTTGCRTGCTTTGTTTTGGTGTGTGTTTCAATGATGGCTTTCTATGGGACTGAGAGCACATCCAGCACAGTAGCCTCTCTTCAGAAGAGTTGGGCTGATGCATCTCCCTGAYAGAGGAAAGGCTTCAGTAACAGTGTGACCGTGTGGCCACGGGAATCRCTCATTGTGCCAAAGAAACTCCAGAATTGTATTAAAAAAAAGTGTCTGGAACTATAGCGAGGAGTGCTGGACTTGGAAGAAAGGCTCAGAGCAGAGGGTGCTGCCAGCTCTCCTTGCAAAGGCTGCTGGAGCAGGTCATGGAAACAAGCTGGAGAGACTTTAGTCAATGGTGTAAGGGGTGTAAGGGGGGTTGTATTCAAGGGAAGTCACTGAAGTGATTTCAGATGGATAAACTGGGTGAATATGATCTACACAAGCTCAGGGAGTTCTGTTTGCTGTCAGCAATGTGATTATGGGAGGAGAGAATGCCCTTCCTTCAGGCCAGTGTCCATCCCTGTGCTGGCCCTGTCCTCCTCAGCTCTGGCTGTACTGGGGAGCCCCAGATCCAGCCAGTGCTGCACTAACTGATCAAATCACTGCTGATGGAGACCTGCAGCACAGACTTGGCAGAGCCAGGWGGGGTCTCTGACTCAGGAGTGGCTCACACCTTGCAGGCTCACACCTTAGTTGGAGCCCAAGGATGGGGATGAAAGGTCTGTGGAGAGGCACAGCCACTGCTCTGCCTTCCCCACCAGGATCTGATGAGTTCAGGTCCAGCTGTTCTCCACCATACGCATGGGTCTGTGGATGTGCTTTGTGCTTCCATCCTTTTTACCCTTCTCTTTTTTTCAATCCAGTTTGACTGTGACCAGTCCCTGGTAGAGGGGAGAGAGGGAAGAGGAGGGTTAATCCAATCCTTTTATCTTGCCCTTTGTCTAATTAAAACCACAACAAATGGCRCAGTTTAGGTTTAAATGTAATTGTGTTTAATGAAACATTAAGGGCAATTAAAGGAGTTACCGTGGCAGCCTCTCTATACCCTCCAGGGTTATAATGGTCTGATGAAGTGCTCTTAGTGGCTCTCTTGGCAGGGGGCTGTTAATTGTGTTAGAAACTGATAGTGGTTTTCTTTTAATACTGAACTTTCTCTGGGTATCCATCTCGCAGGCATTTGCTTGTGATCATCTCTGGAAGCTGGGAGCAGCACATGGGCACTGTGGCTGCCCAGGAGGATGGATGGGGCACTGAGGGGCTGCTGAGGCATCTCCTCTCCTTGGCTGAACCCTGGACCTTTGGTCTGGGCAGTCACTGGAGGCACCCACTGAAACCCTGAGGTCTGAGTGCCCTTTCTGGTCTAATTATTATGCTGGCTTTATTGTTCATGGGAGACAATGTCTTATGTTTTTTGCCTGGGAAAGGCTGTCCTGATACAGTTAAGTTAGTTTGAGGGTTGTCAGCAAAAGGGAAAACATATTGTGCAAACTCAGATGATTCATGCATGTAAATATTATATAGTTACTATCAATCTCAGACTTTTAAAAGATGCACCTAGAGGTCATTGCTGAAGATTTCACAAACACAAAAATTTGGCACCTTCCTCCTTAAAATGCAGCTTGAATTTAAAGCCAGTTCCTCACATTTTAAGACTTTGACTCATGCCTGACTCATGTTGTTTTTAAAAATACAGATGGGAGTTGGCAAGAGTGTGATAAACTGAGGCATGGGGAGAGAGCAGAAGCAGCCCCAGCACTGCCACTGAGGTCAGGCTTCCCCCACACTGTCCCTAAAGGTACCACAGAGGGAACCAGGAGCACAGCCAGGAACAGGATGCCCAGCTCTAATCACTTTCCTGCATCTTGAAGAAATAAGCACTGCCAGAGCAGCAAAATAAATACCAGTTAAAAAAACTGGTGCAGTAAGTAGACAGCAAAGAGTCTCCTTGCAGAAGAACTGGGGCAGACTGGGCTCTTTGTCCCTTCTGCCTCTGTATATAGAAAGTGTGGCTTGAAAACAAGGTTAGCTGCTGAACATGGGGCAGGCTTGACTGCAGCTCTGTGGCAGCAAGGCTGCCTTCACATCCCTGACAGGATGACTGCTCTGTAAATCTTGGTAAAACATGTCACAGCAACACGTGTCCCCCAGAGACTGGGAGGGGAAGGGAATGATAGATGAGCAAAACCTGCCTCTAGAGTCCTGCCATCTATTTCTCAAGTCTTAAGAAAATGCTGCCMCTGTGCTGCTTCCATTTATCTCAAGTAAATATGGAGGGAAACTTCTAAAATGAGGCCTTTAAATATTTTTTTTTATGGCAGAGGTTATTTTTTAACACAAAACACTGTTTTTTCCCTCTCCTCAGCACATTTTCCAGTTGCTTTCATAAATAAATAACTTAATGCACCTCCTTGTCTCCACCTGCTTCCTGCCCCATTCAGCAGGCGCTTCCTGAGGCTTTGGGGAGAGCCAGGCAGTTATCTCAGCCTCCAACAGCTCCTTGGGATCCTCCAGCCTTTCCACAATGTGAGGGGAACAGATGGACCCTTATCTCCATCTTCCAGCCCAGGAGCCAAAGCCTGTGGAGATCTGGGACTTAATTCRTGCTCACTCAGGAAACCTGTGGCTGATCGGCAGCTAAATCCTGTTCACTTTTTTGGGAAGTAGGGAATTGTGACTTWGGCATGGCAACAGCTGTATTTTTGGGTCATGGCTTCCCTTAGCAGCCATTGTGGACTGACATAGTGTGGAGGTTTGTTTTGGTGGGGTTGTTTGTTCCTCAGATGATGGGTGAACTCTCAGTAACTTGCCCCGGTCCTCAGTGGTGAGACCCAAGCAAAGGATCCTTCTTCTTTCCTGGTGTTGAGATAAGCAGGGCTGGCAGTTTCATTAAAGGGTTTTTCCCCCGAAACCCCCAAAGTATTCTGGAAATGTTTCTATCTGAGAATCCAGACTTTGTGGCTGCTGGGTGGTCAGATGTGGTATCACCCTTACCTGCTTGTCCCTAGCAGTAAGAAGTTAAGGAAAACAAAAGTGTTAGCCTGAGGTTTTCCTGCCATGGCCCTTGAGATGCTGTTGGGTAGTCTGCCATGCCTGAGGAGGTGTTTTGCATAGAGTTTTTCTCCTGCTCCCCCATCCTTTCATGCTTGAAGAGCTCTGTGGTAGCAGGAAACTCTCTCTAAGGAGGATTGATCTTGCCCTTCACTTCACAGGGATTAAGGGCCTCTCCTTGGTCTGGGATGAACTCCCTTGCTCCCTGGGAAGCTGCAGGGACTGCTGTGTTTTACTGTAATTATTACTTTTTTTCTTCCCCCATTTGTGGATCCAGAAGGGTATTTCACAAACCCCTCACACTTTGTGCTCCAAGATCCCTCAATCCACCTCTCCTCGCTTTTCCTTGGGCCACTGYTGTCCTTCTGGCACCAGTCTGTAGGACAGTGGGCATGTGAAAAAGGGATGAGGGGACAAATCAGATCATCCCCAYTCTGAGTACACTGAGCTTCATCATTTCCACTCCCCCATCTCTGGTAATGCACCAATTCTTGTGTGTGCTGCTGAAGTGGTGCTGCGGGAACAGGGACAGGGCATTCACACTGCTTAAGCAAAACATAATGATTTAAGTTTTATTTAATTTAAACAATAAAATGGCCATTAAACAAGTTATGCATTGACCACCTTACCATGCCCTCTAGTGCTAATCCTGATTAAGTGTCTTTATTACTTGGCTCAGTTGGCCTTTTTTAAATGACAACGAAACACTTGATAGCACGAGTGCCAACTCTTTCCCTCTTGGCAATTATCTCCCTTCCTACTGAGTTTTGCAGGAGGAAGGAGAGGGGGAGAGGGAARGAGAAGGGAGAGCGGGTTGGCCAGGGGAGAAATCCAGCAGCACCTGATCCGTTTATCACACAGATATGGCATAGTGGAGGCTTAATGGAGATTTAAATAATTCAGAGCACTCAGCCCCGCTAAAGCTGTATAATGAGCCTTCTGCACTGTGAGCCACTGCTCGGCTGAGCATACGAGCAGGGAGGTCGTGTGGTTTTTCCATGCATAATTAAAGGGATAAAAGGGGATTTAGAGCAACAGTGTTACAATGAAGCATGCGGACAGAGGCTTCACTTTTATTTAACTTGGAAATGCCAAACTGTTTTTGACTTGCAGAATAAGCTTCCCTCTTTCCTTTTATCTGTTTTTTTTCTTTCTAAATCTCTAGAAAAAACATATTTTTATATAAATTTCTCCTGTTCTGTGGTGACCTGTCCATGCTCCCCTCTGTCCCCTGAGCATGGAGTTGTCTCTGAAGAGGATTCACAGTGACTCTTGTTTCACACTGGGACAGMAGCTCTCACCTCTGTGGCTATTCAAGGTGGAACAAGCAGGCATGAGCTGAGAAGCTTTTTCCAGCATATTTCATGTTCCCTTTGTTTCTGCCAAAAGGAGCGGCTCCAGATGAAGAGAATGAAAAGGAAGATAGGAGGAATACTTGGGATCACTTCAAGCTGTTTGATTTACCATTTTCTACTGTGCTGTTTACAAAATCTGGGGCAAAGCGTGCTGCCTGGATGGATGGRTCTGAGATAACATGGTCATTCCTGGTTTTTATTGCTCTTTTCTGCTCCTCTGCCCTTTTCTTTCAGAAGCAACCAACCTTCACAGCCCCTGAGATGCTGTGGTGGGCACTTGGGTGCCTGCCTGCTGCACAGCTGGGCCAGGAATGGTGTTTCTCACGCTTCCCTTCATCAGCTTGCTGTATCTGATCTGCTTCTCAGCCCRTGCTGCTGACAGAAGAAAATGGCTTTGCATTTCCTCCTCCTAGGAAATAGAAGAGGACGTTTTTGTGCTGAAAGCTGTTATCAACCACGTCTGGAAAACTGTCTATGGAGTGGTGGTGGTGATAATTAACACGTCTTTCATTAGCCCTTTATCACAGTCCCAATCTGCTGTGGGAGAGCTTCTCAAAGCAAACAGGTCTGGTTTCATCACAGATCCTGAGAATGTTGGGGAAGGGAAAGCATGTTGCCCCAGGTGACCARGGAAGAGGAGTTCAGTTTGGCACGGCTGCAAAATGAAGTTTATGTTGTGGGTGGAGGTTAAAGAGACTAAAGGGACATTCAGGCTAGCAGAGCAAAGGTTGAGAGGGGTTCCTGCTGCTCCTTATACTTATGGTGGAGAATCATTCTTGCAGGTCAAGATCAAGACAAACCACAGAGTGGGGAGTGCCTGGTGGGAGTGGTGAGGTCTAAAACCCCATCTGGTATTGAGATCTATCTATGAAAAAGGGATTCTGTGATGTTTCTGCCTGCAGGGCACACGGATCATTAAATCAAGAGGTGYTTTCTGCCCTTTGATCCTTAATAATCCCAGGGCTGTGGGAGGTCCTGCAGCAGCTCATGGCTGGCTCCCCATGAGTGTGTCCGTGTTCCTTGGGTCYCTCCTGCCTCCACCACTGTCCCCAGGCAGAGCTTCAGAGCTGCTTGTCACYGTGATGTACAGCCACGAGCACCAGCTGCTGCCACACTTAATCCCTAGAATTAATTCATTATTTTCCTTTAGATAAAGAAAACAAGAAGGAATCTGTGGCCACCGCCTTCACCCTAATGGCGTGTGTCTGTCAGTTATTTGTTGCTGGGTGGGAAGCCAGGGCCGGTGTGACATCCTGCACGGCCACCCTAATGGAAACATCCATCTTGTCTCCCTCAATGCACACTCTCCATTTAGGAATTTCGAAAACACTTCTGTCAAATATCACTCTCTGCACAATCCTGTTAGCGGGGCTGATGAATGGAGTCTCAAATTAAGACCGATCCCTCTGATAACCACAGTGCTGTAGGAGAGTCATCTGCTCAGTCAGAGCTATTTATTATATTTGATTAGCTGGGATGGCAATCTTCACAACCCACTGTAAATTCTATTAGGGGCACTCTGAGGCCCAGAAATGCAAATCAGACTTCCCAACACACATATGCATACATATCACCTCTCCTGGCAAATGGGTAATTTCCTCACATTTATTTCAATGTTGTTGCAAGAGAGATRTCGATGCCTTCCCTTAGCCAGGAGGGAAGGGAGAGGAATGAGGGGGACACTGTTGGGTGGCGAGACAGCCCCACATTCTCTTTGCCCTTCATTGTGAGACCCTACATGGCTGCAGGGYGAGCCCAAAGCTTTCTACCTCCCAGCTCCAACCAGCCCATATCCTACAGGCATTCCAATCCAAATCAGATTGTTTTCCTGGATGATGTTAGTGTGGGTCACTGAAGTACCTTTGACTCCACTGGAGTGGGCATTATATGCATCCTTTCAGCAAGGGAAGGCTCTGTCTTGTGGGCTGCTCACAGAATAGAGCTCCCAGAAGTCACATTTGTTTGAGGTGATTAATTTTGCCAATAACTGAAGGAGTTTATTAAGGGCAAAGAAAGCAAAGGTTATTTGGGAGCTAACAAGCAGCACTGCTGGTGGTTTGCTTTTTTCTCCTGGTCATATTTTAAGAATCATTTTCATAATGGCTCATTAATGTCTGCATTGCATAATCATTTACTAATACACATTATCTRGTAGTGTACTATCCATTGATCTAAGGGTTAGGTTCATCACAATTGGTTATTCTGTGATTAATAGGTTTTTAATAAATCCTTTTTTCTAAAGGGTGACTAAGCCTCTWAAAGAACAACACTGACATAAAATCGGATCTTTATCTTTTTCCCACCATTAGTTCTTATACCTGTTCAGTAGGATGCTTACAACATCTGTGTCCCTTTGATGTGCTTCCCATTGTGTTTGTTTCCCTAGGATTTTTATTAAGGTGAGCTGCTGCAATGCTGCATGGCTAAAAGAAAATCCTTATAGAGCTGGAGGTACCTGGCAGTGTATTTGAATCTTCTTAAGCAGTTAAAAAAAAAAAATTCCCAACACGGTGAATGAAAATCTTATCTGGGCATGATAAGGATCCCTTGGTCCCTGTAATGTAATGTAGTTTGTTTCTTCCAGCCCCACAAACGCTTTTGTTATCTTTGCTTTGATTTTTTTTCTTCTCCCCTCTGTATTGCTTTGAATTTTTTTTCCCCTTCCCTTTTCTCTTTCATCATTGTTGCTTGTAAATCCTTCCCTTGGTAGAGATTAGAGTAGCAATGAGTGATAGATGCTGTCAGTAACAGGAGCTAATTTTACCCCTGATAATGGCTCTGTGGTTTGTACAGACTTCACTGTGCCGACGCAGACACTCACCTGGGGGCCCATCCTGTCCGTGCCCTTCTTGGCACTGTGGTGCTGAGCTGCTGGCCAGGATGTGCTCTGTGCTGGCAAATCTTGGACTGGGAAGTGCCTCCACCAGTGCTTTCACCAGTGAAGAATTCCCTCCAAGCACACAAGTAAAGCAGCAGCCATTTTTGGGTTTTGCACAGAGCGTTTTGCCTTCTGCAGAGCGGTGTGCGTGTGGTTGGGGTGGGTGTGATATGGGTTGGGTTCAGGCCCATGTGTGTGGAGGGAGGATTTCCCTGGCACCCACACAGGGATGAGGCTCCCAGCCCAGCAAGGAGGATTTTGGGGTGTCATGGGCAGGTGCCRTGGCAATGGCACTGGAAACTCGTGTGGTAACACCAGCAAGCATTGCTCAGGGTGGTACCACCAGTGCTGAGCCCTCCTTTTGGAGTCAGGASCTGCMCATGGCTGCTGGGGAATGATGCCARGTGTCCCTGKGAGCCACTGCCYRGAGCACTGAGGGCTGGCAGYTCAGAGGCACTGCTGTCCCAGCCTTGTCTGCCCACCAGAGTGGCCCAGTGCTCTGTGGATGAACTCCTGCTTTGTGCTCATCTTGTGCTGCCAGCAGGGAGGGAGTGCCAGGCATGGATGATAGGAAATGCCACAGCCCACATGTCAGGAGGGAGCAGAGCTGGGAAGGARGAGGGCAGCAGCAGTCCTSAGCTCTGCTCCCAGTYAGACAGTGGAGGAAAAGCACAGCTGGACTGGCTCACCACTGTCCCTGACCTGCTCCTCTCTGTCCTGCTCTGTGTGGAGGGTGGTGCTGAATTTGGCCTTGCTCTTTCCCTGCATTAAGTCAACACTTGACAGTTCATTTTTCCTGGTGTTCTTACAAAGGAYTGAGTTCTGGGAGGGGATTTGCACAGCAGATGAAAGATGGCTGAAAGGATGTTGGAAGTCTGAAGAAATCTTGAAGAACAGCTGTCACAACCAGACTCCAACGCAGATGGTTGTGCTCYGCTCATTTGAAATTGCAGCTGCAGTTTCCATTAGGGATATTCACTCCTCTGGCCTATACTGGTGAGTTTGAGTACAGTGGGTCATGTTCCAGCCCCAAAAGAGTTGCAATGGTCTTGGTTAGCTGTTTGTCCTTGGATAAAGGCTGAGTGAAATCTTTGCTTTATTTGATGTGGCACAATCACATCAGGCCTCGGCACTTTTGAACCAGTAGTAGCGACTGACTGGATCCAGTAAGGCAGCTCGCTGTGGTGCTGTCCCCTCTCATCCCTTTATTTTGAAGTATTTCRGGTGTTTATTCTTCACAAAGTTTATTCTTCACAAAGCTGTTACTGGTTAGAGAGGTGGAGGAAGGATAATGATACAAAGCTGTGACACAGCTGTTCCAAAATGGGCTGGGAGCCACTGCTGATGATTTTCGTAATTATGGTTGGAGATAAACAGGGGGTGGATAGAGAGCAGATGCCATCTGTGAGGCCAAGTCTCCTGTTCCTTCTGGAGTCTGTGGGAAGGAGAGCTCTGCTATGAAATAGTTTGTGCCTGTCATGAGTGTTCGGGTGTTAATTCAGAGTGGCTTTGCTGCCTTTTGATGGGGTAATGGTAATCTGTGTAATTACAGGGTAGTTTCTCATTAATAACTGCTTCAGTCATTTCTCCCTCCTGCCTTCCCCACCAATTTCTTTTCTTCTGCAACTTAGGAAGATATTACTCATCAGATCATATGTATTTATTTTGTCTAATGGAAATACATGCACTGGTATGYAAATTAGTTCAGACCTGACTGCTCTGATGGGTTGGTAACTGGGACAGTTGTTATTCACCCCTGCCGGGTGCAGTCAGATGGTGGCTGTGGGAGAGGATCTGTGGGTGTTCTCCAAACCACTGCTCTCACCACTTGCTCTTCTCACCCCTCTGGAGCACCACCAAAGGAGTGTTTGTGCCCCCCTTGGTCTTATTTTGGTTGCTTTGGTCCCAAACTTAGAATCACAGAAGCATTTATGTAGGAAAAGACCTGTAACATCACCAAGGCCAACTGTTAACCCAGCACCACCACGCTTTTTATTAAGGGAAATTCAGTTTTTTACCTCTTTAGCTATACAGGCTCTTTTCTCCTGTGTAATGTTCTATCCTTCATCCCCTTTCTTTTTTTTATGCCATCTTTGCATTTTCAATCATATTTTCAGTGAGCTGGAAAGGAAATCAAGAATCGGCCAAAACATTCATCATGTCTTTTCTTTTGAAAATARCATTAGAAGTCAGGCCTGTTTCAGGGCCTGTGCATTGAAAATTACACAGACCAGAGCTGAGAAATTGAAAAGTCCTGTGGACGTTGGTTTGAATTTGTAACCAAATTTCTGTCAGCTGCATTTCTTCCTTTTATGTATTTTCCTTCCATTAATATTCTAGCAAATGGCTTTACAAGAAACAATGAATTTTAAACAAAGCATGGAGGACTTTTCTGGAGAATGAATTTCAAGTCATAAATGTGCATATTCTTTCTGGGCTCTGGGAGAAACTGCCCTCTGCAGAACAGAGACGTGACACTGATTGTTACATCCAAAATTAACTGGAATATCCTGTATTTTGAATACACCCAGCACACAGCTTAGAAGATGGGCATCTTCTTCTCTTGTTTTGCACCAGTAAAACCAAAAGAGAAGTGGAGACAGAATTGATTGAATCGTTTGTGGGGAAGAGACTTTCACATAACTCAATTTTTGTCATGAAAATGCTCAATATCCTGACAGGTTCTGAAAGGGCTTTCTGTTTGAGGAGGAAATGGTAGGGTGCCTCTCATAAGGAACATCTGGCCTGTATTTGTGAGCTCCTAGGTTACTTCAAAGCTAAAAGCACATTGTCTTCAGAGGTGCTCTGCACCTGCAGTCAGTGTGAATCAGGGTGGTGGCACAGACTCTGCTGTCATCTTGAGGGATCTCCTTTTTTTGCTTCTTTCTGGTTGTCTCCTGATGAGTTTGGGAGTGTGTGGTTAGATTTTTCTGSTTGGTTTTCATTTCCTTTCTGCAGAGGAGCAGTTTGTGGGTTCTACATCCTGCCTCTTCACCACAGGTTTGTAACAGATTGGTGTGGGGAGCCAGCATCCCCAAAGGCAGAAGTGAGCGAGCCKGAGGCTGCCCTGGTGGTCCTGGCACGGAAATGTTCCAGCCATCACCCAGGTTTTATTCATTTCCAGATATCTCTGATRGTAATTATGTCTTCCCCTAAGGCAGGAGGTGTCTGAAAGGATTGAGGTACAGCTCAGAGGTGAGATTTGTTAGGGAAGAAGAGCCGCTAAAAGTCACCTGGTGCAGCAGGAGGGCTGAGGTCACCTTCCCCAGAGCTCTGTGCCCTCTGCCTGAGCTGGAGACAAAAATAAGATGCCTTTAGCAGAACCGTGACCTTCAGGAGTACAAACTTACACAGACCCAGCCTGTGGGATTCAGGGTTAAAGGGTGATGGGGAGAAGCAATTATATCCTGACACAACAACAAATGTGAGAGGCTCAGTGCCAGCATTCCAGTGCGAGTTCACCCTGGGACTGGCAGGCTGCTCGAGTTTCCTCTGGGCACCACTCAGGCCATGGTGCTCTGGTGCCTCTCCCGAGGGTGAGTGGTGGTTGATGTTCACAGTTCAGCTCTCCCCTGGAAGGGACTGTGGGTGAACACTCTGGATACGTCCCCAGGGTCTTCTGAGGGTCTGTGGGCTGCAGAAGGTGCAGCTTTAACCTCCTATACCCATTGTTTTCCCAGGCTGCTCTTGTCTTCTTGAAAGCAGCCTAAGGAGAGAGAGGGGAAAGTGGTGTGGGAGGAAGCCTTTCCTCTGCTTGAGGGATGAGRTGTCGTGCATCTGTATGAAACCAGCTGTTTCTGGCTCGTGTGGGTGAATTTGGGCAACCCCCCTTTCCTTTCTAAGCCCAGCCTGCCTCCTGCTGAGCCAGCCAGGACCAAATGCTCCATCCCCCCCGCCAGCAGAGGCAACCCGTGCTAATGTGATGTGAGTCCCATGCTGCTGCTCCACTGCCGTTCCATCTGATTTGCTGGGAGTCTCCCTGCTTTGAAGGCAGCCGTTGTGTTATCGTGTCAGAAGGTAATTAAATAGACCCCAATTCTTTTAATTACTGCTCTCTCCTCGGTACATGCCTGCATACAGGGGTGAAGTGAAGGGTATGGAAATAATCGCTGACAGATCACAGCTGGAAATCTGTGGCACCTTGGATAAACATTGAAGCGAAGGCACCGCGCGCAGCCCAGGCGGCTCGGCTCTGCAATTACTGTGAAATCTGTCTAAAGAGATTGGGCCGTGGAATTGGAAAACACGGCAGGCTCTCCCCTCCAGAGAGCAGGATGTAACAAGGGGCTGGGTGATTGCGGTGAGAGGCGTACCTGATACACAGAACGGGTTTTGTTGCTGTTGGCAGGAGGCTTCAGACAGAGGCGAGGTAAAATAAACAGATTAGCGTGATGCACCTCACTGGACAGGGGCAGCGAGGGGAAGGGACACCAAGACTTGGCAGCTTATTAGAGATTCAGGTCACCATTACATCCCTTGCCTTTGCTCTGATGCTGAGAATATGAATAAACCCCAGTTTGGGTGTCTTGGTGCTTTCTCTGCCTGGAGACGAGAGCTGGAATGAGACAGAAGGGACACCAGATCCTCCCSTGTGCTGTCCTTTATGCCAAGTGGTATGAGGTGATATGAGCATCTTTGGCTTGCACTTTTGCATCTGCTCCTCTCATAAGGTGAAAATGTTGTTGCCTTTGAAGTTGTTGGAGGCTCTCCTCCTAAAACTTAGGGAGAAGGGGTTCTTCAACAGCCCAGCTCCTGGTGAGGTGTTCAAAGGTGCTGGATCGTAGAGAGTTGAGTTTTGTGGGCAAGGCACAAATGTTCCTGAAATGTCTTGCTGCAGACAACATGGTGTGTTGCCTCTCATTCTCTCATGTTTATGCTGCAGTCTACAGAAAATCAACAGCTGCTGGTATCTAAGTACATTGCACTTGCAGGGCTGGAGGAGGTCAGGCAGGCAGCAGAGCCATAGCTGGAATAAATGTTTCAAAGAAATGACCAAAAGCATCTTCCTGGGGACTAAAGCTTGGCTCTTTGAAAACCAATTCTGCTTTATTACCTTTCCCTTAATCTGCCRTTCTGGTTCTAAAAAGGTCTCCTAATTCCTCATGGGGTTAATAAACCAGGAGTGGAGACAGAAGACTTAATTTTGAATCCTGTGCRATTTATGGGCTGGGGAAGTTGCTGCTTGCCAGGCGTCCGGAAGGCAGCAGAGCAAACGGTGCCAGCAAAGGGCTGCGTGCAGCTCGTCTGCTCTGCTGCTCAGTGGCACCAGCCACGGGGGAGTCTGAGGATGTGTCTGTTGTGGTTGGAGAAGGGAAGACAGGAAAGATGGGACTGTTTTCTCCCCACTTACCTGTTGTTTTGTAAAGCAGGCCCTGATAAATCCCCCTTGAATTTGTTGTCTMTCTGCCATCTTCCTTTGGAAGATGAAAAAGCCTATTCTGAGCTCTGGGGYTTAAGGGGTTAAAATAGGACAGTGTCAGAGAGCCAGTGGTGCTGAAATGGGCAATGAGGATGGGTTTGTCTCCTGAGCCTGCTGACCAGGTCAGGGGCAGCAATCAGCTCCAACTCTCACCTCTGGACTGGCACCAGAGCTTTGGATGGGAGTGCCAGCCTGGCTGCGGGCGGGCAGAGCTGCTGGGGTTCATGGATCAGGGTGGCAAAAGCAGGGCTCGTCTCTGTGGGATGCTGCTCTGCTTCCAGGGTTTCACAGGACATGTTTCCTTCTCTGCACTGCAGTCACACTGCCTTTTATTCTCCTGGGATTGCTATTACTCATGTCCTCAGAATCCACTTCCAGACAAAGCACTTGGGGCACTTWTGCAGGAAATTGTTCCATTTTTTTCGCTTGTTTTTTTTGTCATGTTGATTATATTCTCTCCAGCGTTGTTTACTTGCAGCAAGTGAAACACAGTACCTGAGCCTAAGGGGAAGATGGCAAGGACAGAGCTGTCTAATTCCCGTGAGAAGTCAGCTGGATATTATGCCTTGGAATCCTGCTAATCTTAATGATCTCTCTGGGTTTAACCTGAGCTGATGAGATTAGGGCTCATGTTGCTGTGTGCATAGCAGGGGCTTCCTCCACAAACCTCCCCTGCTTTTTGAACTTGCAGCTCTCTGTCCCTGAGGTGAAGGTTCTGCCTCCTTCAGAGGTTCTTCTAGGAGCAGGGTGAAGAATTCTGAAGCGTGAAGAATCATGAAAGCAAACCCTATTTCTCTCTCCTAATGGAGGCCACATTTTTTAAATTAAAGCCCTTTTTTCGAGCAGTACTTCCAGTTCAAATAATTTGGGGTTATACCAGTAGCTACAGCAAGAGGAGGAATCCTGTATTTTCTTTTTGCTACCCCAGCCCTCCCTGGTTTTCAATATGAAGGAAGCAGGCTGATTCATGACAGTGTCACAGATCACTGGTACTAGCTAGGACCCTACAGGTGACCCTGAATATCTTGGCACTATTGAAAGAATTCCACAGCRTGGAAACAGCGTGGAGACTACAGACACAAAACAGCTTTAGCCTGTCTGACCCCTCACCCCCTGTCTAATTTTCATGGGTATTATTTACTGCTGCAAAATCCTATATGCTTAAGTTATAAGCTGATTTTAAATCAATGCAATTCCATGGCTATCTGTGGAACTACATCAATTTACACCTGCTGGTGATCTCAGCCACTGTTGATATATCTTCTTGGGTTCCATAAAAAATGATTTTTTCAGAAGCTGACTTGTTAGCTAAAGAAGCAGCAATGATCTTTTAACAACACTATTACGCTGTTCGATGTCGCATTTTCATTGATCAATGTCCTTAATGTGGCAGAAGGATGGCTCCATTTTTCCATTACTTCAGTGGATCCAGCCAAGCACTTTGGTGTGTGGCAAGCACTCCTGCTTACCAAAACCTGYTGTTATGCTGCAGACTGGTGTGCCCATGGCAATTGTAGGCAGAGATGGAGGGCAGAGATTTCCAGTTATGACTGCGTTTGTGCAGGGGCACAGAAGTAAAAGCAGCCATGGTGTGATGACCCACCCAAAAGGGGAAGGAGGTGCTTCCTTCCCCACGAGGGTGGCTTGTCACACATGCTAATACTTTTGCTTCTGCTGGCTCAAAACAGACCAGGGATGAAGMGTGAATTAGGATGGGGAGGAAAATATTTGTAATAATGTCCCTATGCATCACTTGTGAAATGGAAAAATGTTTGGGATAAGTAAAGAGGATAAGACTTTTAATTGTTTTGGGCTGCCATTTCAGAGGTGATCATTTTTCAGCAGAAAGATTTATCYTGTCTRGGCCTCCATCTACACACCAGGTAAATGAGTTTAATAGTGGTTCCAACAAGGCCCCTAAGACACTGTGATGTTTTCAAAGAGCTTTGAGGTCTTCATACAAACACAGAGTATGGGAACAAAGTGCTGCTGCCTTGCAGCTGGCAAGCCACTTCTGCATTTGGCTGCAAGGACTCTCAATTATTTCAAGATGCTGAGATGGGATGTGTTCTGGTTCACTGCGGTGCACGTGGACATCAAATATCCTCTTGTGTCAGGGCAAGAGGTTGCAGACAGCCAGTGTCTCTGAAAGGAAGTGCTGCCTGTCCTCTCCAGGTATAAATCTTAGGGAAGCAGGGCTGTGCTTTGGATTGGAGGCTGTGGTTAGGGAGTCATGAGGCCTTCCACACTGACAATGCACTGTGGTGATGCTGAATTTAGTGGATTCCTTGGGGTCTTAGCAATCCGGTAAACATTTACTCTACAGCTAGACATTCTGAAAGCATTGTGTGTCTCCTCCACCCTTTTGTGCACTGCAAGCATGATTTTATATGGTTTTGATGCATTTTGCTTAATGGTTTCTTCATGCTGTTTAAAGGATTTATGTGCCATAGGTTAATATCAGTTAGTGGTGTCATGGGTTTGAATCCAAAGGGTTTTTGTTCTCAGCCCTGGACTTTAGGAAGCTTCTTTGAGTAGCTCTCCAATGGTCTCCTGTGTCTCACTGGCAAACAAGCTCTTCTGATTCCTTCAGCTCTGATGTTGAACCCAAAAGTGACAGCACCTTATGGTAACCCTGGGGTCCTGTCATGGGCAGCATGTCCTTAAATCTCCAGTTAGTGAAATCCTGGCAGCCAGCAGTGATTGCAGAGAAGCCAGGTAACTTAGGAAAGTGCCTGTGTGYTTAMCAGCTACAGCAAACAAGTTCCTGAKGCCTGAACCTGTGGTAACATGTCCTTTCTCGAGCAAAGAAACATGTGCCCACTTGTCGGCACATCTTGCAACACTGGCAGACTCCATCCATTTTTCTTCTCTTCTTTCTCACCTTGTTTTTCTTTTTCCTCTCCTCTCAAATTTTCATTTCTCTGCAGGGAAAGCATTAGCTGGTGTGAGAAGTGCCAGTGATACTCCAAAGGGTRTCTTTCCTTTAACAGCCCTGCCTTAATGCAGAGGAACATTTGCCTGCAGGTTGGGCGGTGATGTGCAGACCCATTAAGATTTGTCTGTTAGCTCCTGACAGCACTTTAAGMTGCTTCTTCATGTAGAAAAGGAATACTGAGTGCTGGAGGGACTGAGGCAACACCAGTGAGCCCAAGAGTTACAGATAGCTTTCAGAAAAGCTTGTATCTGCAGGAGTCATCCATGGTGTCCTTGCCTCGGGCATCAGAGCTGAGATTCTCTTTCCCGTGCCACAGATGCAAATGGCAACTGTGTAGAAATAGCCTGGGGAATAGTAATTTTATATTTCTGCTCCAGATCTTGCAGAAAAGCTCGTGGATGGTGATCAGGGATTAGCTACCCTTATCCATCTGTCCTTAGTGCCATAACAAATCAGAGCCCTGCTCTGACCAACCTTGTTGATAAATTTCAGGAGTGGCATCGCTCTGTGGCAGGGCAACCCTGAAGATCCAGATGAAGATTGTTCGTGGTGCCAGGGATACAGTCTGAGCCACTTCAGAGGGATCCTGTTAGATTGTGTCTTCTTCCACCCAACCCTCTGGGATGCACGTTGAGGTGGGATTTCCTTTGCAGTTGTGATTTGAGAGTTGTTAGAGAACCTCTGGTACAGCTTGTAGCCTTGGGTAAATCAGAAGGCAAAAGTTCCTCGTTCCTTGSTGGCTCAGGTATTGCTACTGGAAGGCAAACAAAGCAGGAGCAGGTAAAGTGACAGACCTGTCCCTGTCTGCCTGGAGCCACCCTGTGTGCTGAGTGTGGAGCATCTCCTGCTAGCTGATACTGATGGAGAGGAGAGGCAGCTTGCTCCAATTATAAATAAAAATCAGTGCCTTTTGGGTTATTTCATTTTAGTTTAAAGGATGTAAGTCTGTATCTCCAAACCTTCCCCAAATTTTACACCTACAACTCCTCCTCTTCTGCAGAGGAGCCCTGTGAAACTGGATCCTCCTCTCCCAGTTCTTGGTCATTCATGGTCTAATTTTGCAGCGTGGCTTAGTTAGGTCTGAGATCCAGAGATGTGCCATGAAATCAGGAGTCCATCTGAGGCCAGWGACTGACCAGGGCTGTGCAAATGGATGGAAAAAGGCCTGCAAAGTGGAGACAGTTGCTAGACAAAGGCGGCATGCAGTAATCCCTGAAGAGTAAATGGAAAACAGATTACGTTTGTTCTCAGATCTGTTCAATAATGGAGCAGCAGGCAGCTGCTGGCCTGCCTCCCCCGGGTCCCTGGCAGGAGCAGACAGCCACTACATTATTAATTGTCTGCTGCTGGCAGTCCAGCGGGACGCAGCGGGGCTTCTGGAGAGCAGCCTGGTGCTTTGGGAAGCAGCCCCTTCTCCTGCCTCCAGGGCTCCTTTAATAAATGTGTCTCTTCTGAAAACTCCTCCTCGTAGCATTGTGTCCACGTGGCTGTGGTCACGAGCGCTGTAGCCACAAGGCAGGGAGTTCACAGGGTGTTCTTCGTTTGCTGTGGCACTGTGGCACCTCCCCTGCTCTGGRCATCGGTGCCACAGCCTGCAGTGAAAGGCACTGCCCCAGAGAGCWGCTGGACAAAGGCAAAGCTGTGCCTCATCCTGTGCAGGGGAAACTGAGGCACAGGGTTACACTGCCACATGGTTACAAACACCGTGGAAGTGTAGTACACACCTTCTCATAGCATTTCTTCTTGTTTATCCTGGGAGAAGTCTGAGGGTGGTCACTGGCAAAGCATGTTTTTCAGCAGGGATGCACCAAGTCCCATTCTTTCACTGTTCCAGTTTTAAACTGGAAAATGTTTCCCTGCTCATGGCTCCAGGCCTCTGCCAGCCAACAGCTGGCCTAAAGAGCTCTTTCTTGGGCCACTGTTTTCCCTCTKGTCACCCAGCTTTTCTGCTTTGTCTTTTGCTCCCATGCCCASTATTTAGTCAATCACTTTGGCTGCRCAGGTGATTCTTGGTCTGACCTGCAATGTGGTTGTGTCTTGGGTGAAGGACAATTTATTTCAAATCTCCAGTCTGTAATGAACATTAATTGCTTTATCCACTTATCTTGAAACAATCCCTGCTGATCTTCCAGCCAAGGAGTGTGCCTTGGCCTCTACCCTGACCTTTGTGGGAGCACTGTGTGCTCACCTGATTTAAAAGCTTGCCTGTTTTAACCAAGTACATAAGTCACACAGTGGAGTCTGCGACCCCAGCATCAACTTAATTATTGAATTAAAGGTCAGAACACACATTTGGCGACTTTCACGTTGTGCCCCTCTTAAAAAAAAAATCTTCACTACGAGATGTTCAAACAGAACAATGAAAAATTGTTGTAGAAACTGGGAGCATTCTTTGGCTTTTTCCTTTCTTGTGTCCCTTTTTGCTTCTGCACAGTCTCTGTGATGACTGTGGTGTATTCGTGTGAGGAATTCTTAATTTCCCTTGCACAAAACTTCACCTGCTAGTGCTTGGKTGTTTTGTTTTTTGGTTGTTGTTTGTTTTTTTGGTTTTTTTTTTGTACTTTTTCAATATAATATCGCCTCACAGTGGCTTGCTTGGTATTTTTTGCATGAAATGCTGGAAGGTGCCTCCTGTGAAAGTTGGCTTTCTTTCAAGAAACTGTCTTGTTCTGGTTTTTTGTTTGTTTTGTTTAGGTTTTTTTTAAAGTGAGACCAACAAAAGAAAATGTTCTCTTTTCCTCTAGCACTTGGTGTAATTGGAATGTTGCTGTACTCATAGTGGAATGTGGGCTGTCTTGGATTACAACTATACCCACATTTTTGACTTCTCACCTAAGCAATAGCTCATAATTAGAAAGCCACCCATGGATTTTTTTTTTTTCCAGCTGGAAAAAAAATCCCCAGTTTTCTTCTTTTTTAAATTGAGAATGTTTTCCCTCTGGACAGGGATTTTCTTTCACCATTGTGCTCTCTCTCTCATCATGAAGTGACAGAACATATCCAGAGGGGAATCAGCTGGGAGCAGGTATCCATGGAGAAAGGATTCACCCAAAGAGAGGTGGTAGAGACCAAGTTATCGATGCCACCCTGGCAGACTCAGTGGGGCAGTGTTTTGTCATCTGCAGTGCCTCAGGATCAAACCCCAAGATGCATCCCCAATGACACATCCCACCAGGACAGGATAGGCTAATATCCACATGTCCTTGTACACCTACGGGAGGTCTTGGGCAATTTCAAGAGAAAATCAYGTAGAGATTCCCAAGGTCAGCACTCCAGACCTTGGGAATCTGGGAGTTACCAGATTTTATCTGCTCTTTATTTTTGTCAGCAGCTATTTTTTTTCCTTATTTCCTCGTTTTTTCCCTTTTTCCCTCCAGTCTGCTGTCAGTCTCTTGTGTCTGCAAATTCCCTGGAGTGGAAGGAAAGGCAGTCAGACTCTTTTGTAGGAAGGGGGAAAGGGGATCACTGACACTGCAAGGATGTTTGTGTGCTTGAAAGGGGTGTGCAAACCCAGGAATGTCCCTGGACCTGAAGRCTGGATGATCCATGCTCCTTTTCATTCATTACTGGCAGGGTGCAGAGTACAGGAACTGCAGTCAGAGCAGTTGTACCCACTGAACAAAAATCATCTGCTGTTCTGATAAGCATTACGTTAATGATACGATAAGAAAGCAAGGGCCACTCATTATTTTCAGCTCTGCTCCCACCCTGGACAGTTTACTGGGCCCAAGCAGGGAGTTTTTATGAGTAACAGATTTTTACACAGCTCCCAGTTAAGCCCRTGCTGGGGAAGGGAAGAAGGAGGCAGTTCAAACACTCAGCTCTCTGCTGTGCTCCAGGGAGAAACAGTTAAATGGAGATGTGAGGGCCTGCCTTGCTTCACAAGGAAATAGTCTCTTTTATGTGTATCTTGCCTGTGTTGATATTTGAAAGCTATTTTGGGCCACAACAGCAAATTTAATCCACAGTTTGTTCTCTCTCTAAAGTATTGTACCGTAAAAACTCAGATCAATTTTGACAGCTCCAACTATTTAGATTGGAGAGGAAAGCCAAACAATGAATCACTCTGAATATTTACAGTTGAATTCATCCCAGGGTACCTGTACCCACCTCACTGAAATGAAAGCATTATCTGTCTGAGATATGAGCAAAGGCTTGGAGGCTCCCAGCTATTTTCCCAGCTTGTATAGAGTGGCAGAGCCAGGGCTGGGATGGAACATTCCAGGGCTAATGTTGCAGAGGGGTCCTTGGGTTCAGAGTGGTCCACACACTCCCTTTGGGAGGCTTGGGGATTTATTCTACACTTGCTGTGCTGAGAGTCAAAGCACTTGAACCAGAGTAAATATAACTTTCTCACTTCCCTAGAGCTGGCTGAAAGTGTGGGAAAGATGTGTTCACAAATAATTACACAGTAGTCAATTTTCAACAGCCCACAGGAAAAAAAAAGTCACAACAAAACAAAACCCTCACAGTAAGTTATTGAATGAATTCCCTCGGGTATCTGATCATGTTATAGCCTATGGCTGTGACTTGATATGCAGGAATCRGTGTTCAATTCTCAGCTCTGGGTCCTTCCTCCTGTGGTCTACACTGAGATGCTTCATTTCCCTCCTGTCTCAGCTGGAAAATCTCTTTTCAGGTTTTTGCCTGTTGCCYATCACTGGAGCATCTTCCCTATTAAACTGAGGGCAATTGCAAAGTCCTTTGCAGCTTTTATGGGCTTCATAATACTTCCTCCCAGGGAACTCAACAGTCTGCATTGGCTATCAGTGTCACGCTCTGAAATATTGTTGTTATTCACAAATGTAACGTCCCCAGTCCCACGGGATCTGCAGCCACTGTGCTAACAACAAATGAGTGCAGGGATTGCTTTGCTGTTAAAATGCAGCTGTGTCCCGAGTGTAGAGAAGGAGCTGCATGGCTGAGTTACCAGCAAACAGCTTTTTGCTCATTTCTTGGAGGAGATGACCAGCTATTGGTCAGAGACAGGAGAAACTCCTTTTCCAGGCTTTCTATCCCTAATGAGAGCAGGATCTGGTGATGTGCTGATTTTTGGCCAGGCTCTCAGGGCTGTATTAGATGTCATACCCCTGATTTGCCATGTGAATTTTTTTCCCTCCTCATTTTTCTGCCTCTGCTTCCTCTCCCAGCCTATCCCTGCGTGAGACTCCTTGAGATAACTGGTTTTTGTGTCCACCAGTGTCTCAGACCATGGCCCTCTGAGGTCCCTGATACCCAACTACAGCTAAACTCTGGCTTGAAGTAGTCATGTAAAATCTTTCCATCTTGTCTCCTGTGTGGCTGAAGGCACGTCTGACTCAAAGTCAGGGATTATGATGATTAAACTGGGTACAGACAGACTGTGAGATGGACAATAGCAGCAAAGCTCCTGGTGTGCTTTTCCCTKAATCCAGTGCCTGCCTGCAAATGCCATGGATAGCACAGGCAGGACAAGGAAGAGCAGGGCACTGGGAGAGAGAGTGGCAGCTCAGATGAAAGCAAAAATTGAGAGGGAATCCCTGAAAGCAYGGGTGAATAACTGCTCTGCTTATTCTGCACTGTTTATGTGGGGAGAGGGACTTGTTGGACTTACTGGTGGTGGTGGTTTACAGGAGTTCAGGTCTCACCTCTACTCTAAAGWGCCAAAAGGGAGACATAGACACGTTACCAGGAAATCATAAAAAGGGCCAATAAAGGTCTCGTGGCTCACACATTGTGGGGGTGGGAGCAGGGAAAGCATCAGTACACTGTGGGCTGAACAGGGCTGCAGGAGTTGGTTTGGGGAATGGGCAGGGTGTGATCCCACCCTGCTGGCAGAGGGTCTGTGGCGATGCCAGCAGGAGGCTCAGGCTCACTGGTACCACTGTTAGGGATGGTGGTGGTGGATGCTGCACGGGTGAACCCTCCCTGGGGAGGAAATGCCTCATCCAACCATTGTGCCACTGACAGCTGGGTGTGGAGGCCATGGGAGATGCAGGCCCTGTGTCTCCTCTGTTTCTCCTCTTTTTCATGCTTGGAACATCCCTTCTCCTTCTAACAGGGAGACATGGTGGGGTTGATGAGAGTTTCTTGTCAGTCACAGCCTCAGCCTGGGATTCAATGGCAGAAGCTTTCACCTTTTCACTCTCCCCTCTGCCCCATGCATGGGGATCCCGTGTGCTTTCCTTTCACCTCCCAAAGGCAGCTGGAGAGAGGCAGAGAAGGGACACACCTGTCMCTGTCCCTGGGAGCCTTCCAGCCAGCAATGAAACACGCATGTGCCATCAGCAAAAGGCTGGAGCAGGATGGGAGCAGTCCCGTGGATGGATGTCCCATGTCACAGTGCCTCGCAGGGTGGCACAGTCCCTCACCAGCTCAGTGTGCCAGGCAGCCACTCTGGGCWCTGCTCACTGATGCTGGCAGTGCATCCAGGGAAGAGCCTTGCTGTGTGGAGAGTAAACAAAATGCTTAATTTACAGCCATTGATTGATCGTGCTGTTTGCTGAAATGATATTACAGTTGGCTGCAAACTGTTTTTCATCCTGTGATAGCGAGCTCCCATCACAACAGGGCTGCAGAAGCTGTCGCTACCCACCGAGAGCAATGCCAACAGGAGGCTGGGAAATGCCAGCTGCAGCTGGAGGGGAGGGGTCACAGCCTCAGCTGGCACAAGCCAAGGTGGCATTTGCCCATGCCCAGTGTGCTGCAGTGGAGGGGTCTGGTCCTTGCACTAGCACGACACACTTGMAGGCTGTGGACTGAGAAAATTCAGTGTGGCTCCTTTCTGTTGATGGATATTGAATGGAAATAATTGCCCTAAATGCAAAGAAATCTGGAGGAAGATGCATTTCTTTTGTCAGTAGTGGTTCTCTGTTAAGGTTCACAGAGGGGCTTGCTTAGTCCATGCCTGTTCCTTGTTCTGTATTTCCAGTTTAGCCTATTTCTAGCCTTGTTCTGTATTTCCAGTTTAGCCTGTCATTGAGGGAAGGACTCGATGGGCAGCACTTTTTGTTTCTAGTGCCCTCATCGCTGTGGAATCCTAAGCCTCTTGTCTACCCTGTGCATACAAATTAAATAAAGAAAAAAAAAACAACCCACTGTGTGTGGTTGGTGATCAAAGGTAGGGAGCTTGCAGCCCAACAGGCATTTAAAACAACAATTGAAATTCTCATTGATCTTTTATCATTGCTGGCTGTGSCTGCCAGCTCTCTGGAAAGCTGTGGTCTGTGTATTACATTTAATGTGGCTCCATTTGTGACAGCTTCTTGGAGACAGACAGGGAACTCGTGGGGCAAACACTGGATGGTGGCCAGAGAAAGGCAATACACAGCAGGAAGATGCTACAACTCATTCAGTGTAATCATAGCAGCAGAAAAACAGTGGTGCTGGGAGAAAASCTTGCTGAGGGTGGTGATGACTTGGCAAACACGGTCCAGTTTGGAGGATATTTCTGCTCCCTCTCCCTTTGTGGGAAGTGCCCAGGTGTGTGGATCCCTGAAATGTGCTCTTCTGTAACATGACAGATTTGCCTTGAATGGCTCTGTAATGGGATACCTTGGAGAAAAATGGCATTTTCGAGAAAGCACAGGAGATTGGATTTCTCAGGGGAAGTCCTTGAGTTGCAGCTGCACTCACTGAGCATCCTCCAGGCAAGTGGGCAGAGTTTGTCCTCATGTGAATGAAAAATGGTGTCCTGGCCAGTCACGAGGCCCCTGCCAGCAGTGCAGTCTGGTGACAGCTCTGTGCCAACCATCTCAGCCCAGGGGTAACTGTGTTCTGCTACCTTTTTACGAATGTGATAAAATTGGAATTCACCCAGGAACTGACTGAGTGTAGCACCTGAGCATCACGGTGTCCTTGGTGAATGGAGGGGGCTGGGGGGAAGGCAGACCCCTTCCCTTGCTGCCTGCCTGTTGCCTCCAGCCTGCAGGCTGTGCTGAATCCTAGTGGGGGTGGATTTATCATCGGGGCAGGATTTCACCTGGGCAATTAGCCCTGCAAGGCTCACCGAGATAAATTACCTCACTGCCCGTCTCTGCTGCTCACTGTCCCGCTCGCTGCGTAGGGTAGCAGAGAGGCAGCAAATGTGTCCTTGCCTGTCACCCAGAGCTGCTGAGAGCCGGCAGCAGCAGCAGCAGCCCTCCAGAAAGCTCTCCCCTCGATGCCTGGCCCTCCCTGGGAGGAGGTTCATTAACTGAAGGAGCTTTGTGGCAGCGGGGAGCCCGGCTGCTGCMGAGAGAGGATTGCCTGGCACTCGGCTGCACCGTGCGGGCTGCTGCTCTTAAATCTCTGCCCTGTTAAACGGGATTGGCTCGTGTGAGAGCAGGCACGGTGCCCTCCTAGCACATGGGCATTAGAGAGAGCKGCTGAGGCTGCCAAGGCATCATTGCTGATCATTAAGTGTGTTTATAAAGGCACGGCCGGGAGCCAGGCAGGCCGGGCTGATCCAGCCCCGCTGCTGCAGCAGAGCCAGTGGCAGGAGATGCAGCCTGGGTAGCTCTTCCCCCAGCTAGATKAATTTATAAACGAAAATAGAGTCAGGTCCGGCTCTGGCTGTGCTGGCAGCATTCCCCACTGAGCTCCTGGAGAGTGCTGGCCATCACCAGAGTGGTGACAATGTTCTGGAGTGCTCGCAGCATCAGTGCCGTGGCACAGGGCAGAGAGAGGTGCCTTTAGCCAGTGCAGAGATCACAGCCTGCCCGCTGTGCTGCGCATACTGAGTGCAAAGTAATTTCTAATCTCTTTGCAAAAAGGGAGGAAAAATCACTTGTTTCCCTCTGTGACTGGCAGCGGAAATCAAAAGCTCCTTGGTGAGGAGGTAGCGTGGCTCTGTGCAGAGCATCTGTGAGTGATGGATGGCACTCGGAGAAAAGGTGTCACAACCCATCACATGCCTGAGTCGTGACAACAAAGGGGCTGTTCTTCCATGCCTGTCTTCTCTGCTCTGGCAGTGCTTGCACACATCGTTCCTGAGGTTGAGATCATTCATGCTGGAATAACTTATAAAGCATCAGTGTACCACTGGGATTTAAACTTCTCTTTCTCTGCAGCCTTAAAAGGAAGGAGCTAAAGGCAGGATACACAAACTGATGAAAATTACTGATTTTATTCACTACTTTTTACCACACTTTTTTTCCAGAATAAAATTGTAGCTGGGTGATTTAATAATCTTGAAGTATTCTGGGCRGGGGTGCAGAGCTGAAATGCAGTCAGCACTCAGCACTTGAGAGARCCGAGCTGTATTTCTGGCACCTAGGGACTGGTTTAGGATTGTAATTTTAATTGATTAGAAAACTAACTCCCAACACATTGCTCCTACCTCATTTTCTTAATATTTTTCATAGTATTTTTTTTTTCCTGCAAGCAGTGTAGTGTAAGCAGGTTGTATTCTGCCAGTTTCTAAGAAGTGAATTTGCAGAAATGTCACTGGAGCACAGTGATCTTTCCCCATCCCCACTTGAGCAGTCAAGGGGGACAGAGTTTACTGTATTTAGAGCATTTGGGGCCTGAACGAGGCTGAACATCTTTCCTGGCAGAATTTCTTCTGGTAGAGCCTTGTGGGTTGCCAGGATCTACCAAAAGCTGCAGATCTCCTAGTTTGTGTTAAAAGAAATAGGAAAATAAACTCAAAGCCAGATACTGGTGTTGCCTTAGGCTGGGCTATATGACAGATTTTGGACAAGTTCAGAAATTTGAGACAGGTGACTCGAATTGGTGGGCTCCCAGCCCAAACCCAAGCTGTCATTTCCTCATTCCTCTTGCATGTGCTGTGTTTTGTCACTGCTGAGTGCTGTTAAAACGCTGCTGCTTCAGAGTGAATGGCTTGGCCTCTGCAGGGGGCAGGTAAAATGAATGTTCTTGGAGTCACACTTGCTGCCAGCCACCTTCCCTGAAGGTGCACATTTGTTATTATCCCAGGCAGCTGAAGGATGTGCTGCTGTGGGATGTAATTCACYCCAGCAGGAACCTCCTGCCAGAGCCCTCATCTCTGGGCTGGGGCAGAGGAAGGAGCAGAGGCCTTGGCTGTAAATAAGGAGAGGGAACCCTCAGTCTCTTCTGGGTGGCATCAAAACAGGGCAGTGCCCCCTTTGTGCTGGGTTTGGCAGAGGTGAGAGGAATTGGGGTGTGCCTCCATCTGCCTGGCATGGCTGGTTCTCAGAGCCACCCCTGCTGTCACTGCCTTGCCATGGATAATGGCAACTGGAAACCTTAACATCAGGTTTCATTGGGATGACCATTCCTGCGTATCTMAATCACATTTTAAAGTGTAGTTTAAGTGAATAACTGACCTCAGCACTTCTGCTCCACRATAATCCTTGTGTCTGCTTGATTAGTGGATAGGAAAACGATTAACTAGGAGATAATTTTCCATCATGTGGGTTTTTTGGATTTGTAGGGCTTTTTTTTTTTTCCAAAGTCTGGATTATCCTGGCTCTCTCAAGGGCAAGCAGTTTCTCATGTCCTYGAGAGTAAATGCCAAATTGCTCGGGCTTGGCTGCAGCATTGGCTTTATTTGCCAAGGACTTCAGAGCATGCCTGAAGAACAGAGCAAGAGGGAAGAGGGAAAACAGACAAGTAATTCTGACACACTTTAGTATTCCTGGCGGTGCTGCTGCCATCAGCTGTTCTATCAGCTTTCACAGCCCATGCTATAATTAAGATCTGTCAACACTGATAAAAGGGAGAACATTCAGTCAACTAATTAAGTATCGCTTTAATACTCTAATATTTAAATTCAGGTTCCTAAATCAGCAGAATAATAAAATGTTTTATGTCTGCTTAAATGGCAAGGGAACAGAATGTGAATATCTCAATAGTGGATTTAATTATCAATCTGCCTTTCCCCCATGGAGCAGAGCAGATCTCRGTGCTGGTATGGCAGAACCAGGATCCTTGGCAGCTGTGGGAGCTGGCTGGAGAGCAGGCCCTGAGCTGGAGGGAGCTGGGGTGGTCAGGGCTCAGAACAAACCTGGATGGGATGCAAATGTTTAACTGCAGTGTGGAGAGATGGCCTTTCCAAGTGTGCCATGGCTGGAGATGGCTCTGCACGCTGGGGAGGAGGCAGTGAGCACAGACACGGATCAGGGCATCAAAGGGAGAATCTGGGATGCTTTGSTGTGTTGTCCATGGCCCCAGATAAATGAAAAGAGCAGGGAGCAGGTATTGAGTTGAGCAAACGCTCCAGGCAGGCCTGGCTTCAGTATTACCTTTCCTTTGTCCTTTTTGTGCTGGCTTGCTGTGAATATTTTAGTGAGCACGTTTACTGGCAGGAGCATGTTTGTGGGGAAGGGAAATATTTGTTCAATTAATCTCCAAGAGGACTGCAAACCGAGATATTTGAAGTATTTGCATTAGAAACTTGATGGTGACTGCTGCACTTGTGYTGGCAAGGAGCACAGACAGCCAAAGCAGCTCCTGAGCACCATTAAACCGAGCAGGGAATTGRGGTTGTGGTGAGGGGGCTGCTGCTACCATGGCTCAGCTCTGGCYAGCCAAGGATGCAGGGCCTGGAGTTCTTTTAATGCTTAAAGTTATTCTCAGAAATTACAGGGGATGGAAAAAAGGCTGGGGGAAAAAAAAATCAATTTGGAAAATCCAGTTCTGTTCACACGTAATTTGCAAACTGGAAAAGAGGTGAAATTCATCAAGGAAATGAATCGTTACAAATGATTTGTTCAGCTGTTGTAGGGAGACGATTTATGAATATTGATCTATTTGTAATTGTGAATAACTCCCTGCGGATGCTGTGCTGTAGAAGTGTTGGGTATCTGAAATTGACTGAGAAAGGGCATTTTTTTTTAACATTGCAGCTACTCAAAAAGGCTTTAGTCAAGATTGAGCTGCCTTGTGCTGCACTTTGTAGMGGTTACTGTAGGAATGAATGCTTGCCTGAATAGTTTTTACAAAATACCCTGACTTAAAATACCCTGACTTCCATTTTCCAGCAGGGCCCCTGGAATACAGAATGACTTGCCCAAAGTCAATTAAAGTCTGTAGCAGACTTTGGGAAAGAATCCTAGTTTATTTTGGTTTGCTTTGGTCTGTGGGAAATTGTCCCAGAGCAGGAATTATTGGCATGTCTGCTGCAGAAACCCAGCTTTGCAAAACTGAGGATTTTTATCAGAACACTTGAGCTTTGAGGAGGTGGTGTGAAATCCTGTGTAATTCCCTTGCTCTGTAGGAAGTGCAGTGTGGGTCACCCCCAACAGGCAGCTCAGCTGCCAGGGACGTGTGGGAAGGTGAGATGGATGCATCTCCCCCGGAGGGTAGGCATGGGCACCTGCAGGAGTTATTTTGAACTGAGCAGCAAAGGAGAGAGCATCTCCGGAGCAGAAATGCCAGGGAGGATTCACAGCACACTGCTGTGTGCAGCTCGAGGGTTCTTACCCTTTCTCCTCCTGGCAGCTTCATTTCACAATTATGTGGTGGTGGGCTGTGGGTGCTGAGGCTGATGATTTTCTATCGTGCTGCCAAGTCCTGAGCATGCCACTTGCTAAGTGGAAAGGGATGACCAGCAAAAACATGGGTTATTTGTTTTAAAATAGATAAATGTGGCATTTCTATACCCTGCAGTTTCTTCCTGACAACTCATCCTCCCGCATCACGTTGCAGTGAGTGACAGCAACCAGAGGCTATTCATAAGGGTGGCATCTCAGCATGTAATAATCATAATTACATGAAATAATAACTATCTAAAGGGCAGCACAGTGAGTGACAAGCCAGAGAATATACCTTGACACCTGCCAAAGATGTACTAAACACACAGAGAATTTTTCCCCAGGATCCTGTCACTTTGTCAACTAACAGAACCAGCCTGAGTTAATAAAATTACTCCAACAAAGTCAGGCAGGGCTTCTTCCCTTGCTGTCGGAGCCTCAGGTTCACAGGTTCCCAGAATCATTGAGGAGCCTGATCTAGGTCTGGCAATGATCTTGTTGCTACTATTTCTGGCTRTAATTAATTGGAGAAGTTTCTCTGYATGGGGTTTAATCTGATAATTATTAAAGATAATAATTGATAAAGTGCAGGTGGCAGCAGGCTTGAGGGACCTGATTGAAAAAAAAACAAACCTGGAAAGGTTTGACATTTCCTTTGCCACCATTCCTTCTGCTATTTAATTCCACCTGAGTGTAAGGGCTATACCCTGGGATGTGGAGTTCTGTGTGGCAGCTGATAACACACRCTTTATCCTGAGGTGTAGCAGCAGGTGATGTCACACTGTGCAGTGTCCAATCCTTTGTGTGAAGCAAACATGGGAATTGTTTGGACAGACCCCCTTCCCTGACAAAATGGTTTTGGAAAGACAAGAAAGGGCGGTGGGGGTGGGAGAAGATAATGTGTGTAGATAAAAAACATGGACCACTCCAACTAGAGCTAAGGGTATTGTGTCCTCCTGGCAGGACCTGATTTTTTAAAAATAATCTCCAAGTTATCCCAATTCAAATGAAACAAAGACTGTTGGCTGAGTGCTGGCCTTCCTGCCCAAGCTCCCTGGCCTGTGTTGTGGGTGGGTTTGGAACAGATATTCCCAATCATGAATATCTGACAGGAGTCATAATGCTGGAGGTGGGACTGTGCTTCCCTTCCAGAGCGTGGGGAGCACTGCAGGAACGGAAGATGCAGGGCTAGATTTTGCAAGGCTCGTTTTAATTAGATTATGTGCATTTTGAGTGTCTCTTTTGTGCGGTTCTTTGACAAATAACAATTAAAATTGGTGGTAGGGCTGTTTTTGCTCACCGTGGTTGAGATGTGGTGTTTGACCGTGTGTTATATTCCCTGATATGGGCCCTCATTTCCTGGGGGTKCTGGAAATGGCTTGTTTTAGGTACAGGGGGCAGGAGCAGTGGCACCCGTGTCCCTCCTGTGGGTGTCAGGCATCACAGCAGTGAAGCAGCACACGGGATGGAGTTCATGCRGGAGGTTTATTTATACTCGTGGCGGGATGCACCAGTGGTTTCCATGGGGATGGCAAGGGCTGCACAGTAGGACGGCTGGTCTCATTGCACATGATAGAGAGCTAATGGGGAGGGCTGCAGCCTCCCTGTGCCCTCATTAATCCAGCCCCCTGCCAGCCTCCCAGCTCTCCAAACCCTGCACCAACCCTTGTGGCCAGGTCACAGAGCGTGAGGTGGGAGTGCAATTTTTAGGAAACAAATGCGTGTTCCCGTGGCAGCGAAGGGGTAAAAAAAAATTATCTGTGCAACCTTTTCGGTGGTTATTACTTTGGAGAGCAGAGGTGAGGAGGGTTTATTTATTTATCCTTATTCCCATAATGAAAGTTCCGCGGGGGAAAGCAGAACTGCAGGTGGAGTTTGCTTTCATTATCACTGGGTTTTGCTGCTATGTGGCTGCACAGAAAACCTGGGGGAGAGCACGGGTGAATTTGGCACCAGCTGCCGTGTGCTGGTGGAAGTTGTCTCCTCTGTGGGGCAGCTGCTGGCCAAATCCTGCTCCTGGGACACATTCCCTGCAGGCATTTTCCAATGTATTACAATCTGCCCCATGCCTGGTTTTGGAGGGGAAGCATCCTAGAGGGAAGAAGTGGTCCCAGGTGGCCACAAGCTGGACTGTTCCTGCATTCCTTCCCTTAATGCAATGGCTCTAATGCCTCCCATCTTGGGTGCCTTGGAGCTTTTGAAGGAAAGTACAGAACTGACCCTTCTTTGCAGTCAGACATCATCCCATAGCTTAGGTTGGGCTCAGACACCATCCCATAGCTCAGGTTGGGCTCAGACACCATCCCATAGCTCAGGTTGGGCTCAGACACCATCCCATAGCTCAGGTTGGGATCAGACACCATCCCATAGCTCAGGCTGGGATCAGACACCGTCCCATAGTGCAGGTTTGGGATGACTGCACCTCACCCACCCACAACCATCAGCCCTTCTGACAAGGGGGAGCTGCAACCTCAGCTTTCCTTGGATAGCCCTGGCAGGCTCAGCATCCCCGAGATGGTGTCAGCCACAAACAAAATCTCCATTWCCCCACCATTTGCTCAGAGGGCAGGGATTTCCGTGGTGTGTGGGTTTCCTGGAGCCTCTGAGTGCCATCTGCTGGGCGAGGGGCTTTGGTCTGGGGGCCGTGGCTGCAGAGAAAACATCCACGGGGAAACGGAAATTGGCAGGGAGAGGCCGAGGGCTGTTAATAATACAGTAGGTAGGGGAAAGCAGAGGATAGAACACACCAAAAATTGCATTCAGACAACACAGATGACAGTTATTTTGATTTGTAAATGTCTACCTAGTTGGAAAAGCTGCCATAAATAATACCCAGCTGTCAGGCTGTCCTGATCCGCAGGCTGTGCGCTCAGGCGTGGTGCTGATGGGGGGCTGTATTTTTCTCAGTGTACRTACAGGATAAACACACACTCTGCCTGCACATGTTTGTCATTGAGAAATCCCTGCTGCACCTGCCGTGTTCAGTCACTTGAGTCTTCAKAGGCAGAGCGTTGTTGAATTTAATTTATTTTCCTTATATAATTTTCCTTCTTGTCCCTCATCTAAGGTAAGAAAATCCTTCATCCCATGTCTCTGGTTTTGTTGTGGCACAAATTGGCTGCTTGTTTTGGATTTTCTGGAGCAGGCAGCAGGGCCAGTTGGCAATCTTTGGATACCCAGGGCTACACTGTACCCCATGTTTCTTCTCCCCAGGCTGGGGAAACACAGAAACCTGAGCCCTTTCCAGGAAGGGACTCGGCTCCTGCCAAGATTTCACCTGTTTTTTGGATAAACAGAGCACTCCAGGGCTATCAATATTTATRGATTAATCTGTTTGAAGGCCGAGAGGGAGTGTTTATCATTATCCACTCTGCCCTGTGTAGGCTGTGGAACAGCATCAGCCCACCTGCAGCCCGGCCTCTCCACCAGTGCCTGCAGGCAGTGCAAACAAAATCGTGCTAGCTGTCGATCTTGGCTGCAGTTTGGGGTATTGGGATCGATTTCTTGATTGGAGAGGGAGCCAGCAACAAGAACAGGGGGGATTTGCATGAATTTAAGGAGTCTGCTCTGAAAATGGCTCGAGAACAAGCGCAGCACCCTGCAAGAGTCACCTTAGCTCAGCTGTGTCCTGTGTTTAGCATCTCATAAATAAAYAGCTGAAAAGTCACCTGAAGGTTTGGGAAACCTTTGGGGGCAGCCCTGGATGGATTTACAGCTTCCTGTCAAGAACCACATGAGATTCATGGCTGTGTGTGGCTTTGCCTGGGTATTTGACTGAATTCTGCTTTGCATTCTGGGCTCAGACAGATTTGCAAGAGAAATCAGGGGGAGACAAAGTCTGCAGCTTGAACTGAGCACAATGTTCACACACCCTGGGGAAGCAAAGCTTCTGGGTGTTTTGCACAGCTGTGACCTCCAGACTTAGAAGGAAATTTTCCTGTTAAAGATGCACAAATCCTTTAACAGTCCCTTCATTCCAGGGGCAAAGTGCTACCAGTAAATGMCACATGCTTAAAATGCACTTTGTGCCCTGTTCCAGCTGGTCTGCCTTCCTGGGATCACAAAGCAGAATTTGCTGTTAAATCCCAGTGTCTTTGTATTTTCTTTGCCCCGTGATTGATCCATCTCCTCGTGTCACAGAACTATATATAGCTTTTCCCTACTGGCCGATGGAGTGGCTGCTTCTGGCCGTGTCACCTCAGGTCGGATTAATTAACCCTGACATCATCCATTTTCATGGACAGAGATCCCATTCCCTGCTGCTTGTCAACAGAAGCAGCTTAGGGGGGTGAGTGCAGGCTGTGTAAACACCATCGCTCTGCACCGAGCCAAGGCATTTCCAGTGCCTACTTAAAAGAGCAGGAGCCAACTTTTCATCTCCTTGTTTTTCTTAGGGCTTAGCAAGGAACCAGTAAGTTTGCAGCAGCTCTGATTACAAATATTTGCTCTTTTCTTTAGCCCCCAATGACTCTGCTGTTGGCTTGGTGACAGCGTTTATCCAGTGCCGGTGCTCCAGCCGTCCCAGAGCCAAGCTGTCCCCAGTGCCTGTAAGAACAGCACGGCTGGGATTTCCTTTGGAGGGCTGTTTTGGGGGCAGTTCAGCTGGGGAACATGGGGTGAGGAGCAGGGAGCAGGCTGGGTTTGCTCTCCCAAACCTTCTGCAAGGTTAAGGCCAAGGGCAGGACAAGGTGTCTGTGATGCCCCTCTGTCAGCACGATCTCTTCCATCCAGAGTCTGCACAGCATTGCTGCTGTGCCTCATGGGTCACAAATTTTCAAACTCGTGCTGCTCATCTGTCCTGGCATTGMGTGGCCCCTTTTGACAGCAAAAGAAAATCTGTGCAGTTGCAGGGGGAGCTCAGGAGACTGGGGTTTAGATCTGGTTAGTTTGCTGAGTTGATCCTGGCTTGCCTGATTGACCTTGGGAYAGCTCCTGTAGCTGACCCTGCTGTGGCTTCAGACTTTCAAAAATAAGTGTTGTTTTTTTAAAAAAAATTGGAACACTTATTAATGGAAGCACAAGTGCTTCCATTTTATTAGACAATACTCCTGAAGGATRGCAAGGGGAGAGCATGAGGGATTAAGTCTACTCATGGACTGGATCAGAGTATGATATTTTGTCTCCCACTGTGTTACCAGCTGTATTAGACGAAAATGTCAGAAATCCTGCAGCAGGCAATTACAGAGCAACGTGGGCTGCTGCTGCCTGACCTCGGGTAGCCTGAGCTTGGTTTATATCCTGAAACAAGGAGTCTTTCTCCCAAAGCTCTTTGCCTTATGCTGTCTCATTAAGAGCCTGCAGTGCCTTCGTGTCCCTCGGTGTGACCTGTGGAAAAGCTGGGRGTGGTGGGAAGAAGGGGAGAGCAGAACAGTGCTGTTGTGCTGGCCCCTGGAGAACACRGGCTTGTGTCAGCTCAGAGCTCCCCATACTGTGCCTCACCAGCATCTTCCTTCTCCTCAGACTGCTGCATGTGAGATTTATTCCTCCAGCCTCCRTGCTATGCATTAGCTCTGCATTTTTTTGGCTGGAATATCATTTTGCTACTTCACGCTAATATTTTGTGAACTTCAGCAGGCCTGCTGTTTTTCTTCGATTTCTCTTTGCAACACTTTCCATTCTGGAATGATCTGAACTTATCTCATGTGCCATTTGCTCTGTGCTCTACTTTCAGCACATTAATAAAAATAATTTAAATGGTATTAGGCTCCAGACAAATCCCTGTAGTATCCCGTGAGTATCTCCCTTCAAGCTGATGCATTTCTGGTCCTTATTTTTCCTTTGTTCCTTGTGCTTAAGGCAGCTTTAAACAGGGATGGAGGTTTGTGTAGCTGAGCCAAATTGGAAGCTGATGAGTAATRAAAAATTGCTCTGCATTTTTGAAGWGAGGAGTAGAGTAAACTAGCCTGAGGTGAAAACAGCCATGAGGARAGGGGATGGCTAATGCTGGAGTTGCTGAGTGCTGGAGGGATCARTCCAGCACAGTTCTGTCCCTTTTTTTCTTGGCTCCATGTCCATGTGGCCACGCAGGACCAGCAGCAGTGGGACAGCAGGCGTATTTTTCAATCATCATGTTTTCTTTATTTTTACAATGTACTTCACRGAAAACTATTACACCTAATTTGTTCTGGATTACTACACAAACAGCATCCAGATATCACTTGTCACCTTGGGAATTGCAGCTGATCCATAATGAACCAGCAGCAGCATGCCAAAGCTGAAAGGCCTTATGTGCTTGTATRTTTTGTCTTCTTTTTGTTTCTAAATGTTACTTGCAGAATAAAAACACACAGATTTTAAGCAGGCACTTCCTTGCACAGATCTGTTTTGGTTTAAAACATTAAGTGTGTTCCTTTGGCGGATCAACGTTATTCTGCTGCTCTTCTGATGCAGTGCCAGTAATATTTATTTTCTTAGCTGGAATTATTTCCTCAGCAGATTTGCTTTTGAAAGGACGCTGCTCTGTGCATATCTTGTTCAAACCTAAGCTCATCTAGCTACTGTTCTCTTCTGATAGATATCTTGCAGATAGGGAACARTATTATTGGAAATGCTCATTTCCAAGCCATCTTAGAAGTACATCAAAATCTGTATGAATCAGACTTGAAGCAAATGAACTTTAAAACCCTCAGTTGATTATCTTAGAGAATCCCTGCTGAAACTAATAAGGCAGCATCATGCAAAAGACATTCCAGGCTCAATGTTACCAAGTATTAATTATTGCTATCTCTTTGCTAGCTGGGAGCAGTGGCTGCAGCCCTGCAATTTARCTTTCCATCAGAAAGAACGAAACTGGAACGAAACTAAAAAATAAAGCTCAATATCAACATATTAGAGCTGAAACAAAAGCTGTCGTGGTGCGCTGTGGTTCCTTCCCCAAACCACAACCTAGCATGCCTCTGTTTTAAACTGCCTTTGAACCCACCCAGGGATCAAACTGCTGCTGCTCCCCTTGTGGAACCTTTTCTGGGGCAGCCCAGGGCGAGGAGAGGCCGGAGCGTGGGCGACTGGAAAGTTGGAGGTGTCTTTTCCAAGTCCACCATGTGCTGTCCAAGAAATGCATCTTGGATGACTTTGTACAACAGTGACATCTGGTGATACCCATCAATATTTACTGTTTCATTCTGCTTTTTGAGAGGGTGGAGTTAAAGCCTGCAAATTCCTTATTGCTTGAGAGTGAGTTAGAGCAAAGCACTTGGCTGGGCTGCTCCTGGCCCTGTTTGGGGTTTGGGAATGTGGGTGCTTCGTGGACAAGGGCTGGATGCAGAGACATAGGAGGGGATAACATCTCTTTCCTGACTCAATATGGTCTGTCCCTRCCTTGCTGCTTGGTTTGCACTGGGGATGTGACCTGGGGAAAAGGATGCATTTCCACCAAACAYTGGAGAATGTTTGCTGACCCATCTRTCCTGGCCTGGAGGTCTGTGTGCCACAGAGGTGTATGTGGCTTCTTTCCTTCCTTCCTTATCAGTATTTGTGCAATGTAAAATGATTTTTTAATAAAGGTTTCTATGTGTTGATTCAAATRTGTGAATTGCTGGAAAGAAATCAGGTTATTCTCCCCTTCTGGGGATTCTAAGTGGCATCTGGACCACCTCCCAGGATCAGTGCTTACCTGAAGACTTGATRCCTGCTGTTACATCTCTTGAAAAGAAGAGAGAGCTGTGCTCCTCAAGGCAGGGACTGGGTACTCTCCTGTGCTGCATCAAGCACTTAAATGATGCTTAACAAGAACTAATAAGAAAAACGATGGTTTGGATGTGCACACATGGGGGACAGCAGGAGAGGTCTGTGGTGAGGCTGAACTCAATTTCTCTATTATTAGATATTATACATGCACAATAAGCAGCCTTGGTGTGATTATTCCATACCTATTTCTTTCCAAAGAACTAAATCACCCCTTGGAGAGCAATAGAAAGATAATGTTTTCACACCATTAGTCAGATGCTAAAATACCAAGGCAGTTTTTCTTTTCCCTGGTAACATAAAACTAGAAACAACAATTAAACAGAACGGTAACACCTCATATGCTGCCCAAGGAGGGTTTTTTTTTTTTCAGTTCTGGAAATTTTGCTATAGTTGAAAGCTGCAGCCACTGTATGTTTTTTCCCAGAAAGCCCTGATTCTTCAAAGGGATGTAGTTATGGTTGGACTCYTCACAGGGATTCCCTGTGTAGAGGCTTTTCAGTGAGTTTTCAGCAAGAACCAGAAACCTTCAGGCTTGCTTGGGGGAACATGGGCAGAAATTTGATGCAGCTTCTTCCAAGAAACTGCTCATTTATGAGAAGCCTGTCCTGCTGCGAGCACTTGAGCATCCCCTTGGCTCCAGTTTGTCTCCCTGGCTCCAGCTCAGCTTTCCTGAGCTGGGGTCGAGGTGCTTTGGCAGGGATTGCATCCCCTAGGCCCCTCTGCCATCTGCAGCACCAAGGGACAGCAATTTCTTGTAAAAGTTCACCCCTGTAGCTGGATATCCTTGGGAGTTCCAGGAGCTGCTGCTGCTCCTGGGAAGCCGGGCCCATCCCACAGCCTGTGCCTCCCTGGATCTCATCCCTATRAACCCACTGCTATGCTGGAAACCAAAAGTTCTCTCATAGTCCCTCAGGGATCCTTATTGACTTTTATGGTCTTTAAAAGACCTCTGCATGGATTTGTAATCATTCTACGTGTACGCCGAGAAACACTAACATAACTGGTAATTAATTTGTTTTAATTGTTTTTATATAATCCCCGCGAGCGACCTCATGTTTTGTTTTGCATCTGTTATGTTTCTGACTCAAATTTTAATGCCTTAATGGGAACAGTGCCAACTGCTGTTACACTGAGCTATGAGCAATCTCCTGGCACACTTCCAGTCCTTTATTGTGGAACTAACTATACAGCACTGTAATTTAACTAGCAAAATGTGGCAAATCACTATTATTAATAACAATAAATCTATTTCTGCAGGTTGACAGCATTAAAATAACAAATTATTCTGCAAGGAAAGCTGGTAATTTTGGGTGCTTTCCACTGTGATCATTGCAGAAGTGTAATATCCATTATTAAGAGCCTTTTGGTGTCTCATGAAGGAGCTGTTTGCACATGACACTGCATCACAGTGCTTACTATGGGGGAGGATACGGAGGCCTTGACCGTGGCTATTTCAGTAATTCATCATTTTCATTTAAATGTTAATGGCAGGATGGGGCACGTTAGGCCTCCCCTGCTTACCATTCCCACTTTTTTAATAATCTTGTCTCATTTAGTTAGGAAAATCCTAATGCCCAAGATCTTAATTTCCTCTCTCTTCCCTTCTTTCCCTGCTGCTGTCTCCATTCTTGAATCCACAAGATTCAAGGTGCCCTGCAGTGCTTGGTTTGAGCAAGGTTTCCACCATGAGAACAATACCCAGCAGACGTTGGTGGGATAGGCATTCTGGTGAGCCTAAACAGGAGATAAAATACTGTGGAAAGGAATATTGGAATATCAGCCTCCTAAGCTGTCGGCACCAAAGTGTTCTTGTAGAGTCTATCTGCAAACTTACTGTTTGTCCAAGAATTTATAACATACCCAGGGGTTTTATTCACCTTCTGGTTGTTATTTCAGGGCAGTTTTTATCCAAACGCAGGGCAAGTAATGGAGAGATTGTTCCTGGCCATTGCCTCAGCCCTTTTGCTCATTTGTAGAAAGCTTCCATGTGCTTTCCATAATTGAAGAGGGAATGGGAGACAGGAGTGCCTGTTGCTGCTTTCTGCCAGCTGATGAGCATTCCCTTGCTCTGTGAGTTCTCCAAGCCTGAGTGAGTAGGTGTCCACAGGGGCTGGAGTAGAGGAACCGTGCTGGAGACCTGCCCAGTGTCTTCTGCAGTCTGTCATCTGCTGTCACCTACTCTCTAGGAGATAGCAATAAACTCCTCTGCAGCTTCAGCAGGGGCCACTGGGAGTGGGTAACACGGGTGAGCTGTGAGTTACTCTAAAATRCAGCCTTGGGCAGGGCAGCATATGCTCASAACAACATTGAGAAAAAAGGGGGCAAGGGGCAAGGTCAGTAAGAGTAAAGATGTGATGTGGAAATAACTGAATGCAGAAAAATAGGAAGGGAAGAGAAGCAAAAATATTTGTGGGGAGTGAAATTAAAAAGACACATGCAAAGTTGGTTGATAGAATTACTAGAAAAGTCAGGAACCAGGAATCAGGGAAGAGACCAGGGTCTGGAATTTGGTCACCAGGTGTTTGCCTCTGTACTGGAGTCCACTGGAGTTTGGAGCCAGGGTGCTGAGAAGTGTTGGGTGACCAAGAAATGGGCCCAGCTTGTGAAGTGGTGCTCAAACAGGGCAGTAGTGAGTGTGAAGAAGGAGCTGAGACACCTGAAAATCTGCCTGTTGGTGCAGCTGCAGAAGTCTCCATGGGGTGGTTTGCAGGGARCTGCTCTGTTCCTGCTCAACTCCTGGCATGTGAAAGACATGGCTTAGAGCTGCTGCAGCCAAGSGTTGCTGTAGTGTTTTGGTCACTGGTTTTCCTTGTTTTTCCAGTTTCACTTCTTCAGGGGAAATGAGGAAGAGGGGAGGCTGTCAATCAGTCTGACTCTCCATGGTTGATAAAGGTGGAGGGGATTCGTTTCCTCACYCAGCTGGCTTGCAGCAGGATGGAGCCCTCCTGCTCCTCCTCAGAGCAGTCTGCATTTGGGTGGTGGCTGCGGGCACCCTGGCAGAGCCCAGGCTCCTCACAGGGTCTCTCTGGGTGCTCAGTCCATTTTCTCAGAGATTGAAGTCTCTCCTGGGTGGCTGAGTGGGCTGGGCAGGGTTGAATGGCCGGTTTAATGCAGCCAGGGTGTCCCTGTGCTGTACGGAGCTGTTTGCAGGGGGGCAGCCCCTGGGAGCACGGACAGCCCAGCAGAGCTTTGAGCTGTTAACCAGCCTGGGCTGCCAGCAGACTGTGCTCATTCAAGCTTAGCAAATTCTCCCAGACAGCTCCAAGGATGGCAGTAGGAATGGATTTTGGAAGASGATCGTGGTCCCTATTCCACTGAAAAAAAAAAAAAAAAATCCTAGTTTATTCTCTGCTAAGGTTTTGTTCTTTGCATCCCACCCTTTGCTTTTGGCCAAAGATCCTATGGCACTTGACCAACAAGAGGAAGGCACTTGACCCTTCTGAGTGTTTTCATCCYGCTGGTTTGCAAAGCAGCCAAATTCTTGRTYCAGCGTGGCGGGCAGTGCTGACATCCCCAGCCTTGCTCCACCATTGGAGCGTTCTGTTTGGAGCTCTGCATTTTCTGTGAGGGTTTTCAAACTTTTTCACTTTAGTTTCCATTGCAAGTGATCAGAACAAAAAAGCGCTGAAAATTGTCCCTTTTAACTTTGTTAGAAACTGCTCAGAGAATGCAGGACATGTCATAAACTGCACAAATGTGCAGTGGTGAGAAATGAGCCACTGATGTGCACTTTTCTGGGAATAGTTGCCACGGGTTGAAGCAGCCCAGTTGAAAGTGGAGGGGTGAGATAGCAATCCAAGTGATTAAAGGCTGGACTCTTTCATCTGTAGATGCTTGAATAACTTTCCATTACTTTAAATTGGGTTGCAAATGAACATCCCCTTTGATCTATAATGGGACTTTCCAATCAGTGAGGCCTGAGCTCAAAACATGAAAAGCAGTTTACATTGATGAGAGYGGTAGGAGAGATCTGAACCCTGAAGAGCAACCTGCTCCAGCTCTGCTGGAGATAAAAGAGAAGTGGAGGTGGCTCTTTGGGAGCCAGGGGGGTCAGAGGGCTGACCCGGATTGCCCAAGGGCACAGACACCGCTGTGGGTATTGGAGCTCTGAACTCTGCCACATGACCCTCATTGCAAGTTTAAATCACACTGAGAGGATCTCAACCAGTCTCCTCATTGGAATGGTGAGAGTATTTTTGGGTGGATAGAACGACTGCTTTGTGGGTGGGGTCGGAACACTGGGTGGGTGTTTACTGCTCCTACTTACACAGAACTAAAACAGGGAAAAAAACAACTTATTTCTGCAGATACTGACATTATATTTGCTTTATTTAAAACCATCTGAGTACCTAAATAGTGTGGTTTATTTTATTGGTGGGTTAATATCTAGATGATATTCCTTATCAAGTTTGACAGGTCAGCTTCTTGGGCTAAGTTACTTAACAGCATCTCTTTATTGCTGATTCTCAGCTTTTGTTGGTCTGTCTCACAGCCAGGGTGTTATCCAGCGCATGGAATTTGATTTATTTCTGTGCTGGCATGTCCAGAGGAATCCGTGTAAAGAAAACAAACTGCATGTCCCCTTCACAGGAGATCTTGGCTGCTATTTCTCTACCCACTAAAAGCTTTATCACTCAGCCTTGTTATTACCATACTAAACGGAACACTTCAGAGCTTAGCGGCTTAACAAGATAAAAACATGCTTTGTGGTTAATGTGGTTACTGCAGGCATGCACCGGGGCCGGGAGGGGAGCTGCTCCCTTCCTGCTGGGGCAGCGCCGGGAAATGCCTGGCCTGATAAATCTTGTSAAAGCCGGCAACTCGAGACAGATATTTCAGCTTTATCAGGGCAGCGTGCTGCACACTGACCCGAGGGAGAGGGAAGCATCCCTTCCTTCTTGGCCTCCCGGCTGTGCCATTTGTACCCAAAGCAGATCGGGGGCTGTTTCTGTAATTCTTTCTCTAGTCCAGTGCTACTGAGTGCGAGAGTGTTTTCCAGTTCACAGGGACAGACTGGGATTCATTCCCACCCTGATACCAAGTCTTGAAAAARCTCCAAAAGGCTTTTTCCTCCTCTGAGTTGTGTCATCTGAAATGTGCAAATTTAAGAAACTTCTCTTTATCACTTGTTTTTTGGGAAGCTGTAAGTTTGGCTAAAAGTTGAAGGCAGATGTCTGGGTCCCCTATTGCTAGGACTTCACAAATATTTAACTTCTGGTATTTCCTCTTCCCAGAGATCCAGTTTTACTCTTCAGGATAACATCAAAACGCACACCTTTCTCCTGAAACACGTCTGAACTAAATTTGCAAATGTAACACTGAGAGCCTTTCCATGCACTGTCCAGAATTTCTCAGTGTATCTTGGTTTTATTTAAAGCATAAAAAGGCAATAATTAGACAAATCTGCAGATGATGGCCAAAGTCAGCTTTCTATCCTAAACCCAGAAAGCAGGACACCTTCTGTTTGGTCCCTTCTGGTGCTGTTTTATTCAGTGTTTAGGAGGCATAGGACTGTTACAAGAGCCTCGTGTGTCCTTCCTTCTTTCCCAAAACTTCCTGTACCTGGCTCCCTCATGAGCTCTTTTSCAACCTTCTTTGTCTCTTTGTTGTTGCTGCTGTTAATTTTCCACTTTTATTGCCTCCTTTCTCATCCCTACACTTTGTTCTCTCTTTTTTTATACTGAAGGATGAGCTGTCCTCCCACAGTGCAAACAAATTTACTATGCTGAGGCTTTTTGCTTAGACAAGGACCCATTTTTAACCAAATGTTTTGTAAGCAAAAAGAATATTCGTTTTCCAGGACGCTGCTAACAAGGACATTTTTGTGGTTGTCATTGCTTAATGATTTCATATCTACTGGAATTGCTGTGAGCCCAGAGATTCTCCAGACTTTTCATGGGTTGAACAGCATTGCTGCTCTGCTCTTTCCATCCCTTCTCAGCATGGATACAGGACAAATAAATATCCTGAGCATGAGGATGGGAGGGGACAAATCATGTGACAATCACCTCATTTCATGCAGATATGCCAACATCTTCCCTTCCAGCTCTTGTATTGAACTCAGCTCCTGCTGACAGCAGCAGTGMATTAAATATTCCACAGATGTGATGTTTAAGTGTAGGAATTATTGGAGCTATAGTTCATTTCTGTGGAACATGTTTTTCATGCTCACAGTAAACAAAGCAGTTCCAGAGCAYAGTTCCATCCCAGTGGTCAGGGCAATCTTTCACTCACTGAATGTTCAGGCTCATTCCTAAAGGTTCCACTGTGGAAGGAGCAATAACCAATTAACAAATATTATTGATGTTTACAGAGAAGGCAATGTGTGTGTGCTCTAAGCATCAGGAGCAGGTGCTGCAGGTAGGAGTAAAGGAATATTGATGAGCAACCTCTTGAATCTTCTGTCTTGTGACCTGTCTGGGAGCATTAACTAAATTTGATTAGTGCAGCCATTAATCATCTGCTAGTGCTTTTGATTACACTTCCTTATATAAACAGTTTACAGAGTGTATTCAAGTGTTTCGTTACAGCTCCCATGCAGTGCCATGATCCTCCTCAGCCTCTTCTCCTGTTCTGTGTCCTTGGGCTGGCTCAGGCTCTGTGAGTGGTGTGGGCAGAGGTGCAGCCCAGTGCCTTGGGTGGTTACAGAACAGCATCATCCCATGGGGAATATCCTTGGAATTGTGCTCTGTTCCATGTCAGACTGCAGCTCTGTTCACTCAGGTTTGTACAGCTGCTGTGCTGGAGCTTTGGGCTCCTGAAAACACTGGTAAGTCATGAAAAAACTATCTGCTTGCATAATCACGAGCCAGTTGGAGAGGCAGTGCCCCTTCTCATTCTGGGAAATCCATAGCACCCATCCCTTCCCAGGGATGTACGTGGGGAAGTGCTGAAGTGCTGGTGTTCCTCAAACCTGCCCCTAACCTTTCTCCAGCTCTGCAAACCTGTCCCAGGCCTGATGGCACCACACTTGAGGAGCAGGAGTGGTTTGGGGTGGGACACACTCTGCTCATTGCTTGTGGCYCCAAAATTCACATTCACAGGTAAATCCTGCTCATCCATGCTCATCACATCAGTATCTCCAGTTCATGCATTATGCAAATTGTTTGCAATAGAGAAGTGCTTAAACAGCTGAAGAGATTTGAATTTTGTGCACAATGTACACTTTGCTTTACCTAGAYTTTACCTAGGTAGCAATGCATCATATTTTAATTAAATAAGTATGGAATGCAAATTGTAACAGTAGTTGATTTGCAATATTTATGTAAGCCTCACATTTTGTAAGTATTTGAATTTCATATTAATTTTGCTTTGGACATATTTTTCTATATACTTAATGAAATTTGTCTCACTGGTTGAAAACAGARCTGGTCTCTGTCTGCATTTAGCTACAGAAAAAATATTTTGGCATCTGTGGAACAGGGCAGCATCCCACTCCAGCATAGAGAAGGGTGGCCTTTGGCTGGGCACTGGCCTGATATTTCAGGGGCTKAGGTTCAATTATCAAACCTGCATTTGAGACCTTAATTGTGCCCTTGGTGCTGTGCTAAAATTTCTATTTCAAGGTGCAGTCAGCTCGTTAGGCTGAGCCAAATGTGACTGGAAATTCTGTGATTGATCTGAACCCACCCCAGCTCCCATCTCCTGCTCACTGGGGAGCACTCCAGGAGCTCCTCTGGCTCCCTGTGCTTCACCCCCACTCTCTCAGGGCTCCTGCAGTGAGCAGTGTGATGCATTCAGGTGGTGGTGAAGGTCTGCAAGTGCTTGATGGGATGTCAAAAGGAGCTTTGAGTCAGAATTTGAATGTTTAATGAAATAGATTCCTCWGGACAGGGGAAAAAAAAAAGGCAGCCAAAAATAATGTAGCGAAATAATTGCTATCTCTGGAAGTTTCAATTATCAGTCAAAATATCCTGAAATCAAAACCTTACTGACATTCAGCCTCAATTATATAAAAACCATTGGGGATATGGAATATGTTCATATAAATGAGGTCTCTGATAACTGAGGGAATTTTCAATGTACTTAATGGATGTCAAGAGACTTGACCCTGTTTTGAATACCAAGGAGTTTTGGATAATTGAAGTTTGGATAATCTAGGTTGAACTGTAGAATTTAGCAAATTAAGATAACGTTGAGAATCTGTGTGAGTTAATTTTAGTTCTGACAAATGAAACCAGTTTAACTAGCTTGGAGACTGAAGCCAGCAGACAACACACGGTGTGCCACGAGCTGCAATTAGTGCAGGCATCASGGAGAGCTTCATTAACGCTCTCCTGCCCAGCCTTGGGAAGGATCCTGGCACACAGATGAAGGRTGGTTTCATTTCTCTGGGCTGTGTTTAGCTGTCAGGAGGGCTTTTGGGTGGTACAAGGGTTTCTGTGATGAGGATTTGTGTCTGCTGGAAGTGAGCAGAGCTCATGAATACCCCCAGAACGGGGGTGTGCAGGGGGTTTTGGTGATGGTTTGGCTCATGAGGTGCAAGGCAGAGAAGCACAAAGCTCCCAGCAGGGCTGTCTGCTGTCCCAGCACACACGTGCTCGCCTTCYTCTCCTCTCTTCCCCCGTTCCTCAACATGCATATTTTAAATTAATATTTTAATGTATTTCTAGGTTTCCAGGAAGGGGGAGGAATAAATTATTAAAAGTGAATTACAGTGGTTTAAGGATATAAGAGCTGTAAGGTTTGTGGGGAAACAGGCCATCCTGCATTAAATCAGCTGACAGCACTTACCCAACTCTGATAAGCTGGCAGAAATGTCTTTATCTGACAGGCCTGAACAGACTCAGTGCCTGGAAGTTTATTTTCTCCTGTCTTGTCATAACAAGAAGCAGTACCTCCCTCTCCTTAACACCTTGGCTTGAGTACTAAACCCTGGAATATTTCAAGAGAACTGCCTGGGGGCAGGAGGGATGTCCATGAAGTGACAGTCAGGAACTCGTGGGAGCTTTTACCAGTTTCTTGCTTAGCTGCAGCTCTTGTRCAAGGCAGTTGACATCAGTAAGAGCTGCCCCCTAAACTTTTTATCAATCTGGGTCTGAACTGTGCCTTTGACTGTAATATTGAGGTGTTAATTCTTCCTTTATTTCCTGTGGAGGGAAAAATGATAGATGGTGTGGTGTATAGAGAGTGCTTAAAGGAGGACTATATGAGAGGTGAAGGAAAAATTTTTGAAAGAGGGAGGCCTGTATTAAATATTTGTCTCTCATATTTCAAAAATATGTTCTTGTTGTTAATGTAAGCCCCTTTGGCAGCAGGGGGGTGGTGGCAGCATGGTAACCAGTYTGGGAAGGTTTTCAGGAGTGTCTGCAGGAGTGTTTATCAGAGAGCAAAACTGCTACACAGCATCAGTGAAGGATGCTCKGCAAGTGCTCTGTGTTGGTTTTGTCTCACTGGCAGCTGGAAACCMTGGGTCACCTGGGGTTCCACTGTGCTGGGCTTTGTGCAACCCTTATCACCTCAGAAAAAAGAATAAATGAAAGGATTGTCCTCTTTAATAGATGGGAATGGAAGCCATGGTGCTGTCAAGTGACACACAGGAGGTTAAACAAGAAACTGTGGAGAAAATTAATCTCTCCAGCTCTGCCCAGGGTTTTAAATTGTTACTGTCCTYTCTTGGATCTCAATTTGAAACTCATTGCATTAGAGCAGATGGAAAATTAGCCAGGAGGGTTAATCCTACACCACAGGAGCAAAAAATGCTCAGCTGAGGASAGACTGAAAGATAAGATACAGCAAAACTTCAAACAAGTGCTCTGGAGGATACTATCCAGATGCCAGAGACTTGGAGGACTGGTAGGAGAGCAGCYTGTATCAAAGCACAGAGGGGAAACACCAGGGGTAGTTCAGATCAAGTGTCAAGGGGGGCTGTTTTAAAGAAGAAATGTAGAAATAAAAGAAGCTGCATTAATCTGCAGGGGTGTGATAGCTGAGAAGATATTCTCACCCTTAGACCTTTAATAGAGATTGCTTTCCTCGCAGACAACACCAAAAAAGGAGACCAGACAATGTCAGCTCTTTCCTACTGCCAAATTACCATGCAGAGAACCACAGGGAAAATGCCTGAGACCGCAAACTGTAAACAAGCTGAGCCACTGTCAGGCTCAAAAATCAATGTTTTTTTAAAGTGTATGTTAAAACCGACTTTGTTTACTTAATTGCAATAGAACATTGTATTTTCCTTAAGAGAAAATTGAGAAAACCTGGAGGGTGATTCAGTGGTTTGCARTAAATAAACACAAATGTGAAATCGAACACTACCCAAATTACAAAAGCTAAGAACATGAAACACCCCCAGTGCAGACTTGTCACTCAAGTGCCAACTGTTAAGGGTTGGATACTTTTCATAAAGCATAGTTTTAGCCTTTATCTTAATGTCAGTACTTTGTTATGATTGACCTTCTTCTGGCTGGAAGCCCACTTAAACTAAACAATGCTATTCTGTTCTGAAGAGGGTGAATAGAGAAAGCATTGTTACTTGGTAAAATGCCTTTGGACAGAATCCCAGATGGGAAGGAAGTGCTGTAATTACTGTACTCAATACACAGCACTGTAGGGGCACGTAAGGCAACCGGGCTGCAGCAGGCGAGGAGCAATCCTACACCTCTGCTGACTGGGAGGCTCTACTAACTGAGCAATTTTCCTATTACTGTTTTATTTGTTCTGCTTAAGCAAAAAAATCTGCACTTGATCACTGGAAATTAAAAATTCAAACCAGGCTCCCTAAGCAAACAGGAGAAGAAAATTCAGAGGCTGCTCAGCCCCCAGTGCCTGTTTGGCAGTGGGGAGCATGGTGAAACTAAGCTGGTTTAGGATCTTCTGTACCTGTGGAAGGTAATCCATATCCTGTTCCAAATCCCACCAAATTTCCTTGTGATTACAACTCCATTAAATATAGTTTATGCTGTGAAATGTGTCTGGCCCCAAAGCTAGAATATCTGCTTTTGAACATGTCACAAAGTAACATATAAATGGCATTTTAACATGTGTATTTATCATGATATGCTTTTTCCTGAATGCTGTTTTTATCAAATAGCACAAGAAGCACATTCACTACAAAGCTTTACTGTACTGCGATGAGAGACTTCTCTTTTAAGTGGAAAATGAACTCAGTTACACCATTGTCATCCAGTTTTATCTTAAAAGCATCTCAGCAGACAAGTGGGGAAGGTGAATTATTCCAGCTGCTGTGCCTACTACCCATTGTGAGAGATGCTCTTTGCAATGCACTGCTCAGTCCATCTACRGAAATTAGTAAATACACCCTAAAACATACCTTTACCCTGTCTTATGGGACTTGATTCAATTGAAAAACTAAAAAAGGTTTCTCTTTAGCCACATATTTAGGATTTTTGGTGCTCTGGTTAGTTTTTTTGCTGCTGGTTTGTACCAGCCCTGTGATGCCTTACATTGCTGTGCTTGTGGTGGCTGATGGATTGGGCAGTTCTGTTGATCATGTGCATTAACATTTATTTTCTGTTAACACCAGGGTCTAGCTAGCCTTTGAAGATATATAAAAGGTGGTTTGTGACCCTTACCTGTCCTTGCTATCAAGTGCATCCCCTGGCTCCATGTGTTGTTCACGCCCTTCTGGCTGGGATTGAGCAGAAAACCTGGAGGGGCTTTGCCCCATTTTTTTGCAAAGTACAGCTTGAATAGATTAACTGCAAAGAGCAGCTCAAAAGAGCATCCCAACCAAAATACTTCYAATTTGACTGCAAAAAGTGACGGGATCTAGTGAACACCTGCAGCCCTTCCTAGGGAAAAATACAAAGTGGTCACAGCTTAACTCAGGAGTGAGACACTCAGGAGTGTGTGATATCTTCCTTTCTGATAYTGAACTCTTTGGCCTTTGCAGAGGAAGATCATAAGTTCCTTATTTAAAGAAAAAGAAAAAAAATCTCCCTAATTCCTGTTTGTTTTTCATGCAACTTTATCCTCTGGAAGTAACATGGAAAAACTGAAAGCATYGTGTTTTTGAATGGACACTTTGTTTTAATGGGAAAGAGACAAGCTCAAGCAGTTTTCTGGATCCCTGATGTGTTTTTGAATGGCATCCAAAGTTTGGGTCAGGATAGACAGGAAGCCAGATGGGGACATTTCTGTATTTTTTGAGTCAAATTGCTTCCCATGCTATAAAGGAGTTGTAGTCTCTGGAGAACCCAGCTGTGATGGAGTCGGAGCTTTTCATTCCTGTGATGCTGACAGATTTACCAGGCGCTGTGCTGAAGACAGAGGAGGAGCAGGCAGAGCTATCCTGATGTTTGGATGGGAGTTCACTCCTGGAAAACTTGTGTGAAGACAAATGTGTGGTCCAGCAGGAGTGAAGGGTTTGGTGCCATGTGCAGAAAGATGGATGTTTTCATGCATATGGTGATTATTTGAGGCAATCACTGGCTTAGTGCTCAGCTTTCCTCGGGGACCATTTTTTCATGATCTCTGGTATTTTCCAAAGGCCTGTGCATTTAGACAGAGGGGCTGGAAGTCAGCCACGGTGATCAAAATGAAATGGAAAAGGATGCRGGTTTTTTAGATTTATTTTTTTAGGGTATTTATTTAAGCGTAGCAGTTTCACAGAGGTCATCRCTGATGTGCACAGAGGCATTTTAGCAAGGAAGCTTTCTACAGCRTGGCCATGTTTTATTGCTGGTGGGATTATTATTAGATTAGGGAGAAGATTGTAGCTGAGGGAGGAGGGAGTTTGGTGGGATCTGGAATTTGGATAGATCTGAAGGGGACAACTGAGTGCCTGACTTATTGCTGGTAATGAAATTGCTCTTGACAAGTCAGAGGGAGCTGCTGGCCTCCTGCGTGCTGAGGTGTCTGCAGTGCTTGGGTTGCTCTTSAGGAAGAGGAGGAATCCCAAAAGCTCAGTTTTCACTGTTTTTGTTGAGGATGCAGGTGGGTTAAACTCGAGCAGCAACATGCAGAGAGAATGCTCCTAACAGCAACGCTGGGGGCATTCAGCACTTCACTGGCAAATCCTGTCAGCCAAAACTAAGATGAAACTCATTCAAAACACTACAGAGAGTGAGGATTTGGTGCATTTCATGCCTGTCCTTTGCATTTCCATGGTGGGTGGCTTGCTGCCAGCTCTGCTCCTGCAGCCCTGTTCCCAGCAGGTTCTGCTTCCCCTGGGCCAGCCCAGCACGGGCAGTTCCTGCTGGTTTTGTGGCTTTGGGGAGCAGTTCTGGACTGGGCAGGAGTCCTCAGGTGGGGCTGCTGTGGGTGCTCTCGCAGCCAAGGACTCACCCTCCTTTGGGTGCTGAGGATTCTGGCAAAAATCTTCRGAATTCTGGAGGCTGAAAGCACCAAAAAGACTTTGCAGAGTTTTGGAACAGCACCTCCTGCTCCCTGTGACCTGTGAGTGGTCTGAGCTGCCAAAGCAGGGTGGATCCTCAGGGAGACAGGTTGATAGTGCCCCATCCCTGAGCCAGAGCTGTGGGCAGCAGATTTCCTCTGCTTGGAGGCAGAGGCAGTCAGAGCTCTGGGTGTCCTGCTCCAACCCAAGGTACAGGGTTTGCCAGGCATATTCCAGGTAGGGTAACACCCTGTGTTCTGGGCAAGAAGCTGAAGGGTTGGGTCCAGCAACTTGCAAAATATTCTATCTCTTGCTAACAGACTCTCATGCAAAACAAGGTGAGGTTTTAATTACTGCTCCTTTTTCCATACTGCCCCCTTACAAGCATCTAACTCCTTTTGCATGGAGAGCATTGCAGCATGAATACATTTTTTTTCTTCCCTTTTCCCCCCTCCTAACCTACTTTAACTAATTTTCAGGATGCTGGCAATTGACATGCATTATTTATACTGCTGCAAACCTTGTATTTGGGATGAGAAATCCTACTGTCAGGCTTCCTGCTTCTAATAAGCATTCCTTTCAGTGCATTATCTCCCCGCACAGCCCAGGGCTGCTCCTGCCAGGGACCCAGCTGCTGGAACTCGATGACTTTGTGGCGTGGGGAGGCTGAGKGGATCTGCTGGCTGGTGTGCTGCTCATCAGCACAGAGACACAGCTCCTGCTCCAGCACAGGGAGGGGGATGAGGCACAGGCAGAAAGCACCGTGGGATTGAGTGACACAAGTCCTGATTTTCCGTGACCCGCTGTCTTGTGTTGCGACTCGAACCTGTGCAATCTGAATTTAAAATGCCTCCATCTCCCTCCCCTGCCACCCAGTCTGGGTGAAAACAGAAGGTGAAACAGGAGGACAGCCAGTGCAGCCCCTGGAACAAAATGCTTTGAGGTTCTCAAATCTGTCTCTGTCACACTGGATCAGTTGCCAGGGCCTGTGCCGCCACCTCTTTTTGTTCATTTGAAAGATAACTCATTCCTTAACAGCTGAAATGGCTTCTGACAAACCTCCCCTTTGAAAATTGTGCTCAAGGACACTGCTCTTCCACTGTTTGCACAGTCAAAATATTCTGGGGAGGATTTTTTCCCCCCTCTCTTTTATCTGAGGCAGCATAATAAAATACCTTAGATAAACAAATTTATTCTTGGAGGGATGTTTATTAGGCGCTGGCAATCCCTATGATAAATAATTTCTCTGGGAGGGAAAAAAAAACCTAAATAGAAAGTAGGCCAAGGAAATGATGTGAGTGCAGGGGATAAGTGGAGGATGCAGAGGCTCCTGTCAGCTCTGGGGGTCTCAGATGCTCCCGCAGTGCCACCTGCAGGGAAACCCATGGAGGGGGGGCTGGGGCAGGAACAGAACTTYCTTATTTGTCTGCTCATTTTCTGAGGGTTTGGGAAAAGCAGAGACAGTGCCTGGCACCGAATCCCACCATGGGAGACACTTTACAGACACCTGAGAGAGGGCTGCACACAGCTTGGGGTGTACATCACCATCTGGGGGAATGGCGTGAGAAACCAAGCAATGATGTGTGAGAATTGCTGCTCTTTTAGTGCAGAAACCAGAAACAGGKTCCAAGGTGGAATGGGTGGGGGGAAATGGTTCATGTCAGTTTGAGACAGGTATTTTTTGTTTTCAGATTTTTTCAGTGAAATTTAAACCACAAAACTTTCATTTCAGGTCAATCTGGAATGTCAATTAGGTCAAAAATGAAGTAATCTATTTTGATTTGGGGTTATTTATCTCCTGTTTTCCTCTTAAATTAGGTGACTTTTAATATGAAGGGAAAAAAAAACCACTTCAAACTGAGAAGCCAAGAAGTTTCTTTTTGAAAATATTGTCACAGAACCACAGAATATTCTGAGTTGGAAGGGACCCCCAATGATCACTGAATCCAGCTCTTTAGTGAAGGGCCCATACGAACCCATGACCTTGGCATTATTAGCACTGTGCTTTAACCAGCTGAGCTAATTTCAAGGATACATTTCACCCTTCCCAAAAGTTGTCCTGAAATGGAGTGTCTTGAACTCTTTTTCAGATTTCCCTCCTAGGAGCAACCTCACAGCCCCTCACCCTCTTTGTTAACAGCAGCAACCATCCCCTAAATTCATCTGCCATTCAGTTGCATCTCTCTGAAAATCGGCTTCTCAGCAAATTTATTATGTGTCAAACCTCTGTTTGCTTGAATGAATACATTTCACTGGTAAAGAAGTGAGYTGCAAAGTGAAATAACACAGTTAATGTGAGAAGTGTGTGGCAGTCCCCCTGAGCCTTGATCCTTCATTGTGCCTTCCCACAGCCCCTCTTTCCCCAAGACCTGCTGACACCACTTCCCTGGCGAGCTGATGTGCAATAAAAACACAAGGATGTGATGCTCTGATTGGGGAGGAAATTGGGTGAATTGTTTCTTCTTTGAGAGGTGATTSTGCCAAATGATTTGTGCTGCACAGCAGAGGTCAGCTGTGGCCACCAAATGCAGCCAAGCTCCAGGGAATGTGAGAGGTGAGGAAGGTCCTTTCAGTTTTACTGCTAATGACTGATCTGGAGGTTTCTATATATGTGGTTAGAGAGAGCTCCAAGAAGGTRTTTTGGCACAGAAGAGAYTGCTTAGATTTGATGCAGAASGTGTGRACTCTGAGAAAACTCAGATGAGCAGAAGCAGAGCARCATTAGGACATGGTTTCTCTGTGAATTTTGGGATTTCCAAAGAGGCTGATGAGATCCWAAAATCCCACTGACTCTGGTTAAAGCTATGCCTAAGCATAAAGTACAAAAGGAAAGTGGCTTTGTCTGGAGGGAAAATTCAACTTTTCAAGGAAAGGAGATGAAGTTAAAATGCTTGCAACTGAGCAAAACAGGAACACACGGAGTGACTTCTTGTGAGTGGGTTTCAAATGCACTCAGAGCAATTTGCTTTATGCAAACAGTGTCTGGGGTTTCCTGTGGGTCAGGCTGGGACAGGTTCTCAGAAAAGGTGCAGTAGCAGCTCCTGCTGGTGAGCAGCTCAGGAGGCAGCTCGAGATGCTGAAATGTTGCTGGGGATGCCAGGAGGCAGCTCGGGATGCTGAAATGTTGCTGGGGATGCCAGGAGGCAGCTCGGGATGCTGAAAYGTTGCTGGGGATGCCAGGAGGCAGCTCRGGATGCTGAAAYGTTGCTGGGGATGCCAGGRRGSAGCTCGGGATGCTGAAACGTTGCTGGGGATGCCAGCACTTTGGGGAGAGGGCTTTCTGCCTGCATGGATATGAGAAGCAGTGAGAGGCTGTTTCTGCTGCTGAGAGACTGCAGGCAATCTYAGTTCTGGGAGGGTTTTGAACCTTCAGGTATTGAGGTGGAGAGGGAAAGGAGAGAATCAGAAATGGAAGGAGATTAATTCTTGAAGCCTGTCTGCATTTTTTTGCATAAATTCTGCTCTGCATCCAGACGTGTAAGGCACAGGCTACAAAAATCCCTGTTTCTGCTGTAGGCAGAGCAGAGGATAAATATATATGGATGAATAAACAAGGCAAGTAATCCAATCTCATTGCTAGTATTCAGTTCCTGCACTGTTGCTCTAGGCAACCAGCTTGAGTGGGGATATTGTCTATAACCTTAAAAACTGATTATAGGCTACTTCACTGCCTCATACRGTCTTAAAGAGGATTAGAAGAGAGTGTAAAGCTGGCTTAGGCACTATGTTAACAAAGCCTCAAAGGCATCTGCAGATTTCCTTGTTCACGAAGTGATTAACTTATTTAGTAACTGTGAAAAAATGTGCCCATTCGGGGAGCCGGGCTGGTAATAATTAAGAGATGTGACTGTGCCGCCGTGAGCCACACTCGGGCTGACAACTGTCTGTGTTTCACACCAGCACATCCGGAGCTGTGGGGCTGCTTTGTGCTCGGGCTCGGGCAGATTTCCCCCCTGCTTCTTCAGCTTCTTCTTCAGCTTCTTCAGCTTCTTCAGCTTCTTCTTCAGCTTCTTCAGCTTCTTCAGCTTCTTCAGCTTCTTCTTCAGCTTCTTCAGCTTCTTCAGCTTCTTCAGCTGGAGGGGAAGGATGGGCACAGGGCACAGGAGGAGAGCCCCACTTGGCACAGCGCCTTCTGCAGCTCTGTAGGGCTGCCCCATGTCCTGAAGGGCTGTGTTTGGCTTCTGCCTGGCATTTGGTGACCTGTGCCCGTGGGAGGAAGCACACACCAGCGCTGTGCTTCCTCCTTCAGCTGCTTTGAAAATAAAGAATAAAAATGGCAGCAAAAAACAACGCCCTTATCCTGTCCTGAAGCATGCTGGTTGGGGCAAACACCAAGCAGCCATGGCCAGGGTGTCAGTGATTGTAAGGGCAAGGTGAAGCCAATCCTGGTGTTGCTTCTTCACAGTCTGATAGCTTTTCTTTGATGATAATAAAGCCAACAAGCCCAGCAGAGAGGGCTGTGATGGGGCCTCCCTCTCAGAGGATGCCTAACTGGATCTCTCATCAGGGTTGGGTGTCACAAGTGTTGAGCACCCTGTCTCTGACAAATAAGGCTTTTTAAAACTGAAAACTTGCAATAATGTTTGGTATAGGGAGCTAGCTTGGCTTGTATCCATCCTGACAGTAAAATAAGAAAAAGTGGTTTGACATAATGACACAACCAAGCCTTTGATTTCAGTGCGTTCTCCCTTTGTGAAAATCCTCAGACATCACAAAGGTGAATGAGAGGTTTTGAAAGCACAGATAACCACTGTCACAAGTGTGTGGTGGATCTGATAGAGATCCATAATTTTTGCTAGACCTGACCTGGATGTGATGTAAGAACTCTTCTATTGATGCACAGCCCATATTTCACTTAACACTTCTAACTTTCATTTTSCCCCCCAGGTCAATGTGTTGTTGTTTAGTGAGATGATCTCATAAATTCATAGAGAAGTTCCATGAAAATCTGGATTAATAATGGGGAAAAAAGAGGAGAAAAGAGAATACCCTGTGTCTTTRTAACACACTSTGGTTAAAACTCAAGCTCTTYACCATCCCAAAGTTACATGTGTGTMAAGTGACAAGGAGATGAGARTTATACCTTCAGAAGGGAAAGCAGACACTTCAAAATAGTATCATAAGAACAAYTTCAKATCARGACKGATTTAAATATGGGAAGATTCAAGAGGTCTGTTAATACTCCACAAGCTTTCTGCTAGTGGATGGAGTTATGTTTTGATCCTGGAAGAGTGGAATGGCACTTTGTGTCTTCCATCTCTCCTCTTGTTTTCCTCTCGTTGCTTCAGCCCCAGATAATGGATGGGATTTTCAAAGTAACACAGCCTTGACCTGTTTGCTTTGTCACCAAACTCAGCTCAGAAGTTGAAAATTCTGCCTGYCTTTCTATTTCTGGCTTTCCCAGGAGAGGGGAATTCGTGAGAGTCAGTGGAAAGGCAGAACTATTGGTTTAAGGAAAACAATTAGAGACCTGTGTGTGCTTCCCCACTTAGCTTCTCCCATGAAAATAGGTGCTTTGAATGCTGCTCTTGTGTTAACAGCTCTTGTGAATCTGTCATTGTAGCTGCCTGTGTTTCATTCAGCATCTTAGGAAGAGACCAAAATAGCATCTCATGGATGAAGAATCTCCATTTTAACCTCTGCAAGTGTCAATTGTTCTAAATGTATATGCAGCACTTGGCATCAGGGTTTACTTACAGTTATTGACAGCATCCCTTGCTGCACTTGAAAATACATTCTTAATATGTGTTGGCTGGAAAACAGCTTAAGTACTTAGTAGTTGTTCCAGTTCTATTTGCTGTTTTCCCTTCTCTCCACTTTCTTGAACCACTGTGCATTAACAGTTTTCCCATAATGATGTAATTTTATCCGCTTTCCAGCCAACCAGAAATACTGAATATGTTTAGTGGCTCCCAGGGTATGGCACGAGTTCATCTGGATTAGCTGATCTTCATATTTACAAACCTTGTGGCTGGCAAAGTGTCAAATTTTTCAATCTTGTTTCACAGGAGCTGTATTTATGTGCAACAAAGACCAGTCTGCTCCTTTCACACGTGTCTGGACAATGTCAAAAGGCAGTTTCTGTTTTGATTTGGTCTGAGAGGTGATGAGGCCAAGAGAGATTTCATATCTCATGATCAGCTTGTGTAAGTCATGCCACTGAAGTTAATTTGGTTAGGACACTGCTGGCAGTGTGTCCTGGCATGGCAACTGGGAGGAATGCTCCCATCAGGTAAGATCCTTCACACAGAATCTCTGGATTTGCACTGGTGTGTGCTGCACACAGGCATCTCCTGCAAAACAGCCCAGAGCTCCAGGGCTGCTCAGCAGAGGGAAAAAGCTGCGAGTGCCTTATGTGTTTCATTAGGAGAGTCCTGGAATAACACTTTAGGCCTGGTTCAAAGCCACATTTTTAATGAATGAGTAATCTTCTCTCTTCCTCTCTTTCTAAGCTGTTAGCTCCTCGACCCACGATGAGAAGAGGCAGCGAAGTTATKTCTCTTCCAGCTGGAGGGCTGAACAGTGGCTCCAGAGGAGCAGGCTGAAYATGTCACAAGCCACTTGGGCAGGCAGAGAGACCCTGCTCCTTCCCTTTGAGAAAAACAGATGTGCTGCCTCCACCTGCGAGGAGAATACCAATGTGAATCACTTCATCCCGTGCTCCTCCTGAGGGTCATTTGTGCTGAGTTTGGAAGCCATTCCATGGCTGAAACTCAACCAACCATCCATGCTCTCCTTTGGCTGGGGAGAGCTGTGGGGGGAGCTGGATACCCTCCAAAATAAATGCGTTCCCGTGGTCCAGCCAGGCTGCAGCAGCTGTAGGGGGAGAGGGGGAATGTTACACACATCGAGCTGGGCTTTGATTGAGCACTGACAGCTCCTTTTTGGGGCTGGGCTGGTGCTCCCCCAGGGGCAGCCATCGATCCGTGCATGGCACAGCATGTGGGAAACATTTCCTTTGCTGCTGTGTAAAATCTCTCTCATGAACTCACCACAGTGAATTCCTGCATTTTCCTTCAACGTTCCATGGGAAAGAGCCGCAACAGGAATATTAAGGTGGTGTATTCTCTGCTAGCCATACATTCAGCTCGTGTGCATGCTCTGTCTATTCAGTATTTCAGTATTACTGGAAACCTTTATTTTAGCTCACATGTAAGCTGGGGCAGCTCTCCAAGGAGACARGTTATTTCAGTAGCTGGGGTGTGCTTTGTGAGCCAGGTCCTTTGGGCTGGGAGAGCTGCCCATCCTCTGTGAGCAGGTAGAAAAATCTACTTTTCTGCCCCAGGTGTGGAGGGAAGGTCTGGATTTTTTCTGTCTATAACRAGCTTTTCGTGTGTCACTGGGCAAGTCATTCAATCTCTCTTTACAACATCACTCCACTCTGCAGTGTCTATTACAATCTTTATCTGTTTTTGTCAGCTAAAAACATGTTCTGTAGGACAGGGGAATTCTTCCTGTGTTTGTGTGTAGTTGTGTCATAATTAGGGTCTCTGGGTATTGCTTTAATTCCCACTATAACATCACCAAATTATACTTGAATAAATTACACATCATGGATATTAAATGCTCAGCTCAGTTTCAGTGCAAAATAAAAAGCTCAAATGATGGTAACTTAAACTGGCAATAAAATAGCCAGCATTAGGCCTGTAAATACTTAATTTGCAAATGTTTAGAGAATTAGGCACCTGCTATAAATCTTTATTGTGGGCTTTGCACCCTGTTGGCAATCGGTGAGCTATATCTCAGTTCATTATGCATGAATGTGTAATTTTCCAAAAGCATAAACGTGGCCTCCRAGGGCACACACATTAACAGTGTTCGAATGAACCAATTTGTTTCCTCCCCAACGTGTTTATCTCCCAGCTCTTGGTTGCCAGTGCCAGTGGAAAGGTTAATGGCWCACAGCTCCCTGGCAAATGATGCACTGGTTTAACCTCCTCCAGGGCTGGATTTTTCATTGTCTTTAGCCCTCAGCGTGTTGAAAGTTAACAGCTGCACCCCGTGTGCTGGCTGGGATGGAAGAGGGGCTTCTTTAAATTATTGCATGTGCTCAGGATTAAATGGGTTCCTGTTTCCCTCTTGCTCGTGGTGGCCCTGATTCATTGGGTACACGATGCTTTGGGAGCACTTRTGCCTGCTTCAGCAGAGCCTTTGTGCCATTTTAAACACACAAAAAAWCACCAGAGCAGCTGGGTCTGGTCACCTGCCAAAAGTCAAGCAGCTCTGAGCTGAATTCATGCCCAGCATTCCCACGTGGAAATACCTGGGCAGGCATGAAAGGAATATACAGCCTGAAAGGTAATATAGGCTAAGGAAAYGTTGGATGTGCTTTTAGTGCCTTCAAAACTGCTGGGCAGCACAAGCTTATGATGAAGTTTGTGTGCTTCAGTTTTGACAAACTGGGGGCCAAACGCTGTGCTTGGAAAGGAAAATTGTATAAATTTCTYGCTTTTTTTCTTCCCATAAAGATACCATTGCTTGGTAAACCCAGAACTTACAAATCACAAAAGTGAAGTCCGGTTAAAAACTTTCAATCAAACAAGGAGATTTCTCTAGGGTTAAATGAGCCCTAGCAGGCTGCTTTTCCCTCKCCCCACAGAGGAGGATTTCTGGATGTACGAGCAGCTGTATCTGGGATCACACATTGCCACTCACAGCAGAGTTGTTGGCTGAAGTAAATCATTAAGCAAGGGCTGAGAATACTAAATGGTTCAGAGAAATGAGGCTTAGGGCTGAATGGTGTGGAAACAGGGGTAAAGGGAAATTAAACACGTGAGCATCATGTTCAGATAGAAAYAGTCAATATTTTTGTATGTAGATGTGAAGAAAGCCATCTAATCGAGGATATGCACTTAAAGATGGGTTGGAGTTGTCCTGGTTCTCAGAGGTGTCAGACCTAAACTCTTCYGAAATTTGTTTTCAGCCATTCCTAAAACGAAGATGTTCCTTTAGKTGCTTAAATACACCTGGAAGTGTGGCCYTTTCAAGGCARCCTGGGGTGAATTRGGGGCAGAGCCATGYTCAAGGATAATGCACCTCCTCAGGMACTCAGATTTAAAAACTACAGCCCAATTTGAAATGCTGCAATTATTACTATGATTTGCTACTTAACAGCTGTTATTGGAGGCTCAGGACACCTTTGTGCTGGATGCTATGTGCTTCTTACATGGAAGAAAAAAAAATAACCTATAGGTGCTTAAAATCTCTGCCTGAGGGACAATGAATAGATGCAACTGGCTGGGGAGCTGGAGGTAGTGGGAAATGGCTGTGGAATATTTCATCAAGTCTGAAAAGAATCCACTGTTGTCTAAATCTGGACTCGGAACTATTACATGGAGAAAGTAGCATTAAGTGGGCAGGAATGGCTGTCTTTGAGCAGAAGGAGTATTTATTTCTAAGCTTGAGTAATAATTACCATGGCAAAGTCAATGAGTTTTAAAGGAAATAATTAGGCCACAATTACAGGGGTGGGATGAAAAGCCAAACCATGCAAGCTCCCTCTTCCTCCCCTAACCTCTCCCTTTCTTTCCCTGTTGTCCACTTGCTGCGTTACCCTGGAATTCCAATGAAAATTTAAGTGTATCTAAATATAGCCTTGCCCCTGGGAGAGGGAGTGGATCTGTCATCAGGGATCTGTCAGAGTCAATAACATTTCCCCTGCAGCCCCKAGCCGTGCCTCAAGATCTAACATTTCTGTCTGAATTATCAGCTAATGCTCTGACAAATTGCCTGTGATTTTCTTTTTTTCTCCCTGAGTGGATGTGCCTGGTCTGCAGATTAGGTAAACACGGCCGGGCTCTGGTGTGGAGCAGCCGCTGATGATTTCCAGCCAGACATTTCTGTCAAACCAGGGAGGCAGCGAGTGGCCGGGCTGGACATGGATAAATTCGGCTCTGGGGCTCTACCCTGGCTTAGGAAAAACCCACTCACCCTGCCAGCCAGAAAGGATGGAGCTGGAATGGCAGCACCTGACAGAGACTTTGAATAACAGAGCAAGTGAGACTTTGCTCCCACTGTACAATTCTGTTGCTAAAACAGGCTCATTGCTGCATTTTTTTTTTTTTTCTGGCAGAAGGAAACAGCTACWGGTGGCTTAGTCCTTACACCCTGAGGTCATCAAATCTAACGTGTGGTTTTGCACTTGTAGAATGAAATCATCTTTGAGAGGAAAAGCTGCAGAAAATGCCCCAGAGGGGCACCCATGGGGTTTGTTTCTCTGGCTGAATTTCTCTGAATCTTCTGCAAGATTCCAGCAGCTCTTGGACAAGGAAACCATCACCATCGCCTGCCTCTGCTCCGACTGCGTGAGAGCCAAGCATTTCTGTGTGTGCCTGCTGTAGAAATGCTTTTCCTTGGAGCATGAGCTGCCTCTTAAGCACTGTTGGTGCAGTGGCAGCCTGTAATTCTGATCATGAAATAAGATCATGAAGGAGGGAGAGGCAGGAGAAATTCTCATCTGAGCTGTCACCGTCAGGATTTACATTCGCTGTTGCAAGTCTCCTCTCTGTAAGTCAGGKGGATGTACATTCCCTCCCTGGCCTTTTCCCAATTCCTCTGTTCATATGAAACTCCAGGCATTGTAAACACCTTTCTCTCCTGCCTGGAGCAGCCCCCAGCCCCTCTGCAAAGGGCTTTCCAGTGCATTTCAAATTCCAGCTGCAAACACGCTTTGCCCAGCCCTTCCCCTTGCTAGTTAGTAAGTAACATGATATTATTATTGGCTCTGCTGTGAGATATTTGGGAATTCATCAACGCTGCAGTCTTCTTTTAGGCTGAGAGTAGGCTGAGGGTACTGCTCTCCCAAACCATCAGTAGGATTTGGGTGCTGGATTCCCTTARGCTCCCTTTGCAAATTTCAGTCTTTTACAGCACTGTGGAGTAGTAGAAGCWCTTTGGGATATGTGACATTTTCTCCTGCTTTTTTACGAGTACATCTAAAGGAAAATGAAACCTCTGGGAGGACAAAAATTGTGGGCTAGAGACACACACACTAAAATCGCCAAGGTGCTTGACAGATGAGCAGTGGCACCAATCAGAAATATTCCTGTATAGTTCCAGGAAGCCAAATGACTAAAAAGTAGAGATATTTATAATCTTTCTCAGACATCCACATAAACATGCACAGCAGCCCAGAAAAGAAATGCAGCTCTGGATTCTTTCTGAGGAATCTCAGGCTGGGCACGCTGCTCTTTTATTACAGGCACTGCAGAGATTTAAAGAGAGAAGGGTTGAAGAGGAAGGAGAGGCAAAGGACTTTGCAATCTAGAATATTAGCACTTAAAATAAGTGTTAGTTATCMGTCACTAAAATAAAGATACCTGTCAGCAATGTTTGATAATSAACAGATAATATACASCARTGGAACCATCAAAGTGGAAAATAATTGCAGAAACTACCATTTCTATGTAACATCTTTTRCCTGAAATGCCAAATGTTCTATGTGTAACATTTGAAATGCCCYGAATGAAATCCCTTTCCTTTTCCCATTGCTGAGGCACAGAGATAAAATCTTTAGTGTCATGGAAGATAGATTGCATTTTCGATAGGCTGGAGATTTGGTAGTTAATAGATACAGCAAAGGCCACCTGAAGGGATGAAGAGGAATGAATGGGTCATTCATTCTGAGAGGCCCTGTGTGTGTCCAAGGTTTTTCTAAATATAGAAATAGTGGATGGCTTGGGCTTGAGCTTTCTGTCCCACAGGGCAGCTGAACCCCTCCTGCTGGGACCCAAATCCAGAGGCAGACCCTTGGTGGGTCACTGTGGTGGGAGAAAGCTCTGAGCTGGGTTGCTYKGTTTTTTKKKTKTTTTTTTTYTTCTCTGAAAAAAATACTGCCTTTTGCTTGGCCTGAGTGTCCAATCATTCCAGATCTATGGGCAGACAGAGGTGCTTGGAGGAGGATGGAAACTTAGGCTGGTACTGTCCCCAAACCCCACATGGACCAAGAGGGGTGACACAGAACCACTACCCAGCCTTTCAGGTAGAAAAGCTTTAAGAAAATGGAGTTATGAATTCATAAAAGAAATAATTTCTTGATTCTGCTACCTACTTTCACATTAAGTTAGTGCAGGCAGGAAGGCAATAAAGAATTTGCCAAGTGCGATACATTAAGGCTATTTCTCTTGCCATTAATGTTTCATGAAAAAGTTCCACAGACATGTCTTGGTCCTATTTATAGGCATCTTTCTTGCCTTCAACATTATTATTAAACTCTTTTGTTATAGAAAGCTAGTCTGAAAATGAGCAGGCCTGGTAAATAAAACACTTGCTTTTGCCAGCATACTTATCTCCACAGAGCAATATACCCGGGAATATTTTCCTCATATGTTTTTGTCAACATGTTATTGCATATGCCTATTTAAGCAGTTTTAGTGCATTCCCAGAGCACTTGCTTTTCCTGTCAATTTGAGGTGAAGTTATGAGGCAGGCAGCACTGTGTAATTCCTGACCCCAAAATCCAGGGGGAATATGCAGTGGAGAAGGGGAGTTAATTCCCCATATATTACAGGCAGCCCAAGTGTCTGTTTGGGGTCTTGTGCCTGGAAATGCCTCAGAGCAGGTGCTTCAACCATACCCCAATTTTTTCTCTACTTTCAAGAATCAACCAAGAGCATTCACTAGAATGACACATGCTACGAAAAAAAAAAATGCTTTAAATGCTTGTTATTTTATTAAACGTATTAAACAATTCTGCTCTGTATTATTAACAAGGCAAATTGAAGCCTTGTTAAAAAGGAGTCCGTGATGCCCAGAAAACATCTGCTCCACGAAAATGGAACACTAAACCCAAAAGTTCCCTTTTGTGGCTTGTTTACACCCAGCTGTGCCTTTTCAGTTTGTCTCTGCTCCCCCAAGGTGTACCCAGGACAGTTGTGGAGAATATTTTATATCTGTCTATAGCAAGAGTGAAAGCATCCCTATGCAGAAAATCTCAGGAATTCTGAGTACCTGGGACCCTAATTTCTGTACTCTTCTGAAAGTTTTCCCACAAATACRTACAAAAAATTTTCTTTATTCAAGTCTATAGCCCTTAAAAGACAGATATTTATCAGGTCATCCAGTTTTATTTCCAGGAAAGCATTTTGGATACTTTTGACATAAGGAACCATTAAGAGTTTTTGATATTTTTCTATTTCTGTAATATGCATTTAGTAGCTCCCTCCAAGATGTTTGAAAACAAAATTCTTTCTCAGTTTGCTTACTAAGCTCTTTCCTTATCTGGCAAAGGCTGGATGTTCTACCAGGAAGCCTGATGGAGTGTGTTGACTCTGGAGTCCCTGGAATGGCACCAGATAGGGATCTTATCTCCCAGTCAGGATATAAACAGCCTGACTTCATGTTTTGATTTTTGTTCCTTCTGTTCCATTCCTTACACCCGTGTTTTTCAGAGTGAGACATGAATTTGCACCCTTCCTACTCTGTCCATTTTGGAAAGGCCTTGCTCTGGGTCCTGGCTGTTGGTTTGGACCTGGGAAATGGCAATGCTGCCTTGCAAAACTTTAGTGAATTAATGTTCTGTGCAGAAACAGCATTTTCTTAATAGAAATATGTGTGTGAGGATGTGAGGAGCTCAAACTTGGCATCAGAAATCCAAAGGAAGTAACCACGTGGCTCACCTGGAAGTATTTCTGGATTTTTAACTTTTCAAGCCCTCTCTGCTTGATGGGATGAAGCAAGAACCAAAGAGTAACTCTCCATTCTGCAATAGCTCAATTGCTGCAGCAAGTGCACTTCCACATATGGGTAGAGCAAACTGACAGCCATCAGAGTCATAAAAAGAGCCTATGACAGCATCTGAGCTAAATCAGATCGTGAAAGATCAATCAGTGATTGTCCCTGTCATCACGGATAACATTGTCTCACTCTCTGCTTGGATGCCAGGGATAATCTTGAAATAAGAACCACAGATCTGAATTCAAATGGAGGAATCAAGAGGTTATTTCTAGCTTGATTTTCCCCCTCAATCTGAGCCGTGGATATATTTATTAGAAACTTGTTCCTGACTTCCTTGATGATACCTCAAAACTCCCAATAACCTGCAATGGTTTGCTCTGTGCTTCATACTAGAAATTACCCTTTAGAAGGTTCACCAACCCGGTCCTTTTAGCTGAGAAGGTTAAAAAAAATAATGAAAAAATCACACCAGAGATACCTGGGCTTTGTGCCCACCTTGGCCCGACCTCCCTGTCTGAAAGGAGCCCCTTCCCAGCCTTTTGCTGCTCTCTTGCCCTGAGTCCAGGATGCAGGACCAGGCTCTCCAGGGCTACAAGGTCCCCTGGCTCAGTTGGCCACAAGCTGGACCAGCTGCCAGCAGCATCCTCATGTTCCCAGGGGGTCCTCAAAGAGAAAACATGAATATATAAACCAGCAGCACAAAAAAGTTACCSAGTGCCTGTGCTGTTGTTTATACATTTAGATACTGTGATTAAATTACATACATAATGCATAGTGTTTGTAATACATTATTAATAATAATAATACTGTCTTGTGTTATTCAGCTACAAGAGACATGCTCTGAGTGATGGTTCATTGGTCTATTCACACACAATTTTCATACATCTCTAAAGATTACCATTTTAACAGCTTTCTGTATGGATACTGCCAGGCAGTTACATTTAACAGTGCATAAATCTAATTCCCTCCGCACTCAATTTTCTCAGGCAGCAGAATCAATTTGAATCTGTCAGGATTTTATTCTAAAGTCTATTAATGCCTCCTGCCTTTTTCTGTATTTCCTCCTCTCTCTCTCTCTCTTTCTCTCACTTAACAATCTCAGTCTTTCATGAATTCATTCAGCTGCAGAAAAAGATGCCCCACTGATACAAACACTCTTTTATCTCTTTACAACAGAAACCTAATTAGGTGTGAAGGAGACACAAGAAAGGTCACAATTAGCCCTCCAGCAATAAAGGTTAGCGGTTGTAAAATCCTATAATAATGCTGTTGAACTTTGTTATTATCAATAATGATGGCCTTTGACAAGGTCAAGTTCATTATTCTTAGCAGCTATCACCGAGCTGCTGAACATCACTTAACATCCACCTCAGCAGCCCCATCCCTTCCCCTGCTCCCTCCTGGCCCAGCTCCTGCCACAGGACCTCTCACACCTCATGTGGCTGCTCGACCCTTTGGGCACATTTTGAGATGTGCTTTAATATTTTTTTTTTGTATTGAGCTGTGCTGAAGGATGGCTCRCTGAGCCTTTTAATTATTAGTTAAAAAAAATCGCCTGTGGGGTTTTTTTTTTTTTTCTCTGTGCATGGGTGGAATGATTCTGCCTAATTAAGAACTTAAATGGAGATGGTAACAAGAAAGTAATAGGAAATGTGTCCTGCTAACAGCATTTGGGAATGGAGGAGAGACAATTACATGCTTTGCCATTAAAAGCCAATGGATCTCTGACATCTTCAGATGCTGGATTTTTGGGTTGCTTTTATTCCTGTTGAAGAGGGCTTCCCAGGAGCCTGACTCCACCAGAAATGTTCCTTTTTAGTAGGGCTCTTGAAGAAGCAGGATGAGTATGCTTTCACTCTTTCACCTGCTTGTTCTGGAGCTTTTAAGGGTCAGGAATGGTATTTAACCTTTATTTTTCAGGTCACCTGGAATTTGAACAAATAATCAGTGATTTGTAAGTTGGGAAACTTGTCCTAGGCTACTSTGAGACTGAGTGGAGGGTCAAAGAGAGGCAGAGAGAGCAGCAATTCAGCTCTCAGATGGGCTGAGCAGTCCAAATACAGAAGCAGAACAGCGATTGTGCTGCCCGCAAACTCCAGGATTCGTACAGTGCCTGACAGGAAAAAAACGTGCTGAGAATAGTCCTTAATTCATGGCTCAAGGCTGGAGTTCACCCAGCATTTCCAGAGAGTGCAGACACAGATCACTGGACTCCTTAAGGATGTTCCTCCAGTTTTCTTGCTTCATTGCCTCCCTGCTCCCCAGTGCCCGAGCGCTCAGGAGCCCATCCCAAGCTGSCCTAAGTTGGCTCTGCTCCTCTGAATTCTGCTGATTGGCACCAGGGGAGGCTCTGGATGGATAAACACCACACAACTGAGGAGAGAAAATCATAGGAAAAGGGGATGAGAGAGGCCAAAGCTGCTGAATTACTAAAACTGAATAACTGAATGAGTAAAATGCCAACAACTGACATGTAAGTAAATTTTTAAAAGGAATTAACAGCTGCCAGGAAAACCTAGTTTACAATTTGATATGCTGATCTGAAATCAGAACASTCCATGTTCTTGGATATAAAATTTGGTAACAGCAAATTTTCTTGAGGGTTCTTGATACTTTTAATTTCCAGTTCTGAGAAAAGCAGAATGCTGCCCCCCATGCACGTTACATGATGAGAATCCTCCTGTCTGCTCACACATCCTGTCAGATGTACCTTACACACCACTGCACCCTCCTGAATACAGGATGGAAAAACCTCCCAAAAGGACACGTTACAGCAGAAAATTGTGGCTTTTATTTGTTAATTGATTCAACTCTAGGAAGAAGACAAGCTCTTTAACTTCCCTGTTGTCCTCACAGCACTCACTGGGCATTTATCTTGCTAATGTTTCCATGTTGCCATTATCACCCTGTTGGTAGGAGCTGCTATTTGTATAGGGCAGCAGATTTTTTTCTATTTATGAAGCCAAGGATGTGTCCTTGTACTCCAGCGAGAGATTTATTGGCTGATTGACATTAAATGCCAATTTTATCAAAATATTGATYGGAAAAATTCTTGTGCTTCCATTGTATCCTATAGCTTTATCTGATCACAGCTTCATCCAGCCCATGCAATATGTTGCTTGCCAGACTAGAAAATGATGTATGAGCCATCTGGGCAATGGGCCCAACCCTGGGCAAGATTAGTGCTTCAATTAGCTGCTGATAGCATTCCATTAGAATATTGGTTTCAAAGAGCACTAAACAAGAATGTTGTGCTTTGATTTTCAGATTTAATTACTTCCATCAGGGCTATAAATGAACTCATTAGTCTCAGTGGCTCTAAAAACCTGGAGACAATGGAATGTTATTGCTATTGTTCTTGTGGGCTGTGCAAACATTGCTTTCCAGAGGCTGCTAGGAGTGGCTRTCGACCTTCCCCCATTTCCTAGCGGGGCTCTGGAATCAGCTCTGGGGATCTTTGGGGTGATCCAGGGTCTGCTCCCTGATGGCAGATTTGTCTGGGGGCTCGTCAAACACTGAGAAAATTACTGTGGGTTCAACTCACACCTTGGCAGTACTTGCCTGCTTTTCTTTTCAAAGTTATTTTTGTGTTCTCGGTTTCTTCCTGTGTTTTGTTGTAAGGCTGGTCAGAGCTTCTAAAAATTCCTGAGGTTTTTTTTTTTTTTTAAAATCCACTGCATCAAATTTTCATGACACCTTTTCCCCTACTTTTGCAGAAAATTTTCCCTTTTTGTTTCATTTTATTGTCTTTGCCTTTTCCTATTGACCTAAGCCAACAGTGCACTGTGTTCTACAAGCACTAGGTTTTAATTTGAACATGATTCTGGCCCTATTYCTTCTGAAATAGAAGAGAAAAAATGAATGGAGAAGGGGAATGCAGGTGCTGACAGACATTCCCAGTGGCTGGAAGCCCCTGAGATGAGCAGTTTGTCCCCGGTGAACAAATCCTGTCCCAAGCAGCTCACTGAAGTCAGCACTGCTTTGGGTCAGATCAGGAGGTCCCAAAGTCCTTCCAAACTAAATTGTACAATGATTGTGTGAGGAAAATGGCAAAATGAACAGTCAGCTGTGGTGGGGAAGGGGCAGTGTAGGATTACCAAATCAGAACTTTGGTATTTATTGAAATTAATGCACATGACATTGTTTATGAAAACCTTAAATTTTGCAGAGCTTTCTTTAATCTGAGGTGACTTTCACTTGGTCAAAKTCCCTCTGTTTTTTTCTGGTTTCCTTCTGARGAGGAAGGATGCCRTGTGTAAATAAAGGATATGATGCTCTGCACCACTGACTTTTATTAAATTAAAGCTGTAATCAGTACAGTATGTCTTAACCATAATATTAATGTGGCTAAACCAGTAAATGCTCTTGTGTTTAAAGCCCAACACCTGCTTTCTATTAGCATCTGGATAGTTACTTGATTTTTCATTTTTCAATTTTTTGATGAAATCCATAACTCAGTTGTAATTTTTAGCTCCCAACCCTGCATAAATCCCAGAATACATTTGGAAAAGCCTACTCTCACATCTTAAATARGTTTCTAAATTTTCCCAGACTGTTGTGATAATGTTGGAAGTTGAGGCAAGTGAGTAAAATCATTGAATCCTTTGACTGAGAATTTTGAATCACTGAGAAATTTACCCTTGGCTTGCAGCAAGCACATCCTCTGCAGTTCAGAACACTGAAAGTCYATCCTTTTGAGGTTTCTGCTGGTCACACACCTCTTCCCCCTCTTTTGCTCTTCCCTGCTGGGAATCTGCAGCAGGAATGCCATGTCCACAGGGGCAAAATGAAGGAAAATGGGACAGCAGCTGGGTGAAACAGAGCTATGCTGCTGTGTGGGGCACAGGTGAGGGGATGGGGATGGGTAGAAGCCAGGCTGGGCAGTGCAGCAGCCTCCTCCTTCCTCAGTTGTGCCTGGCTCATGGTGAGGGAAAAAAAAAACATCCCTGCCTGGTCTAGTCCAGGACAAAGCCCATGGTGGAGTCAGTGGGAGTTTGGATGTGTACTTGGGTATTTTTTTCCTGAGTGCTTTCAATGCCATTCTCAGTAGTTCTGGAGCCATTCTCAAGTGTTTTAAAATAGAACAAAATCTCTCTCTCTCTTTTTTCATTTCCCAACTTCAGGGGAACRGTCTGCTGGATGTGTTTGTTTTTTTGGTTCTGCTATGCTGGAGAGATGGGAAGAATGAGGGTGAGGAGTCTTCCTCCATGGTCACTGTTTTGTCTAGTCAAATTTGTGTTCTCTGCTGCCAACTCCTGTAAAAGCTGAACTACTTCTGTTTTAAAGTCTATTTGGACTAGAGAAAATCAGGCAGAACATACACAGTTGTCAGAGTTTCTGTCAGCAGATGAAAGCAAGATCACTGTCGGCTTCTCGCAAGTATTTCTGACTTGATTTTGTTCTGCTGCTGCTTTCCTGTGTTTCCTGCCCCAGCATTGCTCCTGCAGTCAAACCTCACAAGGTTCTCATTTCCCACCATGGCCATGCCCTGGGGTGAGTTGGGCAAAAGTAGAGAGCAGAGAAAGGTGACAGTGGGATGGCAGGAGGGCCTTGCTTTCCTCCTGACCCCAAGCCTGRTGGGTTCTCACAGCAAATCTCGTATCTGGCACATATTGAGCAGAAGGGAGATGTTTAAAGTCTGATCCTGCCAGGAATGAGAGAGGACCATGGCCACAGTGCAAATACCCAAATGCTGTGCTGAGGGCTCCCTAACATTAATGGTGGCAATAGGACAGGCCTCCTTCCATCACTCTGCTGATCCTGGCCTCAAAGGAGGACACGAGTCTAACTGAGTGCGTGAATTCACAGAGCTCCTGTGTAACTCATCAAAGAGCTCAGTGTTACCAACCTGAGGCTGGGGCAGCATTATCCTAAAAACCCCACAATAAACGAGAACAGCCCCCCCCCAAAAATGACGGGCTGTCATGCTGGATACCCAGATTGTCCAAGCACCGCTGGCTCTCCATTTGTCACCAGCCATGTGAAACCAAGGGATAAACAGCAGATCTGGGAACAGGACATTTCTCTTTTCAGGCTGCTGCTCCTGATCACGTTCTGCCCCGGAGCCGAGGGCTGGTGGCTCCCTGAGCTCTCCAGTGGAGTCACCCAGAGCTCCTGTTTCCTAACGACAGTGCTGCACTGGTTTATTTGAAGGCTGAGCCAGCGTTGTATCAAAGCCAAAYATGTGTGGCTTGGCACCAGCAGCTCGCGCCGGAGCCAAGCAGCTGGAGCAGACTGTACATGTATTTAAAGAGAACAAAAACAGAGAGACTCTCGAGTTATCTCCTCCAAGAGGTCGCTCAGAGTGCCAGATTGCAGTGCTGGGTTTTGCTGCGGGTTTTCTCTGCTCTGTCCCTGCACACCTACAGGCCTAACTCTCAGGCTAAGGCTCCATTCCCCTCTAATTTCCCACTTCCTCATGGTTTTCTTCCTGCACTCTGCTAATTGCAGGAATTGCAGCCCTGTTGCAATTACTTTGCCCCTGCACCCTTTCTTCTTGGGGACATGTCCAGTTCACATTCTTTGCAATCCACACCATCACAACCAAAAGTACTCCAGGATTTTCTGCCTGGACTTGTCTCAAAGCTGTGTCCATCTGAGCACTAAGGGCATGACCTTTCCCATCACACAAAGGAGCAGCAATAAGTTTTTGGCTTCAGGATTCCAGTCATATTCTGTGGATCTGCTGCTGCTCCACTGGCTCCACTAAATGATGGCTTATGGGATAATTAATGATTATTAAGGCTGTGGCTGCCCCAGCTGACTGCAGTGGGARAGGCTGTGTTTGAATGAATATAAAAAGGCTTGTTTTCATTACTTCATCACTAATTTAATGCTTCATCCTTGARCTGTGTTCAGATGCTGGRCAAGATGGATCCTYTTGCCCCRCTGGGCTTCAGAGGTGCTTCAGGTCTTTCTTCTGAGAAACTGGACTGAGAATGAGAAGGAAGCACATGGGATCACAAGATATTATAAACTCAAGGCAGTTTTCTTGTCTAATTAACAACTTTACCCATTATATCAAATCCACGTGTGCTCATAGCTCACCACAAATGAGAAATCTGGAACCCCGTTTTCAAAGCATTTTCCATTATGCAGTAGCAAGAGATGTACCACAGATTTTCAGTAAAATGGTTGGCAAATTTGTGTTCTCTCTCATCTTTATTGCTGTAAYAAAAAATTTTAAGTTTAGGTCTCTAGGGGTTTTTTTGGAGGGGTGGATTTGTTTGTTTATTTGTGCTCCTACCCATTACCTTGGATCAAGGCAGTAACACAGATAAACATGTTTGACCAGCAAACAACTGCATGAATAGAGGGCAAAGCCCTTTTACTGAGGTAAATCTTGGAGAGATTCTGGTGGAGAGGCAAATTGTCACGTCCAGTGGTCATTCATAACCTTGCTGCAACATGTGACTGCTGAAACTGCCCTTGATTTTGTCCAAAATGTCCTGGGRAAGTGCTCAGCCAAATTCCCCAGAGAACAGAGGTGCAGCCTGGTTAAAGGTAATTACCTCTGACCGGTTTCTGTGCTCTCTGAATTGCCTGTGAGAGTCACAACCCTTGAAATGAGAAATCTGAGACCTTTACATAAAATGTTTGTTCAAGACTCTTTATAAAATGAGGGAATGTGATTGAATTGGAGCCCTGGTGAGGGTGGGCTGATTTCAGAGGCACTGCATTAATTTTGTATCAGATGGAGCCTTCACTCTGTCCTGCTGCTGATGATGCAGAAGCAGATGAAGCAGAAGATGATGCCCTTGTTTCTGAGGGAGGAATGGAGGATGGGTTTGGGGAGCACCTTTATGGGGGTCATCTCTGGTGTTTGTAAAGCCTGAGCTGTTGGAATAATCCTGTGCAATCCTTGGTTTGCTCTGACACTCGTGTTCCAGCTGCAGTGTTGGTTTGTGTCAGCTCAGGGATTTTTTTAACAAATTCTCAGCAAATCATCAGCGTGGAGAGATGGAGCAGTGGGGTGTGGTGAGGGCTGAACCTGCATCTCTCACTSCTCGTGGAGCAGAGGCTGGAGATTRTTACCTTGGGACATAAATGGAAATGTCACCAACCCCACGGTATTTGGGAGGTAAAATACCTCTTCAAGGTTCCTTATTCTGGCAGCTGGGAGCTTTTAATGATCACATAGGTCTGCATGGGAAAATAGAGGAACAATGTGTGGATAGTGGGTGTTGGGCCTGTTATCTAAATAGAGGTAGCATTGTGTGTATTATCTCTGTTTGCTTAGCCAAAGTAAGATGGGCATTAACATTCTGTTTCAGTCTTAATTAGTGGCTGATAAAAGCACAAGGTGATACTTAACAGTCTTGACAGTGTAATTCATCTAAAATTTCTTAATAATATGGTTGCTGCAATCTAGGAAAGGCTGATTTRATGACTTTCACACACTTAGGTTTGGTACCCACAATATCAAATATGTTGGTTGCTTAGGAGACAAAATTAAACAAAGCTGAATACATTTATTTTTTCCTTTTTTACTGCACAGAGGATTAACTTATTGCAATATTTTTCTCTATTAAATGCCTGAGCTTTACGTGTTTAAACAAATGAAAAAAAAAACCAAACCAACAAACCAAACCCAACCTAACAATCCAGATCCCCTATTAAATCAGCAGATGGCTCCTAGAGCCAAATTAGGGACCTGTGATAGAACCATAAAAGCTCTGCTTTGTACAGTGCACATGTTCAGAGTTGGCAGTGTTAAATGAGACCTCCAYGCAATCTGCTGTGAGAAATAGCCTGACTGGCATTGACCCCTTCCTTTGTATAATTCAACACTGTGTCATCAATTGCAATTGCACAGACGTCTCTGCAATTTAGCAGACCTTGTAAGGACYGACTTTCCCAATATTTGTTTAAGATGAACTGTATAAACTTGTTATTAGTAGTCTGCCAGAGTAAGGGAGATAACAGTGTTTGCATTTGGAGACATAAAACAGCACCTGGGCAAGGTGCACCGAGCCTGGTCCCTGCAAATGTTCTTRTTTCAGGGTTTGTTCCTGATCCTGATGAGGGCAAAAGTGAAGTTCCCAGCATAAGTCAGGGCAATGCTGTGCCTTTTCTATGTTGGGCCGAGGTTCTGAGCTTGTATGGCTGAGTAATTAAATTTACTAATTTTAAAAAAGCCTCTGGATTTACCTGAACACTGCAGGCAGCAGCACAAGGCTGCAATGGGGTCTGATTGATGTCATTTCACTTTTATGTCTGTACAGCCCTACCGATTTCACCCACAGACCCTGGCACTGCTCATCCCCCCACACAGGGCAGTGCTCATCCTCTCCCCTGGAATGGGATCCCAGTGTCCACCCTGAGCAGTGACCAGAGCTCCAGCCTGGAGTTATTTGCAGAGCTCTCAAACCCTCTTGGAGTTTCCAAAGCTAATCTTGGTTTTAGAGAAGGGAAACCCCCCTCCCATGATCAAAACCATATTGTTACAGTTGGTCAGAACAAAAACCCTGCTTTTTCCCTCCTGCACAGAAAGACTGGGATAGGGAGAAGTGAGGATAAAGCCCTGGAACAGTGAGGCTGATGGTAGCAAATATATGAGCACTATTTCATTTTTCATTGAGTTGGTCTTTCCTTTCCATGCCATCTCTTCCTCCCCACAGTATCTCTGCATTGATTTTTCACTCTGCYTGTTTATAAATGTTTATAAAGCATTTAGAGAGCCTAGGGAAGGAAAGGTCTCCAAGTACTTAGTGGAGGAAGAGCTTAAGCACTGGGCTGCTGTATTCCYGCTGACACGGGGCAGTATTTCAAGCCAGGCACATTCCTGTCCCTGAGGTGTGGTGCTGCTTGGGTGGGGATGCTAAAACAGACAAAATCTTTGCTCAGCCTGTGTGCAGCCAGTGCAGAGAGCAGTGTTTAAATGCAGAGAGCAGGAGGGCTTGGAACAGCCCTGCCATTTACAGCTTGAACAGAACCAGCACAGCAGCAGATGAGAAAGGAAACAAGCACACYTTATTCCACATTACTGTTTGCTTTGGGCCATGAACTTTATTTTCATGTGAAATACTAAATGACCTTCTTGTGTTCCCACCYTCTGAGTGAAGTCTTGGTGAAATAGGAATGGATTTATTGATACTATCATGCTGGCATGTGCTTACCTGGGCCCTTTGCTTATGGATTTTACTGGGGTGGGAATCAGGAAAGCAGCTGGAYGTCCCTGTTGGAGTTGAGTGGAGTGAAGGGCTGTGATTTCAAGTTCCTCCTGCTCTCTAAGCCTTTTTGGAGYTGGTCCCTCACTGGAGGTGCTAAGCTGTAATACGAGAGGCAAAGTGCCATCAGAGTGTTCTGAAGCACAGTCAATGTGGTGTTTCAGTGGGGTTGGGGTTATTTTAACAAGGCAATGAAATCTACAGCAATTTCCTTCTGTTGCTTTGTGTTGACTGCTCCTTTTTTAACTTTTTTTTTGCTTGAGGGTTTACTTTTAGCAAAGTCTTTTTGTCTAAGTTCTGCTGATCCCTCTGCTTTCATGTTCTGAAGCTCCAGTCTTTAGAGCACTGTGTTTTACTGGAGGCCTGGATGCTGAAGGTGCCCAGATAATTCTGCTGTTGCAGCTGAGGRGTGACAGAGAAGGAACAATTTCTGAACCACAGTGGGTGATTCTTTGCCATGGATCTCTTTATAACTGTTCTGGGGATGAGTTCTTTGGGCAGAGTTACTGTCTTTTATGAAGCAGTTTTCTAAAGAAAAAGCTGTTTTTTTCTTCTGCAGTTGAAATGTTTTGCATGAAGGTATCTATTTCAAAGATGTTTTGACAGAAAAGTTTGGGAAGGAGTGTTTGTTTTGACTCCTTTGTTTTGTTTGAGCTGGTTTTTCAGTGTTTCAATGAAGTGGTTGCTTGTTTCTAAACAGAAACATTTTGAAATTTCTGTCCTGCGGAATGACTTGAGATTTTTAAGGTTTTGTTCCAATTCAGAGTAGCAGCAACCTTAGAAGTGTCAGGATACCTGGTAGGTTTAGGATTCATCCACCACCAGGTAGGATATGACATCTTTATGTGTAAACTTAGTTTATAATTGCTTCTGCTCTCACCTCTGTAGATTTTTAGCTTGGGACTCTGTTGTGAGAAATGATTGCCAGAATGCCTGCAGAAAGGGTGTTCTGGCCTGAGAATTGCATGGCTTTAGTTATTTATGCAGTTAAGAGTTTTGCTTCCAAAGTTTTATCAAATGCCACACTCCAAGGATTTTGATGGAGTAATGCTGGGAGAAGAGGCAGCTGCACAGCCACAGACTGAGCCTGGGTTGGGTTGCACYCAGTTYAGRRTATTCTCCTGTTTTCTGCTCTTTTSTCATAGCAGCCARCACTGTCACTGTGCATAAATCCCTCCTTTCATTACAGAAATGCAAATTTGGTGGGTATTCTTGTGGGTGKGATTGGAAAATCCCTTCTGGCATGGGACAGAGAAGGGACTGCAGCAGCCAGGGCTCCACTTGGGCTGCAGGTCCTGAGTGGCAGGATGTGGCCCCTCTGAGATCCCAGGTGTTCCTTATGCTTTCATATCTTTACTGTATTTTGATAAACCAATAAAGCTCAGAATTATTTTGATTTAGCCAGCCCAAAACTTGAAAACAGCTAGACTTACACAGTCAATAAACCAAAACTGTCTCTTCAGCACTGCACTGACAAGGCTCAGAAGAAAGACACACAGAGAACCTCTCACTAATATTAAACTGATTTGGCCATTTTTATTCTATAAAGGAGGCTGGTTATGAGATTTAAAAAGACTCATATATCATGCTGCCTCATTAATTTTCCATTTGGGCTCAGCTGTCAGAGGATACCATATTAAACTGCTGCCTGGAGTAGTCTTCGGTGGCAGAGAAATGATGTTTGATACCCTTTGCATTTCACACAGTCTGTATAAAAGGTCTCCTTGATTTGCCATCCCTATTATTTTCTGTCAGAGAGCCCTGCACGGCCTCTCCAAAATAATATCACCTCTCCAAAACCCTGAAGGTCTATTTGTGGTTTCCATGGTGACAAAATGACCCATAATATTCTTTGACTACTTCAGTAAATGAAGGACACAACTGGGCCTTTGAAGAATAATAGATTTTTTCTGTTTCTTAAGAAAAGATGTACTTGTGAGCTCAAAGAGGGGAGGGGGGAAAGGATGAAAAAGATATTAAGGGAAGAGATTTGGCTTGTAACTCAAAGGACTTGCTGCAAGTGTAGCAGACAGCACTTGTTGAAAAATAGACCTTGAGCCATCTGGTACCAAAACAGGAGTGGGATATAGCCCTTGTGATGACTGAGATGAAGGAGCTTTTGCTGTAACTCATTTTTACAACAGCCGTGCTGCTTAATTCCGAATTCTGCGGCACGCAGGGCCGGGYGCTGCAGGTGCAGGCGCGTGGTTAAAACATTTTCTTCCAGGAACTGTCAAACCCCTGCTCTGTGCTGTGTGGGAGGCAGGATGGGATTTTCCAGCAGAGCTGGCCTGGGGGACAAGTGGGTGGGAAGGAAGCAGCGAGGATTTTCTCAGGGTATCTGCAGAGTTGGTGGGAAAGGCAGGTTTGCACTTTGAGCTCTCAGCAAATGTGCTGGGCAGGGGTTGAGTTGCTGGAGCTGATCTGCTGCTCCCTCCCTGCACTGTGGGACTGTCCAGGCTGCTCTGCCTGCACCCTCTGTCAGCTGGAAAGCATTTCAGCAGCTGTGATGGGATGTGAGGTCTGTGCCTCGTGGCTGCTTTGCATAAAACCAGTCAGAGATCTGTAMACTTCTTATCCTGTGAGAGCATTCACAGCACGCCCTGGAAAAATGCTTTTAAACCAAACCACGTCTTGCAGGTGAAGAAATTGAGACAGCAGGCAGGTAACTGAGCCCAGCAGAGCACTGCAGAACCTCTGTGGGTGTGCTGGGGAGGAGAATGCCTGGTTCTTCCCTCCCAAGGTGCTTTGGGATAATGCCCTTTGCTTAGGTGAGCTGTAATTCATTTTTTTGTAGCACACATTCCCAGCCTGCTCAGTGATGCTGCCCATGAGCTTTAGCTGCTGGCTCAGAACTGGTGTGTTGGGTCTGCCTGGGGTACAATAGGTCAGACATGTGGACAAGGAGTGGTTAAAGTGCCCAAAAATAATAACTGTGAGATTCCTGGGCCGCAGGAGCAGGCACTGCCAGGCGGTGCAGGTTAGCGTGAGTCAGGAAAATCCAAGCAAAATCCCAGCAGCTGAATTATCTGAGCACGGAGGGGGCTGCACTGCAAAGGAGAAAAGTTCAGGATGTTCCCAGGAGCTCGTCAGTAATTCCTGCTGCTGGAGTTATCCAGCTTTTCTTGTGTTTTCTTTTGGGTGTATTCTAGTGCTTTACCTCCCAGCTCTGGAAGAAACAGGGAAGTACAAGATGACTAAAACTTGAAATTTAATTCCTGAACATCCTGGTGGTTTGCAGATGTCCCTGAAATGACTTTAACATCTTTTCCCACCTCTGAGCATAGTGGGAGCACTCTTGYTAGTGCTGCAAGAGGGGACCAAATCAGTTACTCACTATTTATCCCACATTTTGGTGGATTTTCTTTTAGTTTGRGTGTGGTTTTGCCCTAAAAATAAATGAACAACATCAAAAAAMCCCAAACAAACAAAAACATTTGCATGACTGACAACTTGAGCAATACAGGAGTGTAATTAAGAGGCAACTTAAATAGCATAAACAAAAGAAGAAATCAGGGCAAGATTAAGCCAATAAYGAGTCTAAAATCACATTTGCCACCAACCTTGAAAATCTAAGGCAGAATCTTGCCTGGTTCCTCTGTCCCTCACATGTGCATGCCTTTGGCAAGGATGATTAAAGTCTGTGCTGCTTCCCCTGCAATGTGAACAAAGCCCTTCAGAGCCCWATTCCAGTTTCCTCTTAGCATCGTGTTTGGCTTCCTTTGGGACTGACCTTTTACTGCCCACAGCCCACCTCCATCCTGTTAGAGGGCCTGCAGAGAGTTCCTAAGTTAAACATCATAAATCCCACTATAAATGATTACACAGAGCTTTTCACTAACAATCTTCTGTGGGGATATCAAGCTTGATAGAAGCATAAATCATTTAAAGAACATCTGCCTAATGAGGGGTAACCTGGAACTGCTTCCCTGAGCCTGAGTGTGCCAAGGGGAAAAAAAAATTGTAGGAGATTGGCCTGTTCTAGCTGGTGCCTGCTGGATGCTGGCTGGTTTCTGTGGTCACAACTGGCTTTGCTGGACACATGGGACTTGCCCACATTTTCTGACAGTGACAATTGCTTTGTCTGCAGCCCATAGCACCAAGGGTGAGGGATGTACACTCAGTTTAGTGCTTGTTGTTGTAAGGAGACTCTGATAATGTGTCTAGACACAAAGTTCTCCAGAGGCAGATGAGTCAGAAGAGGAAACCCAGGCAGGTGGCTTGGAGACAACCTGAGCAAAGAYCTGCTGTGGTCTGGGAGCTGTGGTTTGTGAAATGCAGCAGAGCTGGGGAGGTTGGGAACAGGAGCTGTGATTTAGGAGGTGGGAAGAGAATGCTGATGGAATTAAACTTGCCAAGTGCTTGTTTGAAATGCCGTGGTGGGACACACAACATCTGGGATGGGAATATGGGAGGGTGCTGAGCACTGGACTCACCATCAGTGCAAGGGCTGGATTTGTCAGGGAGAGAACAAGCTGAATTTGAAGGAGGGAGATTAATAAAGTTAAGAATAAAATCATGACTGGTAGATAAGGGAATTGTTGATAAATACATGGGTTGAGTTTCCAASAGAGCCTGATGCATTCCCTAGGATCCATCATGTGTGAATCGAGGCTAACAAGTCTGTTTGCAGATAATCCCACAGGCAGAGAATAAACTTGGCMCTGGAAAAAGGCTCTGTCCATTCCTTAGGTGTGATGGGAAGAGTTTCAGTTTCCCACTGACAGCCACAGCTAAGCCAGCCTGTGACTCTGTCCATCTGAAAGACACCTGACTGCCAAACTGATGATGAAAGGACTACAGGGTGAGGAGCAGCACATGAAATTTTCTATTTCAAATCACTTGATCATCAGGAAAGGTGTAAATAAACAGCAGCAGTAACCTTGGAATGCAATTGAATCACTCCCRCTGTGCAAATTTGACTGCCAGATGCTCGTGGCAAGTCTTCATATCACGGTTTAAAGCTGCTGCTGCCTGATGATAGATTYAACAGACATGGCTAGCCAGGAGCAGGATCATTTTTTTTTTCCAGCTAAAGTTCTTGTCACGCAGAGCTGGTCATGAGGTTTCAGGAAATCCACTGCCTCTCTGTATAAATAAACGGGCTGGATGTGTGAGTTGTCCATCACCTCGCAGCGGGGTCATTGCTGGGTGTTACTCCTCTCTCTCTGACCTGCAGAGATGGTGCCTTGGATCTCACCACTGTGATTGGAACCGAGACAGGGGGGTCATGGATAGTTCAGTCTTCTCCTTGTGCTGTTGAGGATGAAGTCAGTAGGAAGTAAATATTATTGACTGCTGTTTTCGTTCAAAAATCAAGATTCATTGAGGTGAATCYGAGGTCAATAGAAGCTCTCAGGGGGAGGAGACCAATAAATCATGACACTGGATAAAACAATATTTGTAATGCAGCTAATTTTGKATATTGAATGTATTTGATCGAGTAGGGCTTTTTATAGGTTTTTTTTTTTCCTTTTTTTTTCAATTTTCCTGTTAACCACACTGGTGTGTTGCATCATTTAAAAAGATTCAGTAGTCAGATGTAGGGCTAATTAGTCTTGGATKATATATTTCCCTGGGTGGAGCTCTTTCTCTACTTGAACCTTGCCTGAGTGTAATTGAGTTCTCTTTGTGACATTGTTTTGTGCCACGTGAGCATTTGCGAGCGGGGCACGTGTAAGGAGAGAAGATTTATTTTAGGGAAGGGGGGCACAAACAAAGATTGAGGGGGAAGTGCTTAAATTACAGTGCTTAAATTGGCAAGTAGGAGTCTTTTATAGCATCCCTTGAATTGAACAAGATCAGACAATGAGCTGGACAGTATTCTCGTTAAAGATTTGACCATTCCTTTTGGACAGTTTGCATTTTCACAGATGTGTGTTCATGGCCTTGACTGATGTGGCTGCACCCTGTGGCTGGGGGCCRTGTACCTTCTCTCAGGCCAAAGCAGGGCACTTTATTGGATTATCAGCTGGKCTGAAGGGCTGTTCCTCCACAGAAGCCAGTGGAGTAGTGCCAGGTTCTGCCATCTGAGAAYGTGGCCATCATTTTTACCGAGTCACATTTCCAACCCTGGCTGTGCTCTYGGATTCCTGAGCTGGAGCCAGCTCYGTGCTAGCTGCAGGGCAGGATTGTCAGAAGCATCCAGCCTTGGCCCAGCTCCACTGCCTGGGCAGGGAARGCTTTGTTGTGTTCCTATATCCAGCCCCACAGCAGGGTTGGATTCAGTCAGGCTGGAATGCCGAGGAGCTGGTCCTGSACTGGAGAGTGTCAGCTCCAGCCCATGGAAATCATCGAGGCYGGGCTGGTTTACAGCTGCTCAGGGTCAGCCTGGAGATAGCTGCTTGTTCTGCTGCAAAAGGAGGCTGAGAAGTGGCAGGAAAAGCCTTWTCCTTCGTGTCAGTGCATCTCCTGGAGGTGTTGCATTGGGACCCGGCTCCTCTGGGATGGCCGTGAAGGAGCAGCGATGCCAGAGGGGTGGCACTGCCTCCTGGCTGCTGTCCCCATGGCCTGGCAGGGTTCCATGGCCCTGCCATGTGCTGCTGGARCTCCTGGGTGAGCACAGATCCATCTGCTCTGCTCTTACAGAGCATTTCAGCCCTTCTGCACATGGCCAAGTGTCCACTGCTGCCTTGTGTCCATGTGGGAGGGAGCCCACKCTCTCAGAACAGATACTGTGCTTCTAGGAGTGCAGGTTCTGTTTCTTTTTGCTCTTTCTTCAGCCAGGGGTGTTTGGATGTGTAATTTTCAGTCACTCAAAGCAGGAAGACTGAAGAAGGGATGGCCTCTGGTTGGCGTTCGCTGCAGAATTGCCAAATGCAGTGGGGATTTCAGAGGAGGAAATCATTATCTGTGCACTCCTTCCTACTCCAACATTAGAGAGCATCTGAAAGACACTGCCAGGGCAGCTGCCATGCCAAGTACAGCATTCCCCACGGGGCCATCCTCCAAGAGCAAGCTCCAGCCCGTGCTGGCAAGGAATTAGGGCTGGAGATAAGGTGGCTGTGATGAGTGATGCGCCACTGTTCTTCCAGCTGGCTGAATAAAAACTCCTCCCTTGCCTTCCTGTGCATAATCCTTCCCTGTCACCCAAAGCATGACGTGGCTTTTACCTTTTCCCCCACTGTGCTGCAKCCTGGGCAGCTGGAGGTGCCAGCACAGCTCTGTCCCTGGCTCAGGGCCACCAGCTCTGTGTGACCCAGGGTGGCAGCCTGCCAACCCCGTCACGCCTCTCTCCGCCTGAAATCCGAGTGGGTAAATTCCAGCTACTTCAGTGGGAACTGGGAAGGGCTGCTGGTGCCTGAAAGCAGCGTCAGGCTCCAAGGAGAGTGTGGAAAACAGCCTGCAGCTGTGTGTGACCCATTCTGGCTCCTGGAATGTCTGGGAGTCTGTGTGTGTGACTGGAAATCTCAGAATGCTGCTCTGGGAATGATACCCTGAAATGCTCAGCTTTGTGAGCTGATCCTGTAGTGGTTTGCGGGTCAAAGTTTGTGCTAATTTAAATTTTGGCAACTCCAGAGTTTCATGTTTGTTTCGTTACTGTTTTCCAGTTTTTCAGATTAAGGGTAAATTCTTGATGAAGGCTTTAGAACGGCCAAAGATTTGCCACTGTTTGTATGTTGCTTTATTCTGTACAAACAGTATTAAAAAACAGGGAAAGCCCTGAGATAAAGAATGCATTTAAGATGCTTTTCTCTGCTGTAATTGCCAAGCACTCTGACCTGGGGTTGGATCATGGAATGAGTCAGATCTAGGGCACTGTTTCAGCAAATTTTTGCTTGAAGTGTTGTGTTCCTCACTGCAGCAGTTTGGTTAATTTTGGGCTGTGACACCTCCAGCCTTGTTCTGCCACTGTTTGAACCTGAGGGACATCTGCTGCAGGACAATTGTTGGGTTTGGGCCCTGCTCTGGCTCGAGTAGGGCTCAGCAGACCTAGAAAAGGGCCAAGATTCTCCTCCTAGGAAAGAAATAAATGAAGAGAATAYCACCAAAGGCTGTAAAATCCTGGGTGAAACAAGAAAACTGAATAGGGAGTGACCATGCRTTTGCTCTTTTAGGGTGTGACTTAAGGGGCATCAAATGAACAGGATTAGATGGCAGCCCCGAATGAAAAAGGACATCCTTCCTCACACAGAGTGCTGACACTGCCACAGGGAGTGGAGTTTTTGTCTCAAAAAGCAAGAATTGGATGAATTGAAGGAAGAAATGTCCRTTGAGAGCTATTAAATATAAAAGCTTTCATCAGCTGTGGCCGCAGCATGGGCTCACAGCACAGGCACACAGTTAACAGGATCCAGCAAAAGGGGCTTTGGGGATTGCTCTGATCACCTCAGCTAACTTCATGTATCTCTCAGAYCACTGAGAAATATTTCCAGGGCTAACCAAGATATTGCACCAGCGACCCAYTGCTCCTGCTCCCTTTGCTGCCTGCGTAAAGGTCAAAGATAATGATTAAAAATAAATAAATAACCCAGGAAAACCCCCACTGCTTCCCTCTCAGGTCGTTCAGGCTTGAAATAAATCATCTTTCTATTTCTGAAGGCACAGATGACTTAAGCCAAATTGCATTCRGAGCCATTATCCTCACACTTATTTATGCTGTCGTGTCTTGTGCTAACACTTTGTGAAATATTTATTTGCTCCTGGGCTCCCGCAGCTTAGCTCTGGATTCATGAGGCTCCCGTGTTATGTCTCTATTCTGTGCAGCTGCATTCTGTCAAGGAAGGAGGAAATGAAGACTCCAATCTGTGTTTTACATTATAAAAAATATATTGCCCATCACYGCAGGTAATTCCATTCGACAGGTGGATGTTTTGTTTGCACGTGTCAGGCACGTGGGTTGTGTTAGAGTAACCAAGTRTGCACCAAACCCCATTGTGTGATGATGAACAATCCTATATTGGCTTCCCAATCCTGCCCTTGTGCTTGCTCTGCAGGTCCCAGGTAACTTGCATGAAAGGGTTTGAGAGCAAAAGGGCATAGCCTAAAAACCAGCACATGATTTTAGTGGCTCAGGAGATGAGGTAATTAGAGATTCTGTCTCCATGAAACGCTGTAGATAGGTTTATCTCCTACTCTGTGGTCAGAGTGGGCCCTGTAAGCATCTGAAATGGCTTCCCCAGGCACAGTGCCAGCTTCCCTTCCCTCAGCCTGGAGGGGAAATGGGCTGTGGCAGTGCTCTCTGCAGCTCCTCTGCAGACTGTGGGCCTGAGAGGATGAAATCTGTCTGCTGGCCTTCCCTCCCCTTGTCAGAAGCACGGGTGTAAGTGTCTGCTCCAACCCCTGCAGGAAGATTGACTGTGTTTGCCATGGTGGCAYCAGGGTATCACTGATTGAAGGTGCCGAGGTGCAGCTCTGACACTCGGCTGAGGCAGCAGAAATCTGCTGCAGAGAAACCATCCTGTTTGCAGCTCCCAGCTAAAAAAACCCAGGCTCGCAGGGAGAGGCTGTCACTTGGGCTGAATTGTCAATGATTAGTGCAGAATGTGCTAACAATTCTCAGTCCAGCTATGGACAGGTTTATCCAGTCTGAGAACTCCTGATCTGAGCAGAGCTGCCAGGACTGAGCCAGTRCTGGGTGTAAACTGCATCTTTAGGAGCAGTCTAAAACATGTCAGGGTTGTRGCACACGATTGTACCATGTTGGTTTTGGTGCTGTAAAACCAAACCTGCCTCTCTGATGTCGTCACCAGAAAACCTTTCAGTCTGAATCCAATTTTCGATGAATATATTTTTATCTATTTGTATGTGGGAAAGGGGCTGCTAAGCTGCTGTTGCTGCTGCTTGGTGAATTAGCCCGACAAGCTCCTTCTGGTGTTAGCTTTAAGTGACATTTGCTGTGTAAATGACACTGACATTCAAGCTGAGATGTTGGCTCTGGCTGGGGCTCGCTGGTTCCTCCCAAGGTGCCCCRAAAAGAGCCTGCAGCAAAGAGCTGCTGCTGCCAACAGGTGCTGCTGGGCTGTTTGGGATGGAGAGAGAGCCARCAGGGCTTTGTTCTCACTTTGGTGCTTTTTCCAACCTTTTGTGTGTTCAGAAGACTGGGGACACTTTGATTTAATTGTGTTCCCACAGCCGGTTACAGTGAGTGCTGCTTGTGCAGCACAGCACCAGGGATGTGCTGGCCTTGTTTACCAAACACCTTTGGCTAAATATCCAGCCAGGTCGATGGGTTGTGTTTAAACAATTGATCTTTTGAGGAATGGGATAACAGGACAGAACTACCAAAAATTGCTGCACAGTGTGCGTGCATCAATCCTCTAAAGGATCAGAAATTTGTCTCAGGTGATGCTTTGCTGGAAGAAATTGGGATTTATTTATTTATTTTTAATGAGAGGACAAGCTTTAAAATGTATAAGCAGAGCTTTTCAAAGGACAAGTGGGAGTTCATTGCCTACTTCACATTGACTTTTGGGGAGATTTGGCTGCTGAGCTGCTCTTTATGCCTTCCAGAAATCCCCCCTTGCTCCACATAATCTCTCTGTAACCCCTTTTTAATTAGCTCGTCTTTCTGGAGGAAGAGACCAAGAAGTCACGTTCAAAGATTATTGCTTTATCTAGCAGCTGCTAGAACAGCTCAGTTAATGCTGCAAAATCTTACTGCAGGTCCCAGCAGYGTGTCTGCTCTGCCTCCCCATTCTGATCTGGCCAAGGGATATAAACTGCCCCCAAACTGTTCTCCAAAGCCATTTTCAGTCCGTGAACTCTGTGCTATGGCACCAGCTGGCCATTTATCCAGAAAGCCTGGCTCTGAATCTCTTGGCAGAGCAAAATATTTGAAAGGGAGAGAAATGAAAGACTGGGGGCACTTCGAGAAATGAATGCCAGGAGCATGTGTATGCCAAGCAGGAGATAATGGTGCTACCTTTACTGTCCCAGGCTCTCCATCTGCAGTTCRTGCCACAGCCTTGCTCCTGCTGGTTGGGATCAAGAGGAAAATGTCAGTCCTGCAGGCAGCATTTGAAATGCAGCCTTAGAGCTGCGTAGAGAAAATCAAAGTGTCCTTAATGGCAAGTTAGGCTCCTCCAGTGAAATTCAGGATAGGGACAGGGAGMGGTTTTGGAAGCTTCTTGATTTGTTTTTGCATCTGTAATAACAAATCCGACTCGGAATTTGTATGATAAAATGTAAACATTGAAGGTGGGAGCCTGGTGAATGTGGATGCTTGAGGGAAAATGCACTGTATTGTCATGAGGAGACAATTCCCTAAAGCAGATGGGGGAAAGTGGTCCCAGGGGCTGGGGGAGGCTGAGAAAGGAGGGACTGATAAAACAGTGGCTGGGAAAAATCCTGGATATTGCACATTGCAGAGAAAAAGCTGCTTTTTCTGTGCTGAAGCTTTAAGATTCAGGCCCTTAATTGCTGATGTAATTCCCAGCAAAGAAGCTTGGTCAGTCCATTTAAGATCAAACTCTGCAGTGGTCAACACTTCAGCCAGGGCCTCTGGGAGCTGTAGTAGGGTTTGGTGTTGTCACTAAAAGTAACAGCTCTGCCATTGGGGACCTGGCTCAGCCTTGTCCCCCAAATGTTTGGGAAACATTTTGACATCCTTGAATGGAAGGTACAGCACAGCTATGGCATTAATCACCAAAAATTGCTACTTTTTAGTTTTCCTAGAATAAAAATGTGGAAGAAGAGGCTTGGCTTTGTAAAGAGCCTTCAGGCTGAACTGGCTACTGTCAAGCTGCTCTAAGGGGAAAATAAACTCTCCTATATCCTTGCTCTCAGCAAGTCCTTTAAAACATCACCGCATCCTAAGCACATGAGCTCGAAAAACAGCTGCCTGCTCCACTCCTTCTCTGCCTGATGAGGTTAATAATAACTTTGAATGCATATGTACAGCATTAGCTTTCATGGTAACATGCATAATTCAAATCCCCTAAAGAACAGTAGAGCTTTGAGGAAGCAAACTTCCTTAATGTACTGGGCAAGGATCCAGCTTTTACCAGCTGTTGAGGGTTGATGTACAATTTTTGGTTAAGTGAATAATTTATCATGGATATTATCTGTAGTGTATCACATCCCAACAGTTTGTAGGCCTGTGCATATGGCTCTTGAGATGCCACAACACTGCCATATGCTTCATGGCCCATTACCACTTAGTCCCTTAAGATGTTTTCCCCTATGTTAAGCATGTTAGAAGTGCAGTGGGACCACTGGCTCGGTGCAAATGCAGGCTGGGTTCCCCCCCAGCCTCCCTGTACTTAAAAAAAAAAATAAATTAAAAGGAAAGAAGGACAGTTCAGGCTCTCCCCAGCCTTGTCATTTTAAATAAGCTGCCTGCTGCTCCAYGATACAGATGTGGATTATAAATTCTGCAAAACACCTGTCCCGAGCTCATCCCCAGCTACCCCTTGTAACACRGTTGTGTTGTGTTGTTACAAATCTATTTATTGTAGCTCCAGTCTACCGTCTCCATAAATCAAGGCTGTTTTAATCAGGCAGCGAGGCTGCTCTGTGCCTCGTACTCACAGCACCAAAACAGAACTGGGACGTGCTGGCAGCCTGCAAGAGAGCAATGGAATGCTGTGTCCCAAATTCCAACTGCAGATGTCCTATTTCTTGGTCAGGAGAAGGAATGCTGAGGCTGAAGGACTTCATGGTTTATGTAGCTGCTACAGTGCAGGAGAGGGAGAAAACATCTGGGTTGTTTGTCAAGTTGATTGCTTATGTAGGAAGCAGCTTTGTATGATAAAAAAGACTGAGTCAAGATTGAGAGCAAGCAGCTGCTGAGCTGTAATTATAGCTGGGTGTCCATCATGAGGATGGCTGCAGCTCCTTCAGCTACAGAACGTGCTGGTTTGAAGTTTGGTGGCTTCAYGTCCAGAGAAATATCTTTGTTCAGTTGTATCTTGAGCTTTTGTGTGGTGCTGYTGGTCAGTGGTCACCATGCTCCCCATGGCTGATGGCTGAACTTGCAATAAATGAAATAACCCCTACATGAGCTGTTCACTTCTGAACGTGCCTCAGGGGAATAAGTGCTAGAATGGGATCTTTCACGGGTGCTGGATGGATTATTTCCAATTCAGTGTTACATATGATTTTCCTTCAGTAAAAAACCTGCTCTCTTTCCAAACAAAYTGCATTTTTTGATCTGTTTATTACCCCGTGGTTGTTTCCCTCTGCTCAGCTTTGTCTTGTGAGTCTGTTGCAATCAGGTTGCTTTGCTTGTGTGAATTTTTTTTTCCTCTTTCCTGACTAGATTAGAATTTTATTTTTTCAGTATCTTTCCTTCTTTAGTGAGGGCGTTGGTCTTTAGATCATCACTTCCACATGATTAAACATGAGAGATACCGTGGGAAGTGGAACAGCAAAGGGTCACTGTGGTGACCAGCASGAATGTGATGGGTTTCAGGTGACAGCAGCACATCTGCTCTTTTGCTGCCACCAGGCACCCTCTGGCAGTGGGAATCCTCCTCCTCTGCACATCAGGGCTGTGATCAGTGAACTCCTGCCTGGCTGAGGAAAGGCACAAGGGACCCAGAGGGACAGACCCCAGCTGGAGGAGCTGGCACTCAGGGCAGCTCTGTGCCCCCTCCCTGCAAGAACTGGATGCAGGTAAATTGAGAGGTGAGGCTCAGGTTAATCCTGSCAGGATGGAAAGCTGTGCTTCACTGAGGTGTGGACATGCCAAAGCTGCTGCCTGGACCGAGGGGAGGCTGTGCCTGGTGACCTTTCCTGCCTGGGATCAGCTCGGAGGGCACATCAATCCCTGCCTAAGTGCACTTGCTGCTAGCAAGGGAATGTTTATCCAGTGTTTTGATTAATCAACTTGAAAAAGGGTCAGATGGATTTACTCAAGCATCTAAGTAACCTTCACAGCAAAAGAATATATACCCCTGTGTGTTACAGGGCTGTCTATATCCCTGGACTTGGAATAGTGCTGTCTGGAGCATCGTGGTCTGGATCTGACGCCAGAACACTTCTTGTTTCTGAGTGCACATCAGTTCTGTCATGGTGTTCACTGTGGTGTCTTTCCTGAGGAATCCTGTGCTGGCAGTCTGGAAAGTTTTTTCGTAAGTTCCCTTTGGTCCTAGAGTCCTGTCTTGTGCTTGCTGTTCCCACTGCGCTCCTGCTCCTCTTTTACCTTTAATGTTCCGCCCCTCATGTTGTTCCCTTTTCACAATAAAAAACATTAAGGATTTCAAAATGTGRTTAGTGGTGCACATTGTCTCCATCAGAGCTTCCTTAAATAACAAAACTTTCAGAAACATAATTTCATTTACACCTCTAGCTTTGGCAAATAGAAGATGACAAAAAAACCCAAAAAAACCCTCTGCAAATAAATAGAGCCTCCCGACAATAAAGCACTGATTTCCTCTAATGTTCCTAGAGGGATTAAACAATGCTGAGGATAAGATCAATATTTAAACAAGAAGTTCTTGAARCTTGTGTTCCTTTTAAGAAGATCATATACTGAGGTGAATTATGAGCAGACCAGTTCCTGTCTCATACTGGAGGAATTTGGCATGTGTCTTCTCCCATAAACATTAAGCTCAGTATATTCCTGTGGAACTATCATATTAAATTAAGATGTAAAATCATGGCAAGGTTTTCATTCTTTGTGGCAACTGGCATAACAGCTAGAGGAAAAAAAAAAAAAACAACAAAAACCCAAACAATTGTTTTAACTGAAAGTCCAAGAGTGGCATCTAGTGGCACTAACTGAGACTTGTGGGATAATCTTGTGAGAACAGTTTAAAGCATCAGGGTTTTCCTTGGYTATTCTTATGCTAGAGATCCAACTCCTGGTTTTCAATCACTGCCACCTACCCATTAAAAAAAACACTGCAAGTTGAATGCTTGTTCTGCAGGTTTGTTTTGTTGTTGCTGGTTTTGGGGATCACAACTTCAGATTGGTTGAGGCTGTGATAATTTAGAAACACTTTTTTCTCTGTGGTTGAATGAATACTGAACACCATAAAGTACACCACAACGCTAAACTAATACTTGTAGTTGCTTTAGCTTCTTCGAGTCAAAGTGTGAATAAAGGCAATCTCTGTGGGATTTCCAGCATCAGATTTATCTGATGAGAGCAGAAGTGGTCGGAGACAGAAGTGCTCTTACACAGAGGAAAGATTGAAAAAATCCTGCTCTGATTACAATTGGTGATTTAAACTAAGGTGAAACTTCAGGTAAGGCACTTTTTAAACTGCATCAGTGCATCATTTTAGATAATGAGAGTCAGTTATTTGGCAAAAGGTAGAACTCAGAGAATGGAGTGTTGTGGTGTTCTCTGTGTATAACAGAGAATAGAATGCTCTGAGAGCAGTGACAGCATGTCTGACCTTYCTGCATCTTTAAACCCCACAGGATCTGATGAGGATTGTGTAATATATTCATCACAGCAAACTTCGTGATCCCAATGTGACACAGTTAATCTTGGCTGCTTAATTTGTGTTATGAATGTCTGCTTTGGCATTAAGACTCCACCTTTTTGTGTGCTGTTCCACTTGTAAATGTAACCCTGTYCTCTGCTGGGAATGGAGACTTTGGAGTCTCATTAGCAATTGATTTCACTCCCTCTCTCAGAAACACAGAATGGATTTTAGCTGCTTGCTTTAAACTCGGAGCACATACCTGGCTATAACGCCACATAATGAGGTAAATAGTGGCTGCATAAATGCTCTGGTTCCCTTTATTAAGAGAGTTTAAATTGACACAAGTGGAGCCCTTTTATCTTTTTGCCCAGCAGGCAGCAAATGAAGTGGGTTAATATCTCTGGGAGGAGGGGCAACTGTTGTGAGGGGAAATTTTGCTGAGGATATAAAACTGAAAGGTGGCAATAATACCTTATGAAAAAGGAGGGAAAGTGGAAAAAAAGACAATTGAGTTGGAGGAATAAATGTTGGAGGAGCTGATGGACTTGGTAATGAACAAACAGAATGACATCTGGAGACCTAAACACTGTGACTCCAGAGTAATTGCAGCCTTTGATGGTTTTACTGGTTTTTTTTTTTTTTTCCCCCAAAAGAGAATTCAGTGATGGATTCGTGTCACTGGAAGTTCCTTGCTCTGGCTTTATTAGGAAGCTTTCYTTTGAAGAGGGCAGCAGTACTGATAGGTGAACTCGAAGGTTGGTGTGCTGTAGCAGCTTTAATTAGACAAAAACCTCTAGGTGTGTATGTCAATGATTTTCCTGCCTGAACTCTTCACCCTTATTCAAAATGAGTCTTTCTATTGATTGCCAAAGAGAAATATCTGAGGCTCAGTAGGTGAGAGTATGATAGAGGCACTCTGTCCCTGAAAATCTGCCCATGACTGYCGGGAGGTGCAGAGGGAGGGATGCTCTGCCCGGGTGGGGATGCAGGAACCACAGTGACTCTGGTGTGGGTCTGTCCGGGGCAGCCTGAGCTGGGTTTCCCGGGGTGTGGTACCAGAACAGAGCCCTGTGTGTGTCCCAGAGCAGGAATTTGTGGGAGAGCTCTCTCAGATGCCCACTAGATGACGGTGCTGTCCCACACACTCTCTCTGTCTGCTGGGAAGAGCCTCTTCCACAGCTTAATTCTGCTGCGCCCTCAGTGGAAATGGGCAGGCTCTGCTGAAGGAAAAGCAAAAATCATCACCTTTACTCTCCTTAAGTTTCTTGCTTTGTTTTTATTTTCCCCTCTGAACTGAGAGGCAATTTTCACATGAAATGTTAAGCAGTTAATTTCATTCATTCTGTTAATTTGGGTTGTGTATCAACCACATCACTTCAGAGAAACGAGACAACAAAATTGTGGCACCAATGCTGAGGATGTATTTTGGGTGCCTTYGCTGAGTTTCATTATTGGTAATTTTGCCAGGTGTTTGAACCATGAATGCTTATTTGGAATAATATGCAATTCCCCCCTGCATGTAAAGATGTTTGGTACATATTTTGTCTTCATGGTGGCCCTCCATCATCTCATTTGATGGATGAATATGAGCCAATAATGAACCCCTGTTCATTATTGCATGTCAGCGACTCATTGCAACAAGGATTTGAGGGTTTTTCCTCCTTCTTGGCTATTGTCAGCTGTATCTGTGGCAATAATCTCCCAAAGGCTCTCAGCATTTTGTAGCAGGATGTCCAATGCTGTATCTTCCCTCCTCAGCATCAGTGTGCTTATGGTCAGGACACCTCAAATTTGTAGGGAAAAAATAGTCCAGAAAAACATTCCTGTTGATCTTGAGATCTCTAAATCCCCTGGCAGTGCTGCAGGGCTCTGGATGTGTTAATTCAATTTGCAGCCATGATAAGGCATCAGCAAGTTGTTAGAGGGTTGTAAAATAATCTTCGTGTAAGTGAGTCTTTGCAGAGASTGCAGAAATTTGGCAGTGTTTGCTCAAGAGATTTTAATTTCTTTAGTCATTAGTATTAATCASGAAGAGAGTGCTGAATTTCAGAGCTTGGTGTTTCCTCTCCATGATAGCCTCACCACCAGGCTGGATAACACGCTGTTAACATGGGATGCTGAAATGGAAGCTGGAGCAGAGTGGTCCTTCCAGGGTATCCRCTGGCAGGGCTTCCCTCCAGCTCCAGCCAGATGGACCGAGCACATAGCACAGCTCAGGCTCGTAAACAAACCCAGCTCCATCTGCCTCCGAGATGGATTGCATTGCCACTGATGTAATTCTCACCCCAGCCTCCCYCTCTGTGCTCCATCTCCTCTCCTGTGTGCTCACACTGTTCTGTCTCTGTGCCCTGGATGGTCCCATGCTGCCCCTGCTCCTCCTGGATTTGCCTTCCTGCTCTGGTGGGTGCATCAGACTTGTGCAAAAGCCTTGGAATCCACCTGCACCAGAACTCCTCAAATTTGTAAAACCACAGTGTTTTAAAACCTTCAGTGTCTTAAGACATTGAAGTCCAGATGAGCCAAGGAAAAGGGGATTTACCCCAATATGTATGAACAGAGGGGGTGGTGGGAATGAGCCTCAGTTAATGTTTGCACAATTAACTTTTCCAGAACTCTGGCCATCACCCTCAGAAATGGAAAAGCCTTTTTTTTTCAGTACAGCAGATCCTGGCTATGTTGACTGCCTCCCTGAGGGCTTTTACTCACATCTCTTATTTCACGCAACTTTTTGTTTCTCTCTTTTAAAAATAAAATTATTTATTCCCTCCAGCATTAAATATTTACCTCTTGTTCAGCTGAGAGCACAATTTGGGCATGCTGGAACTCCTGTCAAATCTCTAAACTGCCACTGGTGCAACAGCTCTGGCATTAAAACAAAATGCCTTGCATCTGTTTGTGGCTATCTGTAGTCTTTTAATTATCTGGCTAACATATTGCATGGGAGAGAGCTGGTCTGCCCGGGGCAAGGTTAAAGATTATTTGGTGTTCTGTCTTTAAACAACAGATTCCATAAAGGAGAAACCAAAATGCACTGTTGTGACCTCAGCTTCTCAGCTCACGCACTRGATACATCAATTTCTACTGATAGTGCCCTGGTCTAACTCAGCATGCATCTAATGAAATGCTGTATAAATTATTTAAGATTGATTTTAATTAAAGCCAGGCCTCTGACCAGGCAGCATCTTGTGTATTGTGTTAGCTAGATGGGAGGCACTCGTGGATCCATTGCTGTGTTGTGCTCAATATCTCTTAGCTCATCTCATCCTGTGAAAATAATGTGATAAAATTCTTGTTAAATTTGCTTGTAAGCATGCTTTTTGCAGTCAACAGGAGCTCTGTCCCTGCTCTCAGCACCCTGGTGCTCCTGGYTCTGTGGCATTTTTGCAGCTCCTGCTGTGCTGTGGCTGGAGCAGGGCGCGTTCTTCCCAGTGGGTTCAGTAATGTGAGGTTGGCAGAGATAAAAGACCACAGGACATGGATGTAGGCACCTCTCACAGTGCTGGCAGCATTTGTACARCTCTTCAGCCGTTTTCAGGATTGGGAGAAGGTCTGGGTCTGTGTGTGTTCTCTGCTCTGATGGAGCAGCACCTCAGCCACTGCTCATTCCCTGCACAGCCCTTCCTTCCCAGGGTAGAGGGGAACTGTTCTCACAGTGACCTGACAGAATCAATCACTGTGTTTGAGGCAGTAATAGATATATTTATATAAGACAGAGGAAAGCATTTCACTTCAAAGCTTAGCATAAATAAAACATTAGGTTTCCTGCCTAAGCTGTGGTTTACCATCATGCTGAGACACAAATGTAAGAGGGGRGAAAAAAAACTATTATACAGAGCTCTGCAGGCTTCCATCTTGTTACTTATACATAAACTGAGGGTAGGTTGCCCCTCTATTCACATTATGARGTGATTAGCATGTTGTTTAACATCAATTATGCATGTTCCATGTTTACAGGCATGTTAAATTATGCAAGCTGTAGTCTTTAGACTTTTTATTTAATTTGTTCGGGAGAAAAAACAACAACAACAAAACAAACCTCTTAGTTTGATGGCCTTCCCTCCYATTCCTATTTACTCCTTGGCTTTTACACCTGAGCAATGTCAGCAAGTGAGATGCTCCCCTAACTTTTTCTGTCATCCCCCAGCTCTTGGGGACACGAGGCCTGCCTGGCCTGGCACAGGGGCTGTGGCAATGGCAGAAAGTCTCTGGAAAACATATCTTGTAGCAAAGACACTTGGGTGCAAGTCTTTTCTCTACTGTAATATAAACTTAAAAAGAAAAATTAAATATGAGCATAGGTAGATGCAGAAATGCTCACTTGAGAACGCTCGCCTCAAATGCCAGGCACAGGCTGGATCCTGCCCTTTCCAGCCAAGTTCTTTGTTTTGAATCATGGAATACTTGAACTTAAACAGGGCCTCAGGCACTTGAACCCTGTGGTGTGTTTAATGATCAGGTTTCAGTACATCCTGAGAACCTTTCTACAGGTACTCATTGGAAAGTGTCTCCCCTTTAACCTCACTGTGCTTCCACCTGGTGAAGYGGGCACCTGACCCATCCTCCAAGTACAAGGAGCTGTTATGTGTGTTTCCCTGATGATTACATTTAATCAAAAATTACATTTTTTGGTCATCCTCGTGTTTCACCTGCAGGGAGGGGAACATTCCCTTCCTAGAAAAACAGGCTRGTCTGCACACTCACAGAGGAATTGGATTTTCTTTTCAGCTCTTTGCTCCAGCTGGGAGAGCCTTTCAATGTGTGGGAACACAGGTTTGGAAAGAGATGGGGGTGGGGGTAAATGCAGTGTCTGAAAGAGTCCGTCCTCCATGGCTTCACACAGTRATAAAGCACAAAATACTTCCCTGCTCAACTTTAGGACTTGAAATCAAAATCAAAAGCTACAGCTATGGTGTGCTGTAGGAAAAGAGCAGGAGGGCCTGAAGGCAATGCTGGAGGTCATAGGTCCCTGCAGCAGCAGCAGCTTAGTGAGGTGAAATTCCCAGCTGAGGACCTAAGAGGAGAAACACACATCCTCTGTTAAGAAAAACCAGCAAAGAGCAGGAAAACACACAAAATCGGGTGATTTTTTTTGTCATACACACAGAGTGAATCTGCTGGGAATGAATCCTGTGTCCTGCTTTGTGGTGTTGGGGTGCTCATGTGTGAAACAAGAGCTTTATGAACACTCCTTTTAAACCCCWGCCAGAAATGTGCCCAGGACAGTGCTGTGAGGATATGATGGCACAGGCACAGAGCCCTGCCTGTTTGACCAGCAATTTGAGCAGAAAATACCTGGCTGCTACTGCCTTTGGCGAGCCTGAGACCCCAAAGCCATCCCAAGAACATTAAAATGGAGTGTGGGTTTGCATCCTGTGCTTTTTGCAATGACAAAGCAGCCCTGCAACAGGGCAGATCGTGCTCCTGAGGCTTTGTGCAGTCACTGAGCTGCTCCCTGCACAGCAGGATGTGCTGGGGCTGATTCCAAACCCTGACAACAGGAACATGTCAATATGAGGCTCTTCGTTAGTGTTGTGGACACTTACTAATTTTTTTTTCTGCTCCAAGAGGTAGAAAATCCATTTTATTCAGGGCCAAACCCAGTTAGGACTGACCTTTATTTARTTGTGTCAGATGCAGCTCCCCAGGGTACTAGGATCAGGCAGGAGGCTTGCTCAGTGCAGTGATTCCTCATTCAGTCTTTCARTATTGCACGTTTTTGGCAAACAGATGAAAAGGAATGCAATGCCAACAACCTGCTTTACCATCAGCACAAAACCCACAATAGAAATGTGTCAGAAATGGAGCCCTAACGCACACAARGAGCTTGTAATCTCCAAACAATCTGTGTAGCACTGGAGACAGAGCTGCAGGCTGTGATTCAGTAAGGAGAAATCCCTGTGTCCAACGTGATTCATSGTGGTCAAAGGTGTTAAACAGGGAGCAGGATCAGCACTGGAGCAGTCAGAATCTCATTTTCCTGACAGGCTGCATGTACATGCTGTGCAGCCAGCAAACATACACCTGTCTGGGTAATAGCAAAACACACAAYGTGCACACACACCTCAGAAACAGATGGGGAGGCTCATAAAGTAAGTTTATGGAAAGGCAAGATTAAGCTGGAGAGGCAACAAAATGCTCCAGGAACTTAAATGAGAAATATATGCTGGCAACRGGACAGTGCTTAGAAAGAACAGAAAAATCAATTGTTGTTTAGCTGCRGCAGAGGATATGGATCATTTAGCAAGGGCTTGTAGAAAATATCCCAGGAATAGTAACAGCACTTCCAAGGAGCTGAAAGAAAGCAGTTATTCCATGAGTTAAAGTGCCCAGTGAYGGGCACCAGCTGCCCTGTGGGGCAGAGGGCAGCCCTGCTGAACCAGATTGGACAGGGACTAGAATATATCAGAGTTTATTTCAGCACCTGAGAGGCCAGCAGCGAGGCATCTCTCAGGACCAGGAGATCTAGGATCCTGGATTTGTATTGTATCCCCTATATTTTGGAAATTATTTTAAATATGAAGCAGCTTTTTMARGGGAAAAAGTMYTATTTYATGAGAGTTGTATCWTCAAAACCCCCTTCTGTGACATCTRTTRGATCWAAGGCAATTGTTGAGAATTTTAGTGTATTGAGCAGAGTTTGGAGGTCTGCTGGAACATATTTATTTTTCAAAGAAAGTGTGGGTTAAATGACTTTAAGTTGTGGTCTATAGCAATAATTGCCACCTTGCCTGTGTGATGTCCCTTGACGTACATTTCATAGTTGTTCTTTATTGTGTTTATGATAATTTGAACATTTTTTTTATTTTAATAGAATTATGAGGGATTTAGTAAGTTTTAGACACTCTAGGCCTGTGCAGGGTCTCTGTTACTCGACATCACCTTCGTGCTGCTTCTGTAGGAGCAAATAGGAGCAGTAATGTTCACAAACTACTTTTGTGAATTACCCACATAGGTATGTGCCAGGCTGCATGTGCAACCCAAATATCGAAGGACAAGAGACATTAGAGACTTTCATGTTGCTCTGAGAAAAGCATATCTTGAATTTGAGTCAAGCATTTGTGAAGTAAAGGAAAAAAAAACATGAGTGGGTGCTTTTGTTAAGCTGCAAGATTTCTTTATTTTGTCTGCATTCCTTGACTGCATTTGTTTGTTTGRAAATTTGTATCTAAGGAACTGAAAAACTTCAGCAGTGCCCCAGCCTCTGCTTAATGGGAAACGGTTCAAATACTGAAATCTGTTTTCATTTCTCCTTGAGAGTGTTGTGCTGCTTTCGAGTCCTTTCAGTTCCTCACTCCTTTCTCAGCTGACAGAAGTGAGTTCTTCAGTCTCTTTTCATGCATTTGCTTTTGACCAGAGCACWGCAGGACATCAGCCAAGTCACTCTGCTCGGTGACTTCTGAGTCTCTGTGTTCTCATTCTGTTACATTTTAATCCAATACTGTAGATGCTGATTATCTGTGGTTTTGCAGCACTGGGCTATCTACAGTAATGTTTTGGTAGCAACAGATTCTTGATGTACCTGGAAAAGGAGCACATCCAATCAAAGTTTTGCCTGATCTAGGTTATAAATTAAAAATAGGCTTAATAAAGTGGTTAATCTCTTTTCTGCCCCTGGCACATGCTATTCACATGAATAATTAAGAATTAGTTCAARTTCATGGTATACAAAACTCTCTAGAAGCTGTGGTGTTTTGTGATTGTCTTTTATCACAATGTGAAAAAAAAGACTTGGTTGTTATTTTTTAAAGTCCCAAGCTGAAAAGAAAACCAGAATCTTGGAAACACAAGTGATCTCTGAGGTGCAAATGCTGTGGATTCTGGGACATGAGGTTTTTGATCTGATATTTAAATTCACTGTTATAAAAATGATTTAGCCTGGTTTTTAACATTGTCACTAGTTTGGTTTCAAACCTTAAAATTCMRAATTCATCCATGTATGAAGATGGTTATGTAAGARTGCACATGTGCCTGTGTCTGTGGAGGTCACATGAGAATGCCCATCATGTTTCTGGAGCTGTTCACTGGAGCACCCTGACAAAATAACACAGTGAAAGCTTGCTTTTTTTGTTTTTATTTCCAGTGTCTGCATGAGGTACTCTGTGTATTTATATTTGAATAGTGCATCGCCTACTTTGCTGCCCTCTTTTCCAAGCATTTAACCTCTCTCAGATTCTTTTCCAGTCAGATTTTGTTCCTGGCTGATCTACTTTACCTCAAAGGCACCTCTGCTCTGAGAAAAACCTCCCAATAAAGTGAGAAGCAGATGAGTTAGATTTAGGTATTACAGAGAGCAAAAGGTGCTTCAGAGCAGTAGAAGTCTGGGATTTTTTTTGTGGCTCTTGTGTTTTCTAATTGACATTYACCAATGTCCTTGCACTCAGTCCAGACTTTTTAGATCACCTTTGCCTGATCTGCAATTTTTGATTACAGGCTTGTGGGCTATTCAAGGACTTTTTGGTAATTATTGGTGGAACTGGCAGGGGAACTGRGACAAAGAAATGGAGCAGAATTAGAGGGTTGAATGAGAATGGTATTGGGGATGTGGCTGTGAATCATGGCTTGAGGTCCTCAGGATGAATGAAATCTGTCTTGTCTCTTCAAGACTCAAAGGGGTCTGTGTTTGAGGATGCAGCCACGGTGATGCTTTGTGAGCTTTTTGAGGGGTGTGAGTGTGGTGATGCTTCATTCACGACAGGATTTGTGATGAGTATGGAGTCACTAGTTTAGATCTGTAGTGTAACATAGCTGCTGGCTCCTCTTCAGCCCTACCTAATTCAGATTAAAATGCACTTTCTACTGCTGGTCAGCGCTGTTTAACCTTTCCTGTGTAGCACACGTTGCTTTAAATTAGGAACAGTGTAACAGACTAGCAAGAAGTTCTCGAGGCTAAGGATGAGCAAAGATCCCTTTGGGGACTCATCTCTACAATTGCTTTTTTGTCTTTCTCTGTGAAGCACGAGTACTGCTGCCTTCTAAGATCTCGTGGAAATGGGACCCAGGAAATTTTAGAGAGGCTGTTTCTGYTTATGAAAAGAAGAAATTACAAGAAATTCTGGCTCCCTATGTATTGCCACATTTCTGTGTCCAACCCTTGAGCAYCTCCCCTGTATGAGTCTGTTGTGCCAGTAAAGAGCAAAACCTGCATCTTAATTTCTTTAATGTACCCCAAAACACAAGTGACTCCTTTGTAAAAAGCATATGAATATTGAAGTGGTAGAACAACAGAACTAAGCACTAGGCCAGCTCCAAAGCATTCYTGATACAGGAGAGCTGATCTACAAATACAATATTTCTGGATTTTTCCATAAGGAGCAGAATACACCACTGAGCTCCTGTTTTAGAGCTTTTTGCCATTTCCTCTGTTCTTTCTCTAGGTAAGTGCAGCATCTGTAGCACGCAGCAGTGCACTTTGCCTCCCAGTGGATTGTCCTTAGGCAAGACAAACTTAAATTGCGTTATTTGAGCCCCATACACCGCAGCCTTGCTCCCTGCTGTAAAATGGCTCCGAGCTCAGCTTTGCATGTCAGTATTTCCTTGCTGTTCTGATGTCCTTGGCATCTGCTGCTTATTCCTCAAGACAGTGTAAAAAGGAAAACCATGGAGTCGTGGAGTCTCTTTTGTTTGTTTTGTTTGTGCCATTGATGTTCCTATTCCCGAGAACCACCTGGAATCTCGTGTGGGCACTGATAATGATGCCTTAGGATTTTTCGTTTCTGTATTTTCATGCGTCTGTATTCTTGTACTTCTCTAGTACAGCACTAAAAACTACCATTTTCTCATCTTTAGACAAAACAATTCCTCTCTGAGCCTGAATCCAAGGACACCTCGCTGCCTCAGAGCCCCAAAATATGTAAACAACAGCAAGTTGGGTGGGGAGCAAGTTTGGGATGGTTGACATCATCACCTGTAAAGATCATTGGAGAATTAAGACCCAATATGTTAATAAAGCAGAACTTATAAAAGGTGAGGATTTCGTGACTCGGGGTCCATTTTGGGTGTAGCCTCAGAAGGAGGCTTTGTCTGCCCTGATGTACCAGGGGGCCTGTTAGGCCTGGATTAAAATTGTATATTCTCATTCTCTTAAGTTTGTCTGGCCTCTCTTTCAGATCAGCCTGATTGATAAGGCATCAATAGGAGCGTGTGAGATGTGCCTGTTGTGATCCCATCAGACCTGCTCAGGTTTGGTTCCACTCCAGTGACTGAATCCTCAGCCGGGGAGCTGCCTGTGTCACCGTGCCACACCGCTTTGACACTGACATAAAACCATGTGAATTACGCCAAAATAAACCGAGTTAGCGCCGTAGCGACGCTGACCTTTGAGGCGTGCTGGCCTGAGGAGACAGCAGCTGCACTTGTACAGGTATCTCAGCAGTCATCACAATTTTCCCTTCCCTTTTTCTTTGGGAGAGAGGGAAGGGGAACCTGAGGCTATTTGAAAAATGAAGCCTGTGGAAGAAACAAACAAACTGCCTGCTCGGGTATTAGAGTCATCAATCTTGGTCAGGCATTATTGCCAAAGGAGAGCTAGGCTGGAGAAATATGCCTGTCAGTGTTCAATCATTGCGTCCATTAGATACTGGTTGGCATTGATACATATTAAATAAAGAGTGTGAGTTGTAGCTGCTCCAGTTTTCTCTGTGTGGAACACCCAACACAGTGATAACAGGCTGGAAACGCTCTCAGCAGCTCGTTTATTTATGTGCACGTGCAAAGGAGGCTTTAACGCAGCTGAGCAGGCTTTAACGCTGTAAAGAAGAAATTTGGTTACGTGCCAGGAGATCTGTAGTCAAAATCAGCAACTTCTAAAGGATTCAGCTCAGGGAGAGWGAAGGCGTGGAGCTGGGGCCAGTTGAAGCACTTGCAAAGTGACAGGAGCAATATTTTTTTTTTATGTTAAGGAGAGAAATAGTGGCAAATCCTGTTGCCTTAGAAGTCAATGGAAGGCTTAGAAATTCATAGGAGGAAGTTGATAGCTAYTGATAAAGCTCCAAAGGAATTATACCCGCAGTTTTGAGCTGGAGGGGAATGATGCCCCAGGTGTAGAGGGAGGAAGGATCAGATTGGTGTGAGTAAGAGAAGAATTGAGTTAATGAGCTCAGTTCTCTTTTGCTCTGAAGCTCTTGCAGCAATAGGAACAAACTGTGCCAGCAGCTGCTGCTGTGTGGGGATACAGAACAGCATGGAGRGGCCAGCACGGGCAGGAGAAAAGCCTTCAAGCTCAATTGCAGGCTCCCAGGATGGACTTGGTTTCCTACCAACAAAGCAAATTTTATAACATGGTGACTGCTCTGAAGAAATGCCTTTGTGGCATCCGCGTTGTGGCTGTTTTAGAAACAGACACACACAGGAACCTGTGCCCRCAGAATTGCCTCCCTTGCAGGGAACACAGCTCTCGCTGGTGATGGATGTAGCAAAGGTGACCTGCTTCCTTCTCAGCATGTTTCTGAGGCTTTGAAAGTGCAGTATTACCTTTCAAAAGCTTTCCATGGCTTCCTTGATGCTGCAGCTCTGGGTGATAGGAATGCTTGGCTAGAGAAAGGCAAAGGTCTGAGCACAGCTGTTCCTCTCCACAGAGCAGACTGAAAACACTGTAGTTAAAAAGCAGGATTTTCCTTTTGAAAAATGGAAGAAAACATTTCTGAAGTGCTGATCACCCTGAACAGAAATACCTCATTCCTGCAGAGCCAGGTGGGAGCTGTGCTTTGAAGCCTTGTGCTTCTGTCTCTCTTGCAAACTGCAGGTCCCTCATTGTGCCTTTGCCCAGCCCAGGGCTGAAGCAATCAGAGAAGGATGGGATCCTGCTCAGCAATCCCAGAACATTCCCAGGCAGAGGCAGGCAGTGCAAATCCCAAAGTGAGGGTTTTCCACTGACAGCAGCAATGCCCCTGGCTCTCTGTGACACAGTGGCCGCTGTGTCTCACTGCCTGGCTGTCCCTTTCACCGTGTGCAGCTCTTCAGCGCTCAGGATCCCAGTCTGATTCCATCAGATTCTCCATCTAGATGACTCAAACTGACAATGCAGTGGATGTTGGTTGTGCCAGTCCATTTACTGAGCACCAGATGTGTTAATCACACTTTGTTACTTTGAACTTCAATTTTTTCCTCTAGCCCAACAATGCTTATGCTTCTTCCCTGCTCACTTTGTTGCTGGACCTTGGTGTAGCTCTTCCCTCATTTGTTTTCATATCCAATGGAACATTAAACTTTGTCAGGACCTAAAATATACATATGTTAGCTAATAACATCATTTGCCAATTATACTGGGCCCACTGCTGTTCCCATGACCATCTGGAGCCTTGGTTCCTCCACTGTGCATCCTATGCAACCTTAGTGCACCTCTTCACCTCAAACAATTTTCTAATAAAAAATCCTTTCTTTTCAAAAAGGACAGTTTCCCCTCTTTATAAACAGGGTTTATATTTTGGCTTTAATTTTTCTTCTTCATTCTACTTTCCATTCCATAGTGCTGACGCTTTGCAAAACATACAGAACTGGTTTGCCTCAACAAAGGGGAAGTTTRGAAATGTCTCTGAAGACTGAACTGKGGATAATTTCATTCTACACRAGCTTTGACTGAGCTTCCTGACASCTGGATGCCAGGGAAGCCTRACCCARAACTAGAYATCAGAACTGTATTTCCCTACTGCAGATCTATCAAGGAGATACCAGATGTGTTAATTTTTATTGTTCATGGTCCTCATGTGTGTTAACAGCAACAGAGCCACACGTTACAAACATGACTGAGCGGGGCCAAGGATGCTGGGATTTTGTTCTTATTTTTGCCCCTGGGAACCCCCATAAAGGCAGGTATAATTCCCCCAGTTTTAGAAAGCCTTCACTGAAATCCCTTTATCTGCAATACATGAGAATAAGCAGTGGATTTTGATATATTCCAGTGGTGGGTTGACCCTCGGCTGGTTGCCAGCTGCCTGCTCGGCTGTTCGTTCACTCCCCCTCAGCAGGATGGAGGAAGGGAGAAAATAAGATAGAAAATCTTGTGATTGAGATAAATGATRGTTACCATCATGGGCAAAACAGACTCGACTTGGAGAAAACTAATTTAAATTTATTGCTAATTACAATAGGTTTGGATAGTGGTAAACAAATAAATTAAAACAATACATGCAGGGAGTGAGGCACTCCTGTTTTTACAGCTCTGCCTCTCCATCCTCCTCACAGCCTGGATCAGGCTCCCTAACAGCAATCAGGGAGTCTCTGGATGGTGAAGAAACAACTTTTATCTGCACTCAGCGCCAGGCACTGCCAGAGTGACAGCTGGGAAGAAGTGCTAAGTCCGAGTACATAAACTACTCAGGCCCCTGGGAGCCCAATTCATATTTCCTTCCAGTTCCATTTGAGAACGCACAGCTCACATTCCTGAYGCTGTCCTCGGGATGGGAGGCAGGGAGTCAGTCCAGTCTAATTTGAGGCAGGCCAGGCTGATTTGTCAGGCTTTCTCCCTGGTTGTTATTCTGCAGCTGTCAGATGCTGCCAGCGCCGGCCGGCGCCCGAGCCCAGCGTTGGGAATGACAGCGGCGGAGACTCCGACTGTCAGCAGCACTCAGTGTCCTGTGGCTGCTCTCTGACAGGCTCTAGTTGTGCTTGTAGCTCAGGTAAATCCCGTTCTGCCCACGGTGGGGATCATAATCCATCACATTTGAGTGACTCGTGTTGTCAAGGGAGGTGAACCGTTTTTGCCGAGTGAAAAAAATTCAGGTAAATGCTGGATGTGCACATGGGCTTTGGTCTGTCTTGTGAGCAGTGAAATTCTTACCACAAAGTGAGCAAGAGGGTATTTCCAATATACACAAGGTGTGCTGGGTGTTATGCCCTCACAGAGTTAGGCAGCACAATGCCAATTTCTTCCCATCCAAACTGAGGTTGGACCCAGTATTGACCAGCAAAGAGATTCTGGTGATCTCTCCAGCACTGGGAAAGATATTTGTGCCAAATGCTGCTGGATGAGCACAATTCCACAGCGCTGGCTTGCTGAGATGGAGAAATGTTCCTCTCACAGTAGTTGTGAAAACCAGCACATGGAACTGAGGCAACCAAACCCTCCTGGTATGGTTTAGTATTTTCAACAAATTTTAATTATTTTCAGTGAATGATTCCTCGGGCTGACTTGGTTAAAAAGGTTCAGGCCAAGCAGAAATTTCAATGTTGTGATCTGTGGGATAATCTGCTGGGGACAGGGGCCATAGGAGGTTTTTCCTGAAATAAATGAATGCATCCATCTTTGGTGAGTGGCATTTGAAGGCAGCCTTGTACATGGTCTCCTCCTTCCCCCTTTTGAAATATGAGCACATTTTGGCTCATGGGAAATCTGAGTGGAGTTTTGACTCATGGGTTTATTCTGGTAAATTTTACATCCTCCAGGTTTCTGGACTGCAGCAGCTTTGCAGGGGAGAACTGCAGCTCTGCATGGAGGTTTTTCCTGGAGTTACTCTCCAGAGGATGCAGAGCTGCTGTCCTGTAGGTGCACACTGTTTGTCCAAGCATGGCTATTTGGCCAGCTCTTTCTACRTTTTGTGTACTTTAGAAGCAGAGAATTGTGAAAGAGATTTATAGTTAATTAAGAACATCATAATCTAATCTTACCTTTTATTATAACTCAGGCTAATGAGCTCTACTCAGTCATTCACGTACCGAGGCCAGRCCTTTGACAGAGGGATCCAGCTCTGACTGAAAGATGCAGCTGAATTCACCACATCCCTCTCAATTATGCTCRTGAATAATTTGCTTATGATATTCGAGGATGCTTGCAGGGTATAAGAAATTCATCTTTGTGTCTGATTTCCCTGAAGAATATTCCCCATTTCCTGAAATGCAGCAGCTTGTGCTGCATGTGCTCTGCCTCTCTCCTTGTCATTCATTATGGCCCTGCTGAGACATTTCCGGTGGCGAAGCAGAAGCAGAAATGTGCTACAAAAGTGCCTGTCTTGAATTGCATCTGCTGAAATGGACATTTTAGTGATCTGCCCAAAGTCTGGAAATTATTCGTGCTGACTATTGGGRAAATGCTTTCAAATAATGAATAATTTTCCAGGAATCAGAGATTGCTCATGAAAGATTAATAATAGTAGAGAAGATCTTTTTTTTTTTTACTGCCCCCCACCAATTCAAGTTTCACCATTAGGTCTCTGGTTTGTAGATCTGCTTTTGAAGTTACTGCAACAATGCTGATTCATTCCAGAGGAGAATTAGGTTTGGAATAATTTTAGGGAGTATATTATGTTTAAGGGCGTGGAAAGGAAGAGGGGGCAAACCCACCTAATATCGCCAGGAAAATATTACTTAATTTCCAATTTCCATTTTTTACTTTTATTTTGCCACTGCATTTTCTTTGTAGGGGTTAATTAAGGYTATGCTATTACTGAAAGTTAATTCCTCCTCATAATTAGAATGYGATGTTCATTTTCTCAGGCTGTTTTATTCTGGTCAGTATTCATTTCAGTGCTTAATCATTTCTCCTCCTGTCTGCTTATAATTTTGCCACTTGCAAGAAGCATTGCCCTGGCTTTGGTGTTGGTTTGTTTCCCTTAGCAATGTACTTTGCTCTGGGTTACTTTGGGCCTGTTGATGGAGAAATCTGATTTTTAGGATAACAAATACTCAGCTCTCCTAGCTAAAAGTAACCAGAGGTTAGATGTCCTTAACCTGGCATCTGTGGAAAATGTGGATGTATCATATGAAACTCTTGATGTCCTCAAGTATTTCTAAAGGAATCCAAGCCAGGAGGTCCTAGTGGCCACTGGAGAGAAGGGAAGTCCTAAATAAATTGTGGGAAGGGTGRAACTGTGGCGGGGAGCAGATCTGTGGTGACAGGATTTGGGAATCCARTGGAAAAATCTAAAGCAGGAAGCCTGAGCTGAAGATGCCATGCTGATAGAGTCATGGCCATGGCAGGGGCTCAGCGTTCAGGGGACAGTGTTGGGTGGARCTGAAGGTTTATGAAGCTGGGGATGAACGCTGTGTGTGTGAAACCTGTGCTGCCTGTGGCTGGAAAGGGYCTTGTTGGTCAAACTGTGSCATTTCCAGTCAGAGATCAGTGCTGCTTGGCACAGTTTGTTTCGCTGTCCGTAATGACAGGCTGGACTGCCACGCATTCCCAGCTGTTCTTTTTTTACCCTGAGCCATGTTTGAAGGGATTGGTGAAGGGACTGTGGAGCAGAAAGAAAACTGTTTCTTAAAAATAGCTGAGCCTCCACTGGGGAGCTCATTATTTCTGCTGTGCTGAAAGACACTCCGTTCACCAAGACAGGCTTCCWTCAGAGCAACCATCAACACAGTCTGCCATCACCTCTCAGAATACCTCGTTCTCCATAATTAAAATACAGGATGGCCTGTTCATTACCCCCTTGGCARCCTGTTCCCTCCTGCTTGGTGTATGCAGCCTTGCTGAACACAGGGCCAAATGCTGTGAGGGAATTCTCAATGAGAGGCCCAGAGATGGGTGCATGAGAGGATTATAATTCCTCAGGAAAGATAAAAGTGTCTTTGGGTTGTTACAGGGGAAATACAAATAGATCAATTCTTGCATCATGAACCCCTCACTCCCATTTTACAGTGTATTGCAGAGGGTAGATGTAAATGGATGTAACTCAGCATTAAATGTGTTTCTGKGCTGTTTGTAACCACACAGTCCAGTCACTGCGTGATTTCCCTGGCTTTACCAGTCACCAAGAGATGCARCATTCTGTGAAACCAGATGGAGTGTGTGTGAGCTGCTGGACCAACCTCCTAAGCAGATTTAATGGATGACAAATATTGAGCAGAAGTGAAAAATGCTGCTCCATTGTGGCAGACAAAACCTAAACAGATCTGGAACTCCACTGTCATCTCCCAGCTTCTGCTGTCTTACTATGCAATTTGGCTTTTAACATCCTAGAGATGAAATTGTCTGCAGTACAAACTAGAGGATGCCCATTAAAATACTCATCATGGCCTAGATTAATTCTGCATTTCTTATTTCTCTAGCAAGCAGAAAGTCAGTGCCAAAAGAGGAATCTCTCCCCGCCTTCCCCATGAAGATAGAAACCAAGTTTTCCTTGAAACAGCTGACTGGGTTGACTATGATTTATTTTCAGTATAGCAACAGTCCATTCTCTTTGCATACATGTACTCTGCATACTGTTATTGCTGCAAAGTTCTCACAATTAAACTGGGAAAATGAGGAGTATGCATTTAAATCACAAATATCTGCAGAAAGGACTGACTGAATGAGCACTGAGAATAAGCTCAAAGCATCAGTAAGGGCTTGTCCTACTAAGTTTGCTGAGGAACAATTGGAGAAGGGAAAAACTGGACTGAAAAGGATGAAATATACAGTTGGTGTTCTGGACACAAGAAGTTCACAGAACTAATCTTTAATCACATTATTTCACAGAACTAATCTGTGAGTATGGCAGAACTGGAAGATGACAGGGTCAAAAGTAAATTCTGTTGTCCARAGTCAGAAAATTGCCACTGCTAAGGAATGCAGTGTGAAATTTACCTTGTGTTGCTTGTGTGCCATGTTTATTAACCATTCTCTCCAAATGCCATCTGAATCCAATTAACCATCCTTTTTTCTCTCAGTGTCACTTTTTGTCCCTGTGTGCACTGCAGCAATCTTACATTTCTGAGGTACCATTTGATTGATGCAAGAGTTTTACATTGTGCAAACCTTCACAGCTCCCTTCTCTGACACTGGAGAGTGGCAAGAACTTGATATGAAAGAAGAGCATACAGTTTTTCCACTAAAACGCTCCCCAGAGAGTCTTTTCCGAAATGGGAATCCACCATCCGGCTCTCATTTTTCAACTACCCGTGTAGCAGCACTTATCTTGYGTAAGCTGCAGTTTTCCACCAGGAGAGCACTCCCTGTTTTCGTGCTGGTAAATGGCCCAGATGTCTGTCCCAGGGATTTGTGCTGGCACAGCGAGACCGAGCTTTGGCTGTGAACAAAACTGCTCCCGAGGGCAGATGATTCCCAATTTCTCCCAGGGAATGTTCAAGACCCCGTTGGCAGATCAGKCTGTGTCTGGCCAGGTCTGCTTTGCAGAGAGGCTGTTCCTGGGGGCATCTGCTTGGTGAGGAAGGAAATGCCAAGGACATCATTGCATTGTGAGCCTTGGGGGAAAAAACTGTTCACATCTGTTTCGGAAATGGGCTTCCAAATGCCTCCCTCCTTCAAATGGCAATCTGTGCTGTKTTCTCCATGGGCTCTCTGCAGAGCACTGATTACCCCAGGCATGTGTGAAACCCAGGTTAATGAGATGTGATCCCAGAAACACGGGGCAGGTGTGTCTGGATGTGATAGCAACYGACAGATTTGGACAGAAAGAGCTAGCTATAATTTTTGATTTTTTTTTCCTTCCCCGTCATGCCTCTGAGATTGTTCTCCTTCCCCTCAGAGGGTATAGAGCTTAAAATGAGACCTTTGTCTCCCAAAGCTCACTTTTTAGCTGTGAGTGGAAAAAAATCACCTTTTTTTTTTTGTAGCACAGAAGAGGAAAATACATTCTTTTTCTTTGCAGATAGGCCAGGCTGCCTTCCTTACACCTTCTCCTCACTGAGTTATTACAGAAAAAGGTATCTGTGGTGTGAATAATGCTGTSCTCCTGCCAAAAGGCACACAACACATTGGCTATAGATCTCATGAATGTCAGAGGTATATAAGGAAGGTAATGGGAGATAGTTCAAATCCTAAAAACAAAGGGGCTGAAGTGCAGAATTTGGCTTCGTTGATGTTCAGCTTGAACTTTTATAGACTTCTGAGAAATGGGTGTTCTTGAAAAGCAAATTGCAATTACAGTTTAKCACTGATTTATGGCAAAGCAGCCTAACAAGGAACTTTCACCAAGTGCTCTGTGGGCTGGTACTGAAACGCAGCATTAAATCTCCCAGGGACTGTGAGCACCCCACGCTGAGCCAGCCTCTTATCTGCAGTTACTGTCTTACCCCAGAGAAACTGCAGGCAGAAAGCTCTAGGAGATTCTGAAGCAATTTTAGAGCAGTCCTGAGCAGCTGTTCCTGATGCTTTTCCTCAYAGAAGTTCACCCAGTTCAACTGGATCAGATATTTCAATTTTTATCCATGTTTATACATTAAYGATTGTAGCCGAACACTCGAGGTCTATGAGGGGCCACTGGAAAATTCTTGGGCAATGCACATTGCTCTTCTTTAATAAGAAATAATTTTGTTCACCCAAACACAATTCATTGTGTAGGTGCTTCAGTGCATTTCTGATCCTTCTCTGGCAGAAAATCCAGAGAAGCCTCCAGAGAGTCTCAATCCTTTAGTGAAAAGAAAATATCATATCTTTTTTTGTTGTTGTTGTTTTACTACCTTATCCTGTTTCTAAACAATCACAGCATCTGCTTCCTCCTTAGCCAGTTTTCCACCTCTTGCTCTCGAGGTGTTTTGTACATTTATCACCTTCCAGGCTGCAGTTCTCCCCTTCTCTCTGAAGCTCCACCAGGTCTCTGATTTCCTGCAGACAGCAACTTGCTGCTCAAGTTCTTTGATCTCCCAGTTTCAGTCTGTGCTCCTGCTTTTCTCCTTTGTCCCCAATGGCCAGCATGGGTATCTCAGCAGCAGAGACACGACATGCTGCATGTCCTGACCCATCAGGATGTGTGGCAGGGATGCAGCTGGCACTGGGATGGTGTTAATTTGTGCTGTGCTCCCTGTTAGCTCGGACTGTAAACAGGGTTTGTGTTAACAAGTGCTGCTCGCTCCTCTCTTGGCTGTCTCAGTGACAATCTCTGCCTGTTCTCTTCAGGTTCAGGCTCTGCTTCCTCACACGGTGAAGTTTTTGAACTGGGCCCATCTTCACAGTGAGAATTTCTTCCAGTCTGATAGCTGAAACTGTTAGAAATCGTGCTCTGTTCCTAATTACACAGTGACTCGTGMTAACTGCAATAATGTGTCATTGCTGTTGTTTAAGGATGATTTARTAAGAAAAGACTAATTTTTGCAGCTCTGTTAAAGGTACATTTGTTTTTTCTCTCAATGGACTTGGGAGAGACACACAGCTTTTGTTTTATTTCAGGCTAAATGAAATGTAGAAATCTCATGAAATGTAATGGGAAGAATCCTTAATGTTTCATTTCATGTCCTTTTGTTGTACCAGGCARTGTACTCCACCAAAGGAAGMTGCTGAAAAYGTAGCTCAGACTCCTCTTTGTTTAATAGAAGAAAAACTAAGGTTTTTAAAAGTTTGGGTGAAACTAAAAAAAAATAATTCAAATCAGAATGTTCTGCAGGTGTTGTATTTTCAGGGTTAATTCTCCTGTTGGCCTCAGCAGCCTGCTCACTCTGGCTTGCTGAGCTAATGAGCAGGAGGAGGGTGGACTTGAAAGCAGCTCCTACAGCTGGGGCACTGTCTTTGTGTACCTTGGAAACAAGAATGAAAGGGGAAAACATCTTTTAATGACTTAATTACTGTATTTTCTTCATTTGTAATATCATCATATAATAAAACATAGTTTAGCAGCATGGATTACTGTTACTGCAAATATTTTTCATGGAGCTTCTGGCTRCTCTAAACCTTCCTAGCAACAGTGGCAAAGCTCTGATTCAGATTTGAATTCTAAGGTGGGTTAAAATTTAGCATTGTGTGTCTACTTCCAGGTTTTACAAGTTATGAATTAGATGGGGAATTAAGATCTGAACTTAAGTGCTTTGGTAATTCAGAAGAGTGCAAGTAATTCAGAGATTTGCATCAGACTCATTTCTCTAGATTAGAGGCATTTCTAATCTAGAGACACTGCTGCTTCTCCTACTGTGAGGACTGAGAGGCAGAATGTGATGACAGCTGGCAGCATGTCACTGCAGCATGTTTCCCCTGGGTTAATGAAGATGAGGAGGAAAAAAAGCTCTGCCTCCTTCATATTCTCTTAACTTGGTAGGTTGAAGATGTCTGACAAAGTCTTTCAGAAGTTTCTGTGAAGGGCTTTATTTGTCACCCMTTAACGGTGACACTGCAGTAACTGCTCCAGGACACTCCCGGGCTTTGCTCAGGGCAGTTATTTCAGGGATGAATAAACCTTTMGACCACTCTACAGGTGACATCCAGGATGTAAAGATGCTGATCTTGTCTGTCTTTAGATTGATCTCTCTTGTGAATTTGCAGTGGTATTGTACTGCCAGGAAATAGATGAGGAGGCTGATAGACATGCTCACAGAATGAAATGCTTGACCCCATCTCTCTAGGTCAACTTAGAAGTGAATTGGTAAAACTGCTGAAAGGAACTTGTTCTGGCCCAGCTCGTAAGATACCTGCACTGTGCAATAGTGCTGAGAGTCCTTTGAGTGAAATATTTATTGAAGTGGGCATCAGATTTTTACTGTTCTGTTACCTGGGCAAGAAGCAGCTGCAATCTGTGCAGTGTGAGTAAATGAGGAAATAGAATTAATCCCCTACAGATCAGCTGCTCCCWTTTTGCCCCTGCTGCAGGATGGATATTTTGTGGTCTTCTCAGGCTGCAAGCAGTTCTGTCTGTCTGTCCTCACAGAGAGGAAAACTCTTCCCTTTATTCATGAAAAAAGTTGCAGGACTCCTGTCTTCTTTTTGGACATAAACCTCTGGTGCTTGTGGATTAATTTTCCTAACAAGCCTGTCCTTGTGGTCTTAAAGTTCTTTGGCAGCTGGGATCRGGACTGTGATTTTGGGCTGTGTCTCAGGTAAATACAGCTGTATGGGTCAGCTCCCTGCCCCATTGTGCTGTGACTGGTGGGCAGCCCTAAACCCAGCAGCTGTGCTCGCAGGGGTTCTGGGTTTGTTCCAGATGTGCTCAGCAAACCTTTCTCRTTAATCAAAATGAAATCGCCGCCTTTCGCAGATGCTGCCCAACTCTCCCGGAGAAAGTGCCAGAAAATAAATGAACCTTTTTCTCACCTGGRCACAAGTAATTCTAGAAGCCCCAGGTGATCTCGCAGCTCGTGAGATTTAAGTTGCAGCCAGGCCTAAAAAACAAGCACTCAGATTTTTGTGTCTCACGTCAAATTTTGCCCTGGTTGTAGTGGAGTTTAAGGAAGTGCATTTCCAGGAGCTGGCATTTGCTGGTGCCAGGAGCTGGCACTGGAAGGAAGGTGGKGATACAGATGCCAAGCATGTGCTGCCTGCAGGTGCAGGAAGGAAGGAGAATGTAAAGCCTGGAAGGATGCTCCAGACTGTCATTTGCAGAAACTCTTCAGAGGGAGCCCACAAAGAATTGAGTTTGTCAGATTTCCCATCCTCTCTGCTACTTGGAACAGGGGTTGGAAACTCAGCTCCCGYGGGGCCAACAGTGTTTACACAGCTGACAGCTTTCATTTGGGAGCTGCAAATGGACAGTTAGCTGCAAGCAGCACGTCCTAGTGAGGTGAAAGGGCTGCTGTAGAGATACATTAATTGGCAGGCMCTCTCCTTGCCAAAGTCACACTTTGCTGATGTGTGCTAATGACCATGCAACAGGGGAGAGCTCACTGTGGGCAGTCCTTTAGTTGATGCTGGGGAAGTGGCCAGAGCCTGGCYTGATCTTTAAAGGGCAGCCTCTCATGCTCACCCTGTTCATAACCTCCTTAGGGCCCTGCAGAACTCCACGGGCTGCTTCAGAAAGCAAGCACAGGAAATATCTTCCTTAAGCACAGTTTGTCCTGCAGAGCTGTCRTGAAACCAGCCTGTGGGACTGTAGTTCACTAAAAAGGAATCCTAAGGTGAATCCAACTACCTGCAGCTCCTAATGCTTGCCCATGCTGATCCCCTTGCACATTAGTCACTCCTGGATCTGAGAGTGGCCCCTTGAGGACGATGACAATGAGTGTGGCACAAATCTCAGCATCCCGCCCCATGTCTGAATGCTGCAGGTTGGGTACCTGTGCACCTTTGCACACCCTGTTGTCCCAGCTGCTTTCCAATCCGAGGAGATTCCCCATAAAGCAARTACAAAACCCCATCCATTTCACACYCYTTTAGGTCACAATTGCTCTCACACTTTGTGCTTGCTCCAAGATGGAGAGATTAAAATCCTGTTGGCTCAGGGYTTCTCTCTGACAGCCTTACCAAGCTATTAAATGTAATTATGGGTTGCTGCTGGTTCTCAGTTGAATKCGAGGGAGAGGAGTTTGGAAAAGGCTGAGAGGCATGGTGCTATCCTGTATTCCCACAGCATCCTTSCTTGGCTTGCCCTGCCTTCCTGCAGTGCTGAATTGTCATTCTCTGGCGTGAGGCTCCGTTCCCTCRCTGGGAGGGAGCTGTTCACACACAGAATTGTCCATGTGTGTGAGCCTGGGGAAAAGGCTGCATCCTCTCCTTAGCCCCAGCCTGGTGCACAAGCTGGGTAAATAAATAAGCCTGCAGCGTCTCATAATAAAATATGMTCGTTGCTCCAGCTCTTCTGCTGAGTTACAACTTTGGGAGTCAGAGTATCCTCACGTCTTCTCTGTGAAACCCATGCAGCTGAGGCCGTGACAAAGAGCTGTATTTCACATAGGTGAAGCTCCTACTGTAAATTGTACCACATTAACTGCTGAGCTCTTCACTTCTAGGGTCTGTTTAACATTTGGCAGCACTGAAAGGAAAAGCAGCTGAAGATGAGAGTGGGAGCAGTGTACTGTCAGGTCAGCTGAAACAACCATGCTGCTTTTTCCACTGCCTCAATTCTCAACACCAGCACAATTGCAGCTACAACCTTGAGCCCATCTCAATAAGCTGATCTAATCAAACACCTTTAGTTAATTAGTGGCAGTGCCTTTACCATTCTCTGGATATCGTCTTTTATTGGACACAAATCAGGCTATAATTTTATATGMTCCTGTACTGCTTTTATTCTGTTAATTTCATGCCCATTATTGTCCATCTTCTTTATATCTAATGAAACGCTCACTTAGTAAAATTGATGTGCTTTTCTAGATTGTGTCTTTGGGTGAYTCTAGTTAAACCTAAGCTTCCTGGCAGTGCTGACTCTGTTTTTATTGTCTGTTTCCATCTGGGAATGCATTTTGATCTTACCAGTGTCAGAGACGAAGGGGACTGGAACAGACTGGAACATCCTTTGGTTGTCAGTGTAACCTTGGTCACGTCACTTTACCTGCCCATGGCTCACTAACAAATGCTTCATCTGTCACCATTTGTTCACTGTGCTTTTGGAGGCAGAGTCTGTGTGGGGGACAATTGGATTCCATCCCTGTTGCRCTGCAGAGGTGCCTGTTGTCATAAATATCGACAATAAATCCTGCTGGGATGGCAGGAGGGTTCCATCAGCCTGCTCACAGCCCCTCACAGAGTGAGGGGGAAGTGCTGTCTGCTGCCTCTTGTTAGAACTGCCCTTCCCCAGCCCTGTCCCTGCTCATTCCATTTCCAGAGTCAAATGGGAGCTGTTAATTACYCTGCACACGGAGCCATTGCTTGGCTCAGCACAGCTCCGAGCCCATGACGAGCAGGGCTCATTTCCTTTGCCAGAAATGCATTTTTCCAGCTGATCTGTGGGGTCACAGTGTCCTGGTTGACATCTCTGGCTCTTGCAGGACCTCAGCCTGCTCAGGGCTGTCTCTTTGGGGTGGTGAGGAACTGCTGAGCTCCTCTCCAGAAATGCAAATGCAGCACACAACTGTGWTTCTACAGAAAAGATCATCCCATGCTAGCAAAAGCTTTCACAGGCCAGCAGGCAGGAAAAACGTTCTTCTCAGGCAGAAAGCCATCAGTCGTGTGTTGGTGCTAATTAGCAAAATTCTGATTAAGTCATTGGAGCAGTGCCAGCTTGTACCAGATGAGGAGCCTGGTCYGTGTGGAGTTGGTGGATATGGCACGACAAGAGAGCACCCAGGGGATGTGGAGAGCTGAAAACAGAGCCCAGAGCAGCAGCCCTGCACTCCCAGTACCAATTTAGTCTGCCTTTCTTTTCTAGTACTTTATTTATTTGCTTATTGTGTTTCTCTGTCTACCTCCCTCAATTTAAAATGAGAAATCTTTCTATGTGTACRCAATATAAGTGTGTCCCTACCTTTGTTGGGTACACTGAGGGTTTTTAAAGCCTGCAGGAGCCAGCAGTGTGAGGTTCAGCTGCACACAGATGAGCTGGCTGCCTTGGGGATCCCTGGGGGAGAAGGAGTATGGGCTTTGTACTCCAGTCCTAAGGGACCCACTCAAGAAATAGGTTTGTTCCCCCTTCGGCTCACCAAACATTGCATTTACAGGAAAATCAATCAAATACAGCCAAAAATTTGTCATTAAATTGCTGGGAAAACTTGGAATGCTTTTCAGCTCTGGTCATAAGTGTGTGTTCTTAATATAGTACCTTAACATTTCTAACTACCCATCACAGAAGTTTTCTGGTTACCCCATACCCACACAGATATATTATTCAGTGTCTGAAAATGTTTCTAGATTTAATGAGTGAATCATCATCTGCTGAAAAGCATGAATTTACAGTGTGTTAAGTTTCTTGCATGAAACTTTTCTCTCTCTCCGTTTTTCCTCCTTGGTCATTATTGACATCTACATTCAGGTATGGGAAACTTAAGAGGGAAAAGTTCATGAGGTGTTATTTTTTTTGTCCTTGCAAGTTCATTACAGAGATGTATAGTCCAGCAATATTAATYAAACAAAAGCAATCATTATGATACTGTAAAAGCACAGAAGTTTGACCTATTTCTCTTCTTCCTCATTTAGCTAAAGCCCACACAATTATACCCTTGATAATCATTCAGTGAAAACACTCAGCACATTACAAGTTTGAGCTCATTAAATAAATGGAAACTAATGTATGGCCCTCTGTTGTTCTCTGAACTGGAGAAGCCTGTCTTCAAAGAAGATGTGACAAGCATGGGRGATTTAATAATTTAGTGCTGTTGGTAGAAAATCATCTTCCTCACGTGCTGTTCTGTGTCAAAATACTGCTCTTATTAGGTAGGATCTCTGATTTAAATGTCAAGCAAAGCTGAGCTGGGGGATAGTATTCTTCAATAGGGACTGAAAAGCCTCTTGTGCAGCCAAAGTGTCAGTGGCCACATGTGCCTTTCCCAAATAATCTCTGCATGCTCCCTTTTTCTGGGGTCAGATGCACAAACAGTGAAATCACCCCTTCTGTGAAGCTCCATGAACTCTGGCCATCATGATATCCTCAGCCTCAGGCTGGCTCTGCAGGGTACAGCTGCCTGATCTGCATGCACAGGATTCCCTGTGCTCGTCATTTAGCTGGTGAAACCTCTGGGATGAAATGCAGMAGCTCTGTAGTAGTGCTGAGTAGCTACTTGGCTGCAAAAATTAAAAAAAGGAACAAAACCAGAAACTGAGCGTGTTGAAAAGATGGACTGTCAGGAGAGAACAAATGCCTGATCATGTGGAGAGATGGAAGAGCTGTGATAGTTTGTCACCACATCTCTGGAGAGTGCTCTGGTTTTTCCTTCTCAAGAAAACGAGCATTTCAAATGCTTCATTTGCAATTTTGTGCAATTTCTATCAAAGACGAGAGGTATCGTTCAGTGTTGGATTGTCATGCTGGAAGAATGTTGGTGGCTTTGAGTCTGCCATGCACTGAAATCATGTTTGGGGAGCTTTTCCCCCTGCTTTTTGTGATGGATCCCAACCAATTATTTGGCACAGTGAAGGTTCAGCAGGTGTGTAAATGCTCCTGAGTGTTCAAGAGAATCTGCTCAAGTGAGGGGGGATGGGAATAATAAAATATGCACAACTGTTGCAGACATTTTAGAGTATTTGTTGCCGTCACAGCTCTGGAAAAAGAAATTAGAGCCTGGCAGAACAATCAGAGCCCTGGATATGGGAATATCAGCTTAGGGTTGCAAGGCTAAAGGCATGACTGGCTGGAGAGATGTAATGGAAAGTGCTCTGGGAATGGATTCAGCAGCTGAAGAGCCCTTGGATGCAATGAAGCTAAAGGTGTAGAGAGACAAATCAGTGACCTTTCAAGGAATTGCCTTTCCAAATCATCTGTGAAATCATCGAAATGACAGCTCCCATTTTATAGTCTGCTGGTGCTTGAGCATTATGGGAAGCTTTAGATAAAGTTTCCTTGTTTGGGAGGATGGCTCACTGAAGTGTCTGTGACAGTCAAGGACAGGTCCATGTGTGTCATGTGCAATGAAATCCAAGCCTGGGGTTTTAGGGAGGCACTTCAGTAGAGCAGAATTCCAGAATTCCAGAACTGCAGCCCGTGGTATCATCCCATGGTTTGTGTTCATGAACAGTTCTGTTTGTCACTCAGCACCTGTTTGCTCAGAAATGGGAAGTGCAGCTTGTGAGCCTCAGAGCTGCTCCTGTTCTCTGTGGTGTAGGGAGGGGACAATCTGAGAATTCAGGGGCAGGAGGAAATCAAGGAAATGCAGCATCACAAGGAACACATGGCTGGCACTTCTGCCCCCAGAGGACATCCCTCACTTCCACGTCTTGGGAATCAACCACATTGATTTAGTTTTTGCTGCACTGGTTTGATAATGCCACTGAATTTCTAGGTTGGTGATATTTTCTTTCCTTCCCCTTTTTCTCCTCTGGCAATTACACAAAACAATTTTCCTCAACTCGCTATTTCTTTCGAATAATGAGTCAGAGTTCTGCTCTATGGAGCTCTATTTTTTTTTGTGTTTTCTGTGATGAGTATGGTGGGAGCATTTGTCTCCCCCAGCTGCCTTTGCTGTGGCCAGCTGCACAACAATTGGTGAGACACCATCTGCCTGTCCCTAATTTTCACCAGCTGTAGGTGTAATCAGCAGGATGATTGCAAAGTCCCTCTTCCTTCCACACAAAAACCCTGGAAAACAAATGCAGTGATGCATGGATGCCTAGTGGGAGATTGAAAACRGTTTTCAGAGGGCTACAAGACCTGCATGATGTTATTTTTGTAGGAGTATTAAAGCATCTGGTTCAGGGTGTAYCTGGTGAAGGAACTGCTGGTGTTCAGCTGCTGCAGCTCCTCTGGGGTTGGCATTTTCCRTGCAGGAGAGCTGGGGCACAGGCACAGGGAGATTTGGTCTTTGTGCCTCCTCCTGCTCATATACAGAGCTCCCTTTCTATAAGTTTTTTCTCGTTCTGATGTGTTTAGATTTTAATCTCTTCAATCAGTGAGAGATTTCCAAAGTGCACAGCCAGTCAGGACTTGCCATGTTTACCTCACAAGGAAGCAAGAGAATGGTTAACTTTTTTTAATTTTACTCATTAAAACTGTTTGAATTAAGCCCAGCCTGTGGTACTTTTCCCACGGTGTTTGCTGCAGAGGTTTCTTTCACTGCCTTTAACCTGGGGTTTTACCTGGATATTTAGCTGGCCTGTCTGTGTTTTTCAAAACTAACCACTGATGTAATGAACCCACTCCTGCTGCTCCAGAAAATCAGGCAGGGCCCTCCCAGAGGCTTCAGGTCCTGCTGGATGGGGACTGAGGGGTTTTCTTGGGCTGCTGAAATATTGTGTGACCAAGCTGTGCTGGAATTCCTTAAAGCCACGTCTGCTGTAAGCCTCGATAGTGGAGGCTCATGGAATGYTTCTTTCACATTATTTAAGYAGTGCAAAGTACAAATTGCTAATGRAGYACCTTAATAATAGATTGTAGGGCTAAGGATTATGATAAACCTGCACATAGGTATAGAGCAGTTACAGTATGAAAGGAGGATTACTTAAAGCAGGCAGCATTTATCATCTGTTATGCATGTCACTGTAGTTCTTTTTTTTTTTTTTTAGGTAAAGCAATGAGTACTCATATTCTTTTACATCTTCCAAAAATTATTGCATTGGTAAAAAAAAATTAATGTTTCTCTCCCATGGGACTGAAATTAATATTGATCAGAAGGGAATTGAARATATTTCAGTATTTAAAATCTGTGGCAGGATGACTCCTTGGTGAAGCCCAGCCTGCTCCCAGCCTAGAGATGGAAGGATGTATGGCAAGCAACAGTTAACATATCCATTAATGTTCATATGAAAAAACCACTGTTTTGAGAATAAAATAAAAGGCAAGGGAAGGGTATGTGTTTGAGTTTGGTAGGAACAATGTTAATTTAAAAAAAAAAACACATGAAGACAAAAAGGTGTTTAATAGAAAGTGATCAATTCTACTCATATCAAGACTATTAATCTTGCTACTAGTTCAGAGCAAAATAAACTGTCAAAAAAGCCAAACCAAACAAGAAAAATGTCCTCCATTGTGCCTAGCAGAAATAGCTGCACAAAAGCTCTTTGGTGGCATTTAAATTTCTGATTAATTAGACTGCAGTGTTAATTAGTGCCAGTAGTCCTGAGACAAATCTGGTAATTAGTGCGTTGCATATCCAGTGGGGCAGCCCAACAGAACACCTGTTTCAGAATGGCAAAATAGATGCAAATGGAAGATYTGCAGTTTTGTTGCACCCCTGCTAATTTTCATCGTTCCGTGGCTTCTGCTGCAACTATTTGTGTGCAAGGTTGAGTTTTTGAGCAATATCTCTGGAAATATAAAAAAAACATGAAATTCTGTTAGGGTGGTAGAGCTGGGCCAGGTATTACCTGGTGATGTGAGGAGGGTGACTATGGATCTGGAACATGTTATTCCCAATTGTTTGGACTGCAGTAATTAACAGTCGATCAGGCTTGTGTAAATGGATTAACAGCACCTCAGGCTCTCAAGACTAATGTGTGTAAAACCTCAGACCCCAAACTGAATCAGATCCACAGAAGGTTTAAATAAAAAAAAAAAAACCAAAAACCAACAGGTGAATTCTCTTAAAAAATGTGTTGGATCATGTCCTGGTTTTCACCAATGTGACTGACTGGGTGTGGGCAGCTCCTGCTCCCCTCTGATGAGAATGAGTAACCACAACCCTGAAAAAGGCAGGTCCTCTCATTCCTGAGACTCTCTGCTGAGAACTCCCTGTGTGGTTTAACATGTTCACAGCAATGCTGATAARGGAGGAGTTGTTTCTTAATTAAACCCCTTTGTGCTTTAGTAATTTTTTTTTTTTCCTTCTGAGAAGGGATTTATCCTTGGCTCTGTTAAGTTATAGAAACAGACATTGCAGATCTTAGGCTTAGGAGAAGTTCAGTGTGAGGCAATAGCTGGTGTCTGCTGCATTGGGGGAAGATGTTTGAACACAGCTCTGAGCACTAATTAGTTGCTCCAGGAGCAGAGAAATGCCGTCCTCATTCTTACCAAAGGTTTTATGTTAAGCACAGCAAC